>NC_091986.1:209833258-210192008 GCF_044704955.1 Pristiophorus japonicus
CACACACCACTGAAGCACCCCTCCCCCATTGCCTAGCCTGGGATAGCTGGAGCTACCTGGCTGAAGACTGATTAATCACCCTATTTAACATCGTTGGGAGTGTGTGCCTGGGTGGCTCCAGCTGCCCCAGGTGAAGACATCTTCTCCCCCCACCCGAAGACCATCCTAAAGACTGTGTCTTGTTTTTTTTCCATCATCTGGGGAGTGCACCCCAAAGAAAACACCCACCCATCACTGTGAGGGAAGACCTGCCCCCGCAGCTTCCCTCTTTCCCAACCCACCTCTCTCTTTCTCTCCCTCTCTGTCTCTCCCCTCTCTCTCTGAGAGCCCTTTCCTCCTAATTGAAAAAACAATTAAGACAACTGAGCAGAGGGAGCAAGGCCCCTCCTCAATTGTCAACTAGGGGAGAGGTGTGCCTCATTGAGAGCTCCTCTGCTCATACACTTAAACGAGGCCAATTTAAGAACATTAAGGCCTGTGACTTTGGGGTGGGTGTAGCCCTTAAAGGGACCCCGTGATGGCGACCCCATCCACGCCGGTGGCAGGGCCAGCTAAGACGTACGCGTAGGCGGCGTCCACATCCACTGCGCCTCCTGTTGCCCTGCCACCGTTCAGACTTATAACAAAAAAACACGGGGTCAAGAGCTACACTCACCCCACAATGAGCATCGAGGAGTGCGTGCGGGCGATGGCTGGGGTAGTCGGCCCCTCGGCCATTGTCGCAGCCTCCAAGATGTCTGGGAAGGCTGTATTCTTCCTGGGGTCTGAGCGGGCAGTGTCCCTGGCCCTTGAAAAGGGGCTCACAGTGGGCGGGACGTTCCTGCCGGTGGACCCTCTCGAGGCCACCGCGCAGAGGGTCATCCTTTCTAACGTCCTGCCCTTTGTTCCCGCTGGGCTCCTCCTCCCTCATCTACACCAACTGGAGGAGGTAAGGTCAGGGATCAACCCCATACCACTCGGCCTCAGGGAGAGCAGCCTGCGCCACGTGTTCTCCTTCCGCCGCCAGCTCTTTGTCCGGCTGGCGCGGGAGGAGACGACAGAGGGTAGTTTTAATGTGGTGCACGAGGGGACTGCCTACCGCGTCTTCTGGACGTCGGACGGCGTGCGGTGCCATGCCTGCAGGGAGGTGGGGCATGTTCGTAAGAACTGCCCCGCCTCCAAGGCTGCCAAACCACCGAAGGCGGCCAAGGCTGGCGCCGCCGCCACCCCTCCCCCTAGTTGCGTCCGCGTGCCGGGAGCCATGGGTGCGCGGGCATCGTCGGGGGCCTTTGTTTTCACGGCCTCCGGCGGGGGGGAGGGAGAGCGTCCGATCGGAAAGAAGGCGCGGAGGAAGGCGAAACATCTCGAGGCGGGTCCCCTCAGTGCGCCAGAAAGTTTGATCACCGCACTCAGCCCAACCTTGTCACCGGCGAGCGTGGGGTGCCCTGAGCCCGTGCCCAAGCCCTTGACTAGTATCACAGGGGGGCTCGGGCCCGGGCAAGATAAGAAAAAGGGGGGGGTGGAGCGGGAGGCCTCGGCAGGCATGGAGGTTTCCCTGCCTCCGCGCCCCCCCCAGGAACAAAAGAAGGCGCCGCTCCAAGGAGGCGGCGGGGGAACAACATCCCTCCGCGGAGGAGGCGGTGCCCGCCGCGTGTCCCGCGTCCCCCACCAGCGCTCCCAAACTGCGCTGTAGACAAGAGGAATCTGTCCCCATGGGGAGGGTGGGGCAGTCGAGGCTGCCCAGCCTCTGCCTCCCGAGGATGGCGTGGAAGGTCTGCCTGTCGTGGGGGGCGCAGGGCCAGCGGAGGAATGCGTTGCCGCCGGGTCGAGCGTCCCGGGGACTGAGGCGGGCGGGGCCGAAAAGGCCGAACCTGAGCCCGCCCAGCCAATACCCAACTTCCCCCGGGACTTGCTTGACACGGCAGAAAATGAAAATTTAAAACATTTTAACCTACATCCACACGCTGGGCCGGGGGGTGGCGGCGGGGAGGGGAAAGAAAACCAACCCTCGCCCCCTACTTTGGAGCTGAAGGACTTGGTGGACCTGGAGAATTTCCTAAACCAGGTCTCTCCGTGTTCCCCGGCTCCTGGGGCGGGGGAGGACCCCCTTCCGCTGTCGCTTCCCGACCCAGCACCGCTTTTAAAAGAGCCCAGTGGGGACTCCTCTGCCGACGATCCTGGGGGTGGGATCGGGGCAGAGCCAGGGCTGGATGGAGCGGCCGGGTCATTTGCCGTACCTCGTGCGGTCGACGGGCCGGCTGCTGGCGGCGACCTCCCGGAGGGGGACGGGGACTCGGTGGGGGACGAGGGAGAAGATCTAGAGTCCACCGCCAGTGAGGTGGTGGATCTCCTCTTGCCCGCCGCTGAGTCCCCCCTCATTCCCGTAGAGGATCTCCGGACTTTTTGGCCCAGAGCCAGGATCGCCGCAACCGAGCCCATCTGGCCCGGGAAAGATGGTCCGAGCCGGGGCTGCTCATCGTGTCCGTCCGCGCCGCCGCTAAAACCATGGCCGCGGGCGGGCCCTTATCAAAGGCTCAAGGCCTTGAGCTGCGCCGGCTCAAAAGGTTCCTCGCTGGGCTGCTGAAGGAGTGGAGGTCAACAAAAGACTCCGCTCCCTCCCCCCACAATAGGTTAGGTAGAGGTTGCACTATGCTTTTGCCATGAAGATAACCATAGCCAGCCTCCACATCAACGGCGGCAAAGAGGCACGCCGTAGATTTAACAATTTTTCGCTCCTGCGGGAGGGGAAATATGCGGTGTGCTTCCTGCAAGAAACCCACACCGTTCCGGGAGACGAAGCCACGTGGCTCCTGGAATGGCAAGGAGAGGTCCGCATGAGCCACCTCACCGCCACTTCTAGTGGGGTGGCCATCTTGCTGGGCCCGCATTTTCAGCCGGAGATCTTGGGGGTCGAGGAGCCCGTGCCAGGCCGCTTGCTGCACGTCACGGTTCACCTGGGGGACGTGCCGCTCCATCTCGTGAACGTGTACGCCCCTCAGCCCGGCCCGCAGCAAACGCGCTTCTTCGAAGAAGTGTCCGCTCTTCTTGGCTCTGTCGACGTCGGCGACTGCATTGTCATCGGGGGGGATTTTAACTGCACCCTCGAGGCGAGGGACCACTCCGGTGCCCCGCAGAGCATGACGGCGATCGAGAAGTTGAGGGACCTGGTCGGGTCCTTCGACTTGGTGGACGTCTGGCGAAATCTCCACCCCGACTCCAGCGCCTTTATTTGGGTGAGGCCTGGAGTAGGATGGTCCAGAATCGACCGCCTTTACGTGTCTCGGGCGTACGTTTCCTGCGTCCCGGCGGCCTCCATGCGGCCGGTGCCGTGTTCGGACCACCACCTGGTGTGGGCGGAGCTCGCTTCGCTCCGCGCGAGGCCGGGGTCCGCGTACTGGCATTTTAACAACCAGCTGCTGGAGGACGTGCGGTTCCAGGACTCGTTCCATCATTTCTGGGCCGACTGGAGAAGGAAGCAGGGGGGCTTCCCCTCATTGAGGCTATGGTGGGACGTGGGCAAGGCTCACGTCCGCGTCTTCTGTCAAGAGTACGCGAGGGGGTCGACCAAGAGGCGGGCGGCCAGGGTCGGGCGCCTAGAAAAAGAGGTGCTCGACCTGGCCACCATAAAACTCTTGGTCAAGCACATTCCCAGGTGCTGGTAATGGAGGTCTCCTAATAATTTGGACCTGAATTTATTTGGTATAACCACTTTTGCACCCCACATGATACAATCTTTATCGACTGATAATTCATTCCTGTGAATGAAGAATGGATGTGTATCTTTTTCTGTTACCTGGTTTGGCCATCCATTTGCAATATACTCATACACCTTTGACATCACTGGGTCACATTTAGTTGCTCTACCAATCTCTTCAGCTGTGACTGGCAGTTCATCAATGTTTGCAAAATAAAACACTTCTTTCCTATCGGGTGTAACTTGTGATGGGGAAAGCAATCTAGACATTGCATCTGCATTACCGTGATCAGCTGATCGTCTGTATTCCATATCATATGTATATGCTGACAAAATCAAAGCCCATCTCTGCATTCGGGCTGCAGTTAAGGTTGGAACTGGGGACTTTGGATGGAAGATTGCTGTTCGGGGTTTATGGTCCATAACGATGGTAAACTTACGACCATACAAGTATTTGTGAAACTTCTTGACCCCAAAAATTTATGCCAAAGCTTCCCTTTCAATTTGCGCATAATTACTCTCACTGGCACTAAGAAATTGGTCTCTCCTCCCCATTACTTAATATATGAGTGATTACTGCCCCAACTCCAGACGGAGAGGCATCACATGCTACACACATTGCTGTTGTACCTTAGTCCGATGGTAAGGTAAGATTGTGTGGTGATTATAAAGTAACCGTAAACCTGGTTCTAGAGTCTAATGTTCCCAATACATTGCCGAATATAGAAGATTTGTTCACAACACTGACAGGTGGTCAGATCTTCTCAAAACTGGATCTTACGAACGCCTACTTGCAGCTTGAACTAGATGAGGAGTCCAAGTCATGTTTGACTATAAATACTCATCTAGGCCTATATCAATTTAATAGGCTACCGTTTGGAGTGTCTTCCGCCCCTGCCATATTCCAAGGCGTGATGAACCAAATTTTGCAAGGTATTGAAGGGGTTGTATGTTATTTGGATGACATACTAATTTCAGCACTAAATAGGCAAATTCATAATAACATATTGAATGAAGTCCTCAAACGGCTAGAGAAGCACAGAGTACGAGTGTCTGCTCGTAAGTGTGAGTTATTTAAAAACTCAGTGGAGTACTTAGGATACAGAGTAGACAAAGATGGTTTACATCCAACCATCGAAAAATTGGATGCAATTAGAAATGCACCCACTCCCAGGAATGTCACTGAACTTCGTTCACTCTTGGGTCTTTTGAATTATTATGGGAAGTTCCGACCAAATTTGCCTACAGTATTACATCCACTGAATGAACGTTTGAAAAAACAGGCCCATTGGAAGTGGTCAAAAGAATGCGATACAGCATTCAAGGAGTGTAAAAGAAAATTGGTAGAGAGCACCATGTTAGTTTACGATGACATATCACAGTCTCAAAGGAGGAAAGAGAGGTAGATGAGGTATCCCTGAATTCCCTTAATATCCAAAAATCTATCGATCTCTGAGTAGGATATACTCAACAACTGAGGTTCCACAGCCCTCTGGGGCAGGGAATTCCAAAGGTTCACCACCCTCTGAGTGAAGAAATTTCTCCTTATCTCAGTCCTAAATGGCCGACCCCTTATTCTGAAACTGTGACCCCATGTTCTCGACTCCCCAGCGAGGGGAAACATCCTCCCTGCAGCTAGCCTGTCAAGCCCTGTAAGCATTTTGTATGTTTCAATTAGATCACCTCTATTTCTTTGAAACTCGAGAGAATATATACCTAATCTACACAATCTCTCCTCATAGGACAATCTCCCAATCCCAGGAATCAGTCTGGTGAACCTTCGTATGGCAACAATGGCCCAGAAATTACTCTGGAGTACTTCCTGCGGGCAAAGCACTGTAAAATAGAAATAAAATGCGCACTTACCTTAAACTGCTGCATCCGCTTGAGATCCCGGTCCGGAGGCCTCTCGTTGGGACGTTCACAGGAGTCACGTGGGCCTGGATACCCAATCACAGTTAAGTATTTTCTCATTCCTAGTAACAGGAGATTCGTAAGTTATGAATCTCCTATTACTAGGAATGAGAAAATCCCCACAATGGGCAAACACTACATAAAACATTTTAAAACACCTCACATAATACACTAATAGAAATTAAAATTGTTATAAATGTTTAAAAAAAAAGTTAGGGTTAGGGTTTAAAATAACATTACCTGAGTGGGCAGGGTTTAACATAAATATGCTTTTTACAATTTTATTTTAATCATGTTTGTGATATATTTTTCAACTCTTACGCCTGTAACATAGAAACATAGAAAATAAGTGCAGGAGTAGGCCTTCAAGCCTGCAGCACCATTCAATAAGATCTTGGTTGATCATTCACCTCAGTACCCTTTCCCTGCTTTCTCGCCATACCCCTTGATCCCTTTAGCCGTAAGGGCCATATCTAACTCCCTCTTGAATATATCCAATGAACTGGCATCAATAACTCTTTGCAGTCTGGAATTCCACAGGTTAACAACTCTCTGAGTGAAGAAGTTCCTCCTCATCTCAGTCCTAAATGGCTTACCCCTAATCCTTAGACTGTGTCCTCTGGTTCTGGACTTCCCCAACAGCGGGTACATTCTTCCTGCATCTAACCTGTCCAGTCCCATCAGAATTTTTATTTGTTTCTATGAGATCCCCTCTCATCCTTCCAGTGTACACCGGCCCAGTCAATTCAGTCTCTCCTCATTTGTCAGTCCTGCCATCCCGGGAATCAGTCTGGTGAACCTTCGCTGCACTCCCTCAATAACAAGAATGTCCTTCCACAGATTAAGAGACCAAAACTGAACACAATATTCCAGGTGAGGCCTCACCAAGGCCCCGTACAACTGCATTAAGACCTCCCTTCTCCTATACTCAAATCCCCTAGCTATGAAAGCCAACATACCATTTGCCTTCTTCACCGCCTGCTGTACCTGCATGCCAACTTTCAATGACTGATGTACCATGACACCCAGGTCTCGTTGCACCTCCCCTTTTCCTAATCTGCCGCCATTCAGATAATATTCTGCCTTCGTGTTTTTGCCCCCAAAGTGGATAACCTTACATTTATCCACATTATACTGCATTTGCCATGCATTTGCCCACTCACCTAACCTGTACAAGTCACCCTGCAGCTTCTTACAGCTCACACCGCCACCAAGCTTAGTGTCATCTGCAAACTTGGAGATATTACACTCAATTCCTTCATCTAAATCATTAATGTATATTGTAAATAGCTGGGGTCCCAGCATTGAGCCCTGCGACACCCCACTAATCACTGCCTGCCATTCTGAAAAGGAACCGTTTGCCCCGAAACTCTGCTTCCTGTCTGCCAACAAGTTCTCTATCCACATCAGTACATTAACCCCAATACCATGTGCTTTAATTTTTCGCACCAATCGCTTGTGTGGGCCCTTGTCAAAAGCCTTTTGAAAGTCCAAATACACCACATCCACTGGTTCTCCCTTGTCCCTCAAAAAATTCCAGCAGATTTATCAAGCATCATTTCCCTTTCATAAATCCTTGCTGACGTGGGCCGATCCTGTCACTGCTTTCCAAATGTGCTACTATTTCATCTTTAATAATTGATTCCAATATTTTCCCCACTACTGATGTCAGGCTATAATTACCTGTTTTCTCTCTGTCATGTATAGAAACATAGAAACATAGAAAATAGGTGCAGGAGCAGGCCATTCAGCCCTTCTAGCCTGCACCGCCATTCAATGAGTTCATGGCTGAACATGAAACTTCAGTACCCCCTTCCTGCTTTCTCGCCATAACCCTTGATCCCCCGAGTAGTAAGGACTTCATCTAACTCCCTTTTGAATATATTTAGTGAATTGGCCTCAACTACTTTCTGTGGTAGAGAATTCCACAGGTTCACCACTCTCTGGGTGAAGAAGTTTCTCCTCATCTCGGTCCTAAATGGCTTACCCCTTATCCTCAGACTGTGACCCCTGGTTCTGGACTTCCCCAACATTGGGAACATTCTTTCTGCATCTAACCTGTCTAAACCCGTCAGAATTTTAAACGTTTCTATGAGGTCCCCTCTCATTCTTCTGAACTCCAGTGAATACAAGCCCAATTGATCCAATCTTTCTTGATAGGTCAGTCCCGCCATCCCGGGAATCAGTCTGGTGAACCTTCGCTGCACTCCCTCAATAGCAAGAATGTCCTTCCTCAAGTTAGGAGACCAAAACTGTACACAATACTCCAGGTGTGGCCTCACCAAGGCCCTGTACAACTGTAGCAACACCTCCCTGCCCCTGTATTCAAATCCCCTCGCTATGAAGGCCAACATGCCATTTGCTTTCTTAACCGCCTGCTGTACCTGCATGCCAACCTTCAATGACTGATGTACCATGACACCCAGGTCTCGTTGCACCTTCCCTTTTCCTAATCTGTCACCATTCAGATAATAGTCTGTCTCTCTGTTTTTACCACCAAAGTGGATAACCTCACATTTATCCACATTATACTTCATCTGCCATGCATTTGCCCACTCACCTAACCTATCCAAGTCACTCTGCAGCCCAATAGCATCCTCCTCGCAGCTCACACTGCCACCCAACTTAGTATCATCCGCAAATTTGGAGATACTGCATTTAATCCCCTCGTCTAAATCATTAATGTACAATGTAAACAGCTGGGGCCCCAGCACAGAACCTTGCGGCACTCCACTAGTCACTGCCTGCCATTCTGAAAAGTACCCGTTTACTCCTACTCTTTGCTTCCTGTCTGACAACCAGTTCTCAATCCACGTCAGCACACTACCCCCAATCCCATGTGCTTTAACTTTGCACATTAATCTCTTGTGTGGGACCTTGTCGAAAGCCTTTTGAAAGTCCAAATATACCACATCAACTGGTTCTCCTTTGTCCACTTTACTGGAAACATCCTCAAAAAATTCCAGAAGATTTGTCAAGCATGATTTCCCTTTCACAAATCCATGCTGACTTGGACCTATCATGTCACCATTTTCCAGATGCACTGCTATGACATCCTTAATAATTGATTCCATCATTTTACCCACTACTGAGGTCAGGCTGACCGGTCTATAATTCCCTGTTTTCTCTCTCCCTCCTTTTTTAAAAAGTGGGATTACATTGGCTACCCTCCACTCCATAGGAACTGATCCAGAGTCAATGGAATGTTGGAAAATGACTGTCAATGCATCCGCTATTTCCAAGGCCACCTCCTTAAGTACTCTAGGATGCAGTCCATCAGGCCCTGGGGATTTATCGGCCTTCAATCCCATCAATTTCCCCAACACAATTTCCCGACTAATAAAGATTTCCCTCAGTTCCCCCTCCTTACTAGACCCTCTGACCCCTTTTATATCCGGAAGGTTGTTTGTATCCTCCTTAGTGAATACCGAACCAAAGTACTTGTTCAATTGGTCTGCCATTTCTTTGTTCCCCGTTATGACTTCCCCTGATTCTGACTGCAGGGGACCTACGTTTGTCTTCACCAACCTTTTTCTCTTTACATACCTATAGAAACTTTTGCAATCCGCCTTAATGTTCCCTGCAAGCTTCTTCTCGTACTCCATTTTCCCTGTCCTAATCAAACCCTTTGTCCTCCTCTGCTGAGTTCTAAATTTCTCCCAGTCCCCAGGTTCGCTGCTATTTCTGGCCAATTTGTATGCCACTTCCTTGGCTTTAATACTATCCCTGATTTCCCTAGATAGCCACGGTTGAGCCACCTTCCCCTTTTTATTTTTACGCCAGACAGGAATGTACAATTGTTGTAATTCATCCATGCGGTCTCTAAATGTCTGCCATTGCCCATCCACAGTCAACCCCCTAAGTATCATTCGCCAATCTATCCTAGCCAATTCACGCCTCATACCTTCAAAGTTACCCTTCTTTAAGTTCTGGACCATGGTCTCTGAAATTACTGTTTCATTCTCCATCCTAATGCAGAATTCCACCATATTATGGTCACTCTTCCCCAAGGGGCCTCGCACAATGAGATTGCTAATTACTGTATATAACTGTATCTTACCATGCTATACATGACTATAACTGGCTATGACCTGCAACAATAAGCATACCTTACCACCAGGGGTGCACTTGCAGGAGACACTCCATACCTGTCCCACTGAGGTATGTAGAGAGAGGTCTCAGGCAAGTGCAGCACTGGAGAGCTGGAATTAAAGGTGGCTCGAAAACATACGCTTTAATGAAAGACCTGCTGGCACCCGAGAAACCAGTAAGCAAGTCGTTTGAGGAGTTGAGCACACTGGTGAGATGCCACCTGAAGCCAGCAAGCAGCCTACATATGGCCAGACACAGGTTCTACAACTACAGACGCTGTGTGGGCCAAAGCATACCCGACTTCGTGGCGGAACTTCAGAGGCTGGCTAGTTCATGTGAGTTCCCCGATGATTGAGAGACTTTTTTATTGAGAGACTTTTTTATTGAAGGAATAGGCCACGCACTGGTCACACAGGTGTTCTTGGCAGGCGAAGAAGAAACGAGGCTGATCTATACTTCGGGTACGACAACCAACGAGGCATCGGAACAAGGGGTTCACATTGTGAAACAAACCGCTACCCCCACACACAGACAAAGGCAGGAGAGCAGGCCTTCAACAGCTGACACTGGCGGCAGAAGCCTTCAAAATCAAGGGTCACATGAACGGCCGATCACACCTCATCAACCCACAATGCGAGCAATCAACAACAGATTGAGAGAAGCTCAAGGGAGATCAGCCAGACACAGCTCATCCTTCGGAAACAATGGAAACGGTCTGTGTTGGAGATGTGGGGGAAGGCACTCAACCAGGGTGTGTCGATTTCAGCATGCCATTTGCAGAATCTGCAACTACACAGGGCATCTGGCTCGCATGTGCAGAAAAACAGCAGCTTGGCTGGTATACGAATCGGAAGGGTTGGAAAGCGGACCAGAAGACAGTTGGAACAGTGCACGGAACGCCGAGGTACAGTGGGTTAACACGATCAATGTCCACTGTTCTTACACCAAGACGCCTCCAATTATGATGAGGGTTCTACTCAATGGGATACCCGTCAACATGGAACTAGACACGGGGGCCAGTCAATCCCTCATGAGCGTTCAACAATTTGAACAGCTGTGGCTGCACAAAAGCAACAGACCAAAACTCACAAAGATCGACACCAAATTAAGGACCTATACTAAAGAAATCGTCCCAGTCCTTGGCAGCGCCATGCTCTCGGTCACACACAAAGAGATGGTGAACCGACTTTCCCTGTGGATTGTCCCTGGGGATCTCCCAGCCCTGTTGGGGAGAAGCTGGCTAGCAGAACTTAATTGGAAATGGGATGATGTTCACGCCATGTCGTCAGAGGAACGGACCTCCTGCTCAACAGTTCTAAGCCGTTTTGAACATCCCTTTCAGCCAGGTGTGGGCACCTTCAAAGGGGCTAAAGTTAGAATCTACATCACACAGACTGCCAGACCGGTCCATCACAAGGCTAGAGCTGTGCCTTATGTGATGAGGGAAAAGATTGAAAACGAACTGGACCGGCTTCTGCGGGAAGGCATAATTTCTCCCGTGGAATTCAGCCACTGGGCAAGCCCCATCGTTCCCGTCATGAAGCCTGATGGATCCGTGCGAATCTGTGGGGATTACAAGTCTACCATAAACAGGACCAATACCCACTGTCCAGAGCAGAGAACCTATTTGCCATGTTGGCTGGAGGAAAACTTTTCTCGAAACTTGACCTCACATCTGCGTATATGAGGCAAGAGCTGACCGAAGATTCTGAGCTACTCATCACCATCAACACACATCGAGGCCTTTTTGTGTACAATCGATGCCCATTTGGCATCAGGTCGGCAGCTGCTATATTCCAGCGCAATATGGAGAGTCTACTCAAGTCCATCCCGGGGACGGTCGTGTTTCAAGATGACATACTCATCACGGGCAGGGACACCGACTCTCATCTCCGCAATCTTGAGGAAGTACTAAGTCGATTGGATCGGTTAGGCCCAAGAGTTAAGAAATCCAAGTGTCTGTTTCTCGCACCTGAGGTTGAATTTTTGGGCAGAAGGATTGCCGCTGATGGAATCCGCCCAACAGAATCCAAAACCGAAGCGATTCGCCTGGCATCCAGGACCCAGAATCTCTCGGAACTGCGCGCCTTTCTCGGGCTACTCAATTACTTTGGGAACTTTATGCAGAACTTGAGCACGCTACTGGAGCCTCTCCACGTGCTACTCAGAAAGGGGTGCGATTAGTTTTGGGGGGACACCCTAGAACGCGCCTTCAATAAGGCACACAACCTTCTATGTTCCAAGAATGTTTTAGCCTTTTTTGATCCAGGTAAGAAGTTAGTTCTTACGTGTGATGCGTCAGCGTACGGGGTTGGGTGCGTTTTACAGCACATCAATGATGCGGATAAATTGCAGCCTGTTGCTTATGCCTCCAGGTCACTTTCGCGGGCGGAGCGCGGGTACGGTATGGTTGAGAAGGAGGCGCTCGTGTGCGTGTATGGTGTTAAAAAGATGCACCAATAACTTTTACGGGGCCAAGTTTGGGTTAAAAACCGACCACAAACCCCTCACGTCCCTACTATCCGAGTGCAAGGCAATCAACGCCAACGCCTCGGCACGCATTCAGCGGTGGGCACTCATGCTGGCGGCTTCCGACTACACGATAAGGCACAAACCAGGCATAGACAACTGTGCCGACGCGCTTAGTAGGCTACCCCTGGCAACCACAGAAGGGTCCGACGAACAGGACTGTGAGATGGTCATGGCAATCAATGCCTCTGAATCCACAGGTTCGCCCATGACGGCTCATCGAATCAGAGCCTGGATGACCAGCGACCCCACGTTATCTCTAGTTAAAAGATGCATTTTAACCGGTGACTGGGCAGAGGCTCGCAATGCCTGCCCCGAGGAGGTCAAACCCTTCCATAGGCGCATGCATGAACTCTCAGTACAGGCAGACTGCCTGATGTGGGGCAACTGAGTAGTTATGCCCTTATGAGGCAGGGAGGCATTTGTCCGGGAGCTCCATCGCGAGCACCTGGGGATCATCCTTATGAAGGCCATAGCCAGATCTCATGTCTGGTGGCCTGGCATTGACGCGGACTTGGAGCTCTGCATCCGTCGGTGCACCATTTGTGCCCAACTCAGTAATGCCCCCAGGGAGGCCCCCCTAAGCCCCTGGCCCTGGTCCACCAAACCGTGGTCGCGGGTGCATGTAGACTATGCGGGCCCATTCATGGGCAAAATGTTCCTCGTCGTTGATGCATTTTCAAAATGGATCGAGTGCACCATTTTAAACTCGAGCACCACCTCCACTACTGTGGAAAGCCTTGAAACCATGTTTGCAATGCACGACATTCCTGATATATTGGTCAGTGATAATGGTCCGTGCTTCACCAGCGCAGAATTTTACGATTTTATAGTTGACCACGGTATAAATCACGTTAAGACGGCACCTTTCAAGCCGGCCTCCAATGGCCAGGCGGAGCGAGCAGTGTAGATCATCAAACAAGTCATGCTCAGAACCCAAGGTCCCATGCTGCAGAGCCGCCTGTCGCGACTGCTGCTGGCATACAGATCTTGTCCGCATTCGTTGACTGGGGTTCCCCCCTGCGCAACTATTGATGAAACAAACCTTAAAGACCAGGCTCTCGTTAATCCTCCCAGACATGCATGAAGTTGTTGAGGCTAAGTGTCAAAAGCTAACTGAGTACCATGACCGAAATTCGAGGGGGAGGTGGAATGAGATAGGGGACAAAGTGTTTGTGCTAAACTATGACCGGGGTCCCAAATGGCTTGCAGGGACAGTAACAGACAAAGAGGGAAACAGGCTCCTGGTTGTACAAATGGACAATGGCCAAACCTGCCGGAGGCATGTAGACCAAGTAAAAAGTAGATTCACTGATAACACTGAAGAACCAGAGGCAGACTACACCACACCTGGTGGACAGACAGGTGGAACAACCTGAGGAAAGGGCAGTCTCAACAGACAGCCCAGGCAAGATACCTGCAATCACACCAAATGAAACAGACAGCCCAGGCGAGATACCAACAATCACACCGAACAAAAAACAGGCACCAAGGCAAACAACTGAACCACAACTAAGACGCTCCACGCGAGACCACCTGAGAGACTGAATCTATAAAGGCAATAAGAACTTGGGGGAGGGTGATGTCATGTATCTCACATTACTGTATATAACTGTATCTTACCATGCTATACATGACTGTAACTAGATATGACCTATAACAATAAGCATACCTTACCACCAGGGGTACACTTGCAGGAGACACTCCATACCTGTCCCACTGAGGTATATAAAGGGAGGTCTCAGGCAAGTGCAGCACTGGAGAGCTGGAATTAAAGGTGCAGGTCCTGAGTGGCCTTGTCTTCAGCATATGTCTCGTGTATGTCAGTACATTAGAGTCAAGACTTAACACTCTCTCCCTCCTTTTTTAAAAAGTGGTTTTACATTTGCTACCATCCTGTCCATAGGAACTGATCCAGAGTTGATAGGCTGTTGGAAAATGATCACCAATGCATCCACTATTTCTCGGGCCATTTCCTTAAGTACTCTGGGATGCAGACTATCAGGCCCTGGGGATTTATCGGCCTTCAATCCCATCAATTTCCCTAACACAATTTCCTGCCTAATAAGGATTTCCTTCAGTTCCTCCTTCTCACTAGACCCTCGGTCCCCTAGTATTTCCGGAAGGTTATTTGTGTCTTCCTTCGTGAAGACAGAACCAAAGTATTTGTTCAACTGGTCCGCCATTTCTTTGTTCTCCATTATAAATTCACCGGAATCTGACTGCAAGAAGACATTTGTCATCACTAGTCTTTTTCTCTTCACATAATTATAATAGCTTTTGCAGTCAGTTTTTATGTTCCCAGCAAGCTTCCTCTCATACTCTATTTTCCCCCTCCTAATTAAACCCTTTGTCCTCCTCTGCTGAATTCTAAATTTCTCCCAGTCTTCAGGTTTGCTGCTTTTTCTGGCCAATTTATATGCCTCTTCCTTGGATTTAACACTATCCTTAATTTCCCTTGTTAGACACGGTTGAGCCACCTTCCCCGTTTTATTTTTACTTCAGACAGGCTTGTACAATTGTTGAAGTTCATCCATGTAATCTTTAAATGTTTGCCATTGCCTATCCACCGTCAACCCTTTCAGTATCATTCACCAGTCTATTCTAGCCAATTCTCATCTCATACCATCGAAGTTACCTTTCCTTAAGTTCAGGCCTCTAGACGCTGAATTAACTGTGTCACTCTCCATCTTAATAAAGATGTCTACCATACTGTGGTCACTCTTCCCCAAGGGGCCTCGCACAACAAGATTGCTAATTAATGCTTTCTCATTTCACATCACCCAGTCTAGGATGGCCAGCCTCTAGTTGGTTCCTCGACATATTGGTCTGAAAAAACCATCCCAAATACACTCCAGGAAATCCTCCTCCACTGTATTGATACCAGTTTGGTTAGCGCAATCTAAATGTAGATTAAAGTCACCCATGATAACTGCTGTACCTTTATTGCACACGTCCCTTATCCTGCAAACCAACGTGTTGCAGAGGAGAACAGATCCACGGTGGATCACGATGAACCAGAGCCTTAGACCGAGGAGGCAGAGGTTTATGGGGTGCACACATTCACCACAAAGTGTCCCCTGATAATGCTGAATGTTGAATTAAATGGACTCCCGGTGTCCATGGAGCTGGACACGGGCACAAGCCAGTCCATAATGAGCAAAAAGCAACGCTATAAGGCCAGTCCTGACTCCCCTCGTATTAAACTGAGAACGTACACAAAGGAACTGATTCCCATAATTGGCAGTACTACCGTAAAGGTTTCCTACGATGGAGCGGTTCACGAGCGTGCAGCTGCAGGCGTGTAACTCCTGCCATGTACATGTCGATTCAAAAACAACGTTAGTTTGTTCATAGTACTTGCAGCAGCACTAGTGTGCTGAGAAATTTGTTTGCTATTGTCACTGGTGGCGATAAACTGCTGGGCTATCGCTATGGCTTTACTCAAGGTTGGGGTCTCTACAATCAAATGTTTGCGAAGTATTACTTCATGGCCAATGCCAGGTACAAAGAAGCCACTGAGCATGTGCTCCAAGTGTCCTTCAAATTCGCAATGTCCTGTAAGGCACCTTAGCTCGGCGACGTAGCTCGCCACTTCCTGGCCTTCAGACCTCTTGTACGTGTAGAACCGATACCTCGCCATCAAAACGCTTTCCTTCGGGTTTAGATGCTCCCGGACCAGTGTGCACAACTCATCGTCCGACTTGTCTGTGAGTTTCACTGGAGTGAGCAGGTTTTTCATGAGGCCATAGGTTGGTGCCCCAGAGAAGGTGAGGAGAATCGCCCTTCGTTTGGCAGCGTTCGCTTCTCCTTCCAGCTCGTTGGCCACAAAGTATTGGTCGAGTCGCTCCACGAAGGATTCCCAATCATCTCCCTCCGAAAATTTCTCCAGCATGTCCACGCTTCTCTGCATCGTTGCGGTGCGGTTCGTCATCTGTATCTCATCGCCAGTTGTTATGTCTTAAATAAAGAGTCAGACTGGATGCTGCAATTCAAAGTAAGGTGTGACCGCAGTCCTTTATTACAGATCTCAGAGTGCCTCTCCAGCCTGTGAGGCCTCCTTATATGCAGGTGTTCCCAAGGGATTGTGGGATCCCTTGGGATTCCAGAAGATAAGTCATCTGGTGGTTAGGCATGATATTTACAGGTTTACATACATAACAACCCCGGAGCAGGCTGGGTCTTGAGAGCGATTCATTCAAAACAGGAGCCCTCTTGCAAGTACCGTCAGAGAAATGTCTCCTTCTGTACTCATTTCGGCTTTAACCTATTTGAATGGTAAATGGAGACAAGAGCAGGCCTATTTATGAAAAGATTATTATTTTTTTGTATCCATTTTATGCAAATATTCTCAGGGGCTTTGCTGACGGAACGCCTGGTGGGTTTTCTTTGTGTGTCACACGTGGTATATCATTCCCTTTTCCCTTACAGTAAATGATTTAAGCGGCCCCCAGGCAATGCTCAGTCAAACACTGAACAATAGAGGAAGGTGTCACAATAACTCACACGCTAGGTAGGCTGCTTGCTTTTTCGCTAAATGTGACATCCAGCCCGCGTTGGAAGCCCTGATGAATGCTTGCCATCGGGGCATCCTACATCATATGCAACTGTTGACTGTTTTAATGTATTTCTGAAATAATCGTCAGCCAAGAGGCGAGAAATAATATACTCATTCATTATCGAGGTCCTTTTCTCATGTCAGCTACAAGGCGAGAGAGAGCCGCAGCCCAGGGGAGGTTTCCCGGAAGGTGCGGAGGGTGGTAGAAGGTCTATATTTGGGGATCGGTGAATGGTGATAGCACCACGGACAAGGCTTGCAACGACAATCAATATTAATCCGCTGACTGCCCGGGGTTCAATGGATAGCACTCTCGCCTGTGCGTCAGAAGGTTAAGAAAGAAAGACTTGGGGCTGGATTTTCGATTGTCTAGTGTCTCAATTAGCGGCCAGAGATGGCGTTAATGGGAACGTAAGAGGTTACCAACCGGAAGTACAGTGTTTAGCGCCCCGACCGAAAATTCATTGGAGGCTCACCGGGGGTGCAAGCCGTTAGCGCCCGGCTGCTGACGATCGCTCCGATCATGACGTAGCCTCATGTACGGCATGTGAATCAGGACTTACAGTGCGAGTGCAGTAGGCCATGGGCTTGTTATGACTTAAACTGCAGCTACTACCCATCTCTGTTGCATGATAGGGAAAAAATAATACTGAAAAGTGCATCGTAGCAATCATGCACTTTTTGAATGGGTGACCAGCTTTTTCACTTCTTGTCAGTGCTGTTTCCGCAAATTTCCAACTTGTCATGTAAGGAACAGAACTAATAGTACCAGTAACAGTAACCACATAACTCCCGGATTGTCGCAAAATTCTGGTTCACTCATGTCCTTTAGGGAAGGAAATCTTCTGTCCTTACCCAGTCTGACCTATATGTGACTCCAGACCCACAGCAGCGTGGTTGACTCTTAACTGCCCTCTGAAATGGCCTAGCGAGCTACTCAGTTGTTTCAAGAAGGCGGCTCACCACCTTCTCGAGGGCAATTAGGGACGGGCAATAAATGCCGGCCTTGCCATCGAGGCTAACAACCCATGAATGGATATTAAAAAAATCTTCCACCCTCCCTTACAGGGCAAATAGCAGGATAGGGGTGATCCTGGCTTTGGCCATGTTAGGAGACCCAGTGTAGGATGAACACATCATGCTCTTAGGGTATCTTGCATCAACTGACATGAAGTGATGCATGTCGTCATACACGAGCTGCACATTAATGGAGTGGAAACCTTTTCTGTTCCTGCACATCTCGGAATCCTCCAAAGGTGCTCACAAGGCAATGTGGGTACAATCAATGCAGCCCTATACCTTTGGTAAGCCAGCAATCCTGGAGAAGCCCACAGCCCTGTCACGCATTGCCTGGGGAACTTTATGTAGTCATTCCTCTGGGCATATACTGCAGCAGTCTCCTGCCGAATGCAGGCATGTGTTGCATGTTGAGAAATGGTGCACACATCCCCAGTTGTAGCTTGGAATGATACAGATGCATAGAATGAAAGTGCAGCTGTAACTTTTACTTCAACTGACAAAGCAGTCCTCCTGAAACTTCTAGGTTGCAGGTCTGCTTTGACCAACTCACAGATCTCAGTTACAACTTCTTTGCAGAAACGCAGCCTTCTGATACAGTCTGCATCACTCAGGTGCAGATACGAACACCTGTCTTGATATACCCGATGTGGGTAAGGATTCCTGCCCATTATCCTACGTGCTCTGAGGTTCCTCATACGATGACATCGAATCAATTGACTCCTCCGCAGCACTATGATGCAAAAGGCTTGCATAAGGTATGGCATTGTCAGTATTGCCGCCATACTTAAATTTTACCTTTGCAAGAAGCTCAAAATGGCAGGCAGGCAGGACAAGGTTCTTTGTTCTCTCTCCACACAGGTCTGTGTGGACCACACCCAGGTCTGAGCAGGCGCAGTGATTAGGAGCACCCCACACCCCAATCCCCAAATCCCCCGGGCTACATTTAATATGTAGTGCAGTCGTGTGATTCCTACCAATCCCCTTCCACGGCCGCCCACACACCCGAGTTACATTTGATGCATAGTGCAGTCTGGTGATGCCTTCCTTATGCCTTCTACAGCCTCCCACCCACCCGGGCTGCATTTGATGCATAGTGCAGGCTTCTGATGCCTTCCAATTGCCTTCCACATCCCCCCACTTCTCTCCCCCCCCCGCCCCACCGGGCTTCTTTTGCAGCCCAGCCCCGAGTCCTTGTATCTGGGTGCGGAACCGATTCTGCCGGCTGACACTCCGACCTTCCAGCCCTGTTTACAAACGTTCAGTGGCGGCGTGTGAGTATGAAAATTTACAGAATTCCATCAAACTTCCATTTACTGCGTTATAAGGTAACAACAATTAATCATTATTATGCATATTTAAGTCTTCTTGACTACCTCCAAAACTTCACTGAAAAACAATGGCGTCTTTCTGCGTCGATTTTTCAATGCGCGCTGCTTTTTCTTAACTCACCAGAAGGTTTTTCGGGAGTGATTACATACACCGACCTAGGAGAATTTTTGGGGTGCAAACTTCCATAATTGAAAAAAATAGGTTTCAGCTGCAATTTC
Source organism: Pristiophorus japonicus (assembly GCF_044704955.1). Classification (NCBI taxonomy): domain Eukaryota; kingdom Metazoa; phylum Chordata; class Chondrichthyes; family Pristiophoridae; genus Pristiophorus; species Pristiophorus japonicus. The sequence continues at coordinate 209,852,592 of NC_091986.1, forward strand.
ATTCTACGCATCCGGATCATTCCAAACTACAACTGGGGATGTGTGCACCATTTCCCAACATGCAACACATGCCTGCATTCAGCAGGTGACTGCTGCAGTATATGCCCAGAGGAATGACTGCACAAAGTTCCCCGGGCAATGCATGACAGGGCTGTGGGCTTCTCCAGGATTGCTGGCTTCCCAAAGGTAGAGGGTTGCATTGATTGTACCCACATCGCCTTGCAAGCACCTTTGGAGGATTCAGAGATGACGCAAAAAAAAAAACGAACCTAAAAAAAATCATAACTAACTGAGTTACGTTGGCACACCTTCCTTGGGGAAACTTTAATTTTTTAACTTACGCCAAAAAAAACAGTACAAATCACTGGGGAAAATTGATCCCATTATTTTTTTGATTTGTTTCATTGCCTGTTAGTTAAGCTTAGCCAAGATGGCAGCATTGATGCAACTCTGGGCATGGTGACCTTCCAGTATAGAGGGCAGAATCTGCCAGAGGTCACACATATAGAATTACGTAGAATTTAAGAGCACAGAAACAGACCGTTTGGCCTAACTGGTCCATGCCTTTTACGCTTCTCATGAGCCTCTTCCCACCTTATTACATCTGACCATATCAGCATATCCTTCTATTCCTTTCTCTCTCATAGGCTTATCCAGCATCCCCTTAAATGCATCGCTGCTATTCGCCTCAATTGCTCCCTGTGGTAACAAGTTCCCCATTCTCACCACTCCCTAGGTAAAGAAGAAATCCTTCTTGGATTTATTAGTGACTATCTTATATTTATGCCCCCTAGTTTTGGACTCCCAGACAAATGAAAATATCGACCCTATATTCTCTAGAGTTTAGAATAATGAGAGATGACCTCATTGAAACATACAAATTTCTTACCAGGGCTTGACAGGGTAGCTGCAGGGAGGATGTTTCCCCCGGGCTGGGGAGTCTAGAACCGGGGATTACAGTCTCAGGATCAGGGGTCGGCCATTTAGGAACGAGATGAGGAGAAATTTCTTCACTCAGAGGGTGGTGAATCTTTGGAGGCTCAGTCGTTGAGTATGTTCAAGACAGAGATCGATAGATTTTTGGATATTAAGGGAATCAAGGGATATGGGGATAGTGCATGATCAACCATAATCTTATTGAATGGCGGAGTAGGCTCGAGGAGCCAAACTCCTGCTCTTAATTCTTATGTTCTTATGTTCTTAAAACCTGTCATCGTTTCAAAGTGCTCTATTAGGTCACCCCCTCAGCCTTCTCTATTCTGGAAAATTCGAGAGAAATTTTAGATTGATTCCTCTGAGTGTCAGCTTGGTTCACTTGGTGGCACTCTTGTCTCAGAATCAAACAATTGTAGGTACAAGATCTCTGGGATTGGAGACCGGCATATCATAAGCGGGGCCTTAAGGAATACACAGTGCGATTTTCAGTAACGTTTGTTACCTTACAGTCTTGATACCCTCCACTCTTTAGGGCAATTGTAATGTATTGCTTCATGGGTCCATTGCTTAAGAATTCATAGCAACATATTGCTATTAAGAACTAATTGATTTATTAACAAAAGGTTTAACAATCACACTGCACATTACCAGTTCATCCATCATCATCATAGGCAGCCCCTCGGAGAAGGACTTGCTTCCACTCCCAAATTGAGTTCTTTGATGGCTGAACAGCCTGATATGAGAGCCACAGACCCTGTTACAGGTGGGACAGACATCCGTCGAGGGAAGGGGTGGGTGGGACTGGTTTGCCGCGCGCTCCTTCCGCTGCCTGCGCTTGACCTCTTCACGCTCTTTGCGTTGAGACTCGAAGAGCTCAACGCCCTCCCGGATGTACTTTCTCCACCTCGGGCGGTCTTCGGCCATGGTCTCCCAGGTGTCAGTGGTGATGTCGCCCTTTACCAGGGAGGCTTTGAGGGTTTCCTTTCTAACGTTTCCGCTGTCCTCCTTTGGCTCGTTTACCATGAAGGAGCTCCGCATAAAGCATTTGCTTAATTTACCAGTTCATCCACTAGGCTCACAACTGCTTACCTCATCGTGGGTGACCTAGACCCAACTGACTGGGGTTTTATTGAGTCTTGTGAACATCACGTGGCTGGCTAAGCCACTCAATGCAACAGCTCTACAATTATTTTACATTAAACGATAAAGCCGAGTGCCCCCTTATTAAAGGGACATTGGAATCCACAAATTAACAAATAAACTGGGAACTTTGCCAAATCAAATCAAAATTCTTCTCCCGACGGTGATGATGTGCTCCACTCCCTCTGGAAGGCCGCGAGCTCCATCTCCAGGGACACCCTGGCGCGAACGTAACTGTGGAAGAGAGGCAGGCAGTCAGGCTGAACGACACCCTTGACCCGCTGCCTGGACCTGTTAATGGCCGCCTTGGCCAAATCAACAGCTCTATTTTGTTGAAACTATATTCAAGTGCCCCCTTATTAAAGGGGCACTAAAACCGACAAATTTAAACAAAGTAAACTTTAAACATTAAATGGATCAAATTAAAATTTGGTTGCCGGGGGTGATGATGCACAAACCTCTGAGCACTCTCACAGCTGCATACATTACAGTAGTGTTCTTCTCTTTGTCCCACTTCATCTTCTTTCTTAGGCAGACCCCGGAGTCGAGGATGACTTGCTTCCACACTAACATGAGTTCTCAGATGACTAATGAGACCAATGCGGGACCGACAGTCACTGTCACAGGTGGGGCAGACGGTGGTTGGAGGGATGGGTGGGTGGGGGGCTTGGGTTGTCGTGCGCTCCTTCCGCCGTTTGCGCTTGGCTTACGCGCGCTCCCGGCGAAGAGACTCAAGGTGTCCGCCGCCTTCCCGGACGCTTCTCCTGCACTTTGACGGGTCTTGGCCCAGGGATTCCCAGGTGTCGGTGGGGATGTTGCACTTTTTCAAGGAGGCTTTGAGGGTGTCCATGAAGCATTTCCCCTGCCCACCTGGGACTCGCTTGCCATGTCGGAGCTCTGGGTAGAGCGCTTGCTTTGGGAGTTTAGTATCCCTCGTCATACTCCTCCTTTTGTCGAATGTTGATCTGTTTCTTTTGTACGCTCTCCGTTCTTTCCCCACATTCCCTTCTTTTGCCTCATGCTGAGCCAGGTGGTATCTCCTGTTTCATTTAAAATAAGATGCCTGTCCTCCCCAGAATCGCTGAATCCATCATGGTCACACAAGTGCAGACATAATGAATCGAGCACCACGCAGAATCTGCAAAGCTGAGCACAAAGCTTCAAACATTAGCACACTTATTAAGCACCCTCTTACATCATTCATGTTGTCACATTTAAGCAGGTAGGGAAGCGAAGTGGTTTTGTTACTGGACTAGTAATCCAGGTTTTTAGGACGTTGAAAGAAACTGATGGAGAAAAAGCTTTCCGCTGGTGGGCGAGTCTGGGACAAGAGGACATAACCTTAAAATCAGAGCCTGGTCATTCAGCAGAGAAGTTAGTGTCATGGCCACTGTTGGTACATTATCAAGGTGTGCCACCAGAGGGCACAGCAGTGGGAGACTCATAGATTACCAGTAGCGGTGCGCCTGGCCTAGTATAAAAGGCAGGTGTGATCCTCACTCTGGAGTTAACTAATAAAGGACTAAGGTCACTACAGTTCACGTACAACACACTGCCGCGTGGAGTCATTGTTGGAGCATCTAAGGACACAACAGTTAGGAAATACTGCTTCACGCCAAGGATGGTAGAAGTGTGGAACTCTCTCCCACATAAAGCAGTAGATGCTCAATGATCGAATCTCCGGAGTGGGAATTGAACCCATGACTCAGGGGCGAGAGTGCTACCAGTGAGCAAGGCTGACAAGAATCCAGTCCCTTTTCCCGTTACACTAGACTGTGCCTTTGTTATTACACAGGGCCCAGAAGAGGTAAGGGCCCAGGGGCAGCAAGGGCCAGCCCACACTGCGATCTATGGATAGTAGGAGCATGTGTGTGTACAAGGTCCGTGCAGCAGAGCAGGTCTCCAGTTGTCTTGGTTAACCCTTGCCTCTGGACCAAGACCTAGCTCTGTCAAGCCCGTGTGGTGGCTGGTGTGCAACGGCCACCACACGTTAATAAAATCCACGCACAGGCATCTTCCACCCTTCACGATGTAGTTCGGGATCTGGGATATCAGGTCCCTCATTGAAACACCTGTGAACTCATCCCTTTTTGGTGTGGAAGAGGGTCATCCTCGACAGGAGAGACTGCCGAATACTAATGATCCAGATGCAAAAGCCAAATACTGCGGATGTTGCAAATCTGAAATGAAATCAGAAATACTCAGCAGAAAAACATAGTTAACGTTTCAGGTCGACGACCTATCGTCAGAACAGTTCTCTCTCTGTCTCTCTCTCTCTCCACAGATGCTGCCTGACCTGCTGAGTATTTCCAATCCGCTCCGCTCGGTGCCGGGTCCGCTCGTTCCCTCTGCCTGATTCGCAGATGTATTAGCAACCTCACATCTGTGTGAACGCCTGGACGCCGCTGGGGAGATGTCAGGGCGCTGCCGGGGAGAGGTCTCGACACTGCCTGAGGCCTTGTACATCGTGGGAGTACACTCAGCAGCTGCTGTCCCTAGCTGAAGGGACCCCGTACCGGCCACTTCTGTCCCTGGCCGCTTCTATCCCGGGCCGAAAGGACTCTGCATCGGCTCGGGCCAATAGGACCCTGCACCCGATTCGGGGGATGTCTAACCGGTCGAAGGGACTCCGGGACAACCTGCCAAAGGGACCCGAGGACGTGGAACCGGCTGAAGGGACTCAGAGGCCGGCGCTGAACCGGCTGAAGGGAGCGAGGCGTGGCGTCGTCATATACCCTCAACCAACTTTTAATTAATGTTTACATTTTTAATCAACTTTTAAACTTATTAAATAATTTGGTAGAACTTTTAAAACTTACATTTTAGACTCTCAATCAAAACACTTTTAAATATCTATTATTAATCTATATTTTTGACTTTTAACAACTTTTAGAAATGTTTTAAATTGGGGAAACTTTTATAATCTATTATTGATTTACATCTTCGACTTTTAACAACTTTTAGAAACTTTTAAAAACTTTTTAATAACCCTTAGAAACTCTTGAAATAAATTGGGAATCTTTATCAACTTTTAACTTTTAAAATAACTTTGGAAGTCACCTTCCTAATGCCTGCCCCCCCAACCAAGCCTCGGGCCATCTACCATCAATGGCGCTACCCGGCGCTGAGCTTGCGGCCAACACTTCGCCGTAGGCAGTTAGGCTTATGGCGGAGCAGGCTCGAGGGGTCGTATGGCCTACTCCTGCTCCTATTTCTTATGTTCTTATATTAAGATGGCATCTGAGGATTGGGGTAACGACATCCCAAAGCACTTTACAGCCAATGAAGTACTTTTTGTAAAGTAGTTCAGTGAACTCCAGTGCCGAGGGAGTGCTGCATTGTCAGAGGTGCCAACTTTCGGATGCGATGTTAAACCGAGGCCCCGTCTGCCCATCTCAGGTGGATGCAAAATATCCCATGGCACTATTTCAAAGAACAGCAGGAGAGTTCTCCCTGATGTCCCAGGTCAATATTTATACCTGAATCAACATCACTAAAATCAGATTGTCTGGTCATTATCGCACTGCTGTTTGTGGGAGCTGCTACACTTCAAAAGTACTTCATTGGCTGTGAAGCGCTTTGGTGCGCCCTGAGGCACTAAATAAATGCATACTTTCCTTTAGTCACTTTGAAAAAGGATCGGCGGGGATAGTCAAAAGAACATAAGAAATAGGAAAAGGAGTAGGCAATATTGCCCCTCGAGCCTGCTCCGCCATTTAATAAGATCATGGCTGATCCGATCGTGGACTCAGCTCCACTTCCCCACCCGCTCCCCATAACCCTTTATCCCCTTATCAATTAAGAAACTGTCTATCTCTGTCTTAAATGTATTCAATGTCCCAGCTTCCAGAGCTCTCTGAGGCAGAGAATTCCACAGATTTACAACCCTCTGAGAGAAGAAATTTATCCTCATCTCAGTTTTAAATGAGCGGCCCCTTATTCTAAGATCATGCCCTCTAGTTCTAGTCATCCCCATCAGTGGAAACATCCTCTCTGCATCCACCTTCTCAAGCCCCCTCATAATCTTATATGTTTCGATAAGATCACCTCTCATTCTTCTGAATTCCAAAGAGTAGAGGCCCAACCGACTCAACCTTTCCTCATAAGTCAACCCCCTCAACTCCGGAATCAACCTGGTGAACCTTCTCTGAACTGCCTCCAAAGCAAGTATATCCTTTCGTAAATATGGAACCTAAAACAGCACGCAGTATTCCAGGTGTGGCATCACCAATACCTTATATAGCTGTAGCAAGACTTCCCTGCCTTTATACTCCATCTCCTTTGCAATAAAGCCAAGAAACCATTGGCTTCCTGATCACTTGCTGTATCTGCATACTATCCTTTTATGTTTCATGCACAAGTACCCCCAGGTCCCGCTGTAATATGGCACTTTGCAATCTTTCTCCATTGAAACAATAACTTGCTCTTTTATTTTTTTCTGCCAAAGTGCATGACCTCACACTTTCTGACATTATACTCCTTCTGCCACATTTTTGCCCACTCACTTAGCCTGTCTATATCCCTTTGCAGATGTTTTGTGTCCTCACCCATTGCTTTTCCTCCCATCTTTGTATCGGCAGCAAACTTGACTACTTTACACTCAGTCCCTTCTTCCAAGTCATTAATATAGATTATAAATAGTTGGGGTCCCAACACTGATCCCTGCGGCACCCCACTAGTTACTGGTTGCCAACCAGAGACTCTCTGTTCTCTGTTCATTAGCCAATCCTCTATCCATGCTAATATATTATCCCCAACACTGTGAAATTTTATCTTGTGCAATAACCTTTAATGAGGCACCTTGTCAAATGCCTTCTGGAAGTCCAAATACACCACATCCACTGGTTCCCCTTTATCCACCCTGTTCGTTACATCCTCAAAGAATTCCAGCATATTTGTCAAACACGACTTCCCCTTCATAAATCCATGCTGACTCTTCCTGACCGAATTATCCTGCTACTGCTTCTTTTATAATGGACTCTTAACATTTTCCCAAGCACAGATGTTAGGCGAACTGATCTACAGTTTCTTGCTTTTTGTCTGCCTTCTTTTTTAATTAGGGACGTTACATAGTCGTCAGTGAGGCGACTGTACCTGGGCTATGTTAGCACCTTCAGGAGAAGAGGGCTGAGAATTGGAGAGTCGTAAAATGTTAATTAAAATATAATTATTCTGAAGAGCACAAGGTACAAAGACTGAATGCAGAGAATGGGAATGGTTCCATTTACCAGCATTTTCTTTCCTCACCTTGATGAGTGCACAGCAGCTCTTCAAACATACCCATACTTCTTTGTCATGGAACACGCCAAGGCCTCAATAAAGCAGCATCAATATTAATATTTGACTTATATTGTGTCTTTTGAATGTGACCTAACCATTATAATGCCTGTGCATGAATTCATTTGATGTCGGGTGGCCGTTGCACACCAGCTACCACACGGGCTTGACAGAGCAAGGTCTTGGTCCGAGACCACCCTTTCACCAGCACCACCCGAGACGCATTTCTAGGCCAGCCTGTCTTTGTTGCATCAATAAAACTTTGTTTGCAAAGTCCACACGTTAAAAAAAAGGTAGTAAATATTTGATGAAATCTGGTCATTGCTCCAGGCACTTTTCTGGTCCATTAAATAATCAATTGTTCTGCATAAAGCAATGGTTTCCACATGCCCAAATAAAATGTAAATGAGACCCATAATTCATCAAAGTGTCAGGTTACCAGATTAGAAACATAGAAACATAGAAAATAGGTGCAGGAGTAGGCCATTCGGCCCTTCGAGCCTGCACCACCATTCAATAAGATCATGGCTGATCATTCCCTCAGTACCCCTTTCCTGCTTTCTCTCTATACCCCTTGATCCCCTTAACCGTAAGGCCATATCTAACTCCCTCTTGAATATATCCAATGAACTGGCATCAACAGCTCTCTGCGGCAGGGAATTCCACAGGTTGACAACTCTCTGAGTGAAGAGGTTTCTCCTCATCTCGGTCCTAAATGGCCTACCCCTTATCCTAAGACTGTGTCGCCTGCTTCTGGACTTCCCCTGTTGTGTAATAATGGTGAAGTAAAGTCACATTACGCTGTCAAAATACATTCAAATTGGTCCTTTATTAAGCTTCCTCACGTAAATAGACCATGTGGCGTTGCACTATCAATACAGACGGGAAGGTTTTGTGTCTGTGTTCTGAGTCGAGATACCCAATGTTGGGGCTGGGGTGGTGAGGGATGGGCGGAAGCCTCCATTAGCCACTAAAGAAAGAACAAAAGACTTGGATTTATATAGCGCCTTTCATGACCACCGGATGTCTCAAAGCACTGTACAGCCAATTAAGTACTTTTGGAGTGTAGCCACTGTTGGAATGTAGGAAACGCAGCAGCCAAGGTGCGCACAGCAAGCTCCCACAAACAGCAATGTGATAATGAACAGATTATCTGTTTTATTGATTGAGGGATAAATATTGGCCAGAATAACTCCCCTGTTCTTCTTTGAAATAGTGTCATGGGATTTTTTACATTCACCTGAGAGAGCAGACAAGGACTCGGTTTAACGTCTCATCCGAAAGATGGCACCTCCGACAATGCAGCACTCCCTCAGCACTACATTGGAGTGTCAGCCTAGATAAGGTGTAGATAAGATCGTTTTCTAGGCTCACACATGAAAAAGGGGCAATTAAGGTGTTGTGCAGGCTGGCCCTTGGAGACACTTACCCCACCAAGAAGTCAAGACTTTCAGGAGAGAAGGAAGGGAGGGAATTGTGCAGGAAAAAAGGATGGAGCAAAAATGAAGTGTAAGTGCCCCTTAGTCAAGTGTCAGCATCAGACTTTGCATTCGCCAAGGGATAGAGTACAAATGAAAAGAAGTTGGAGTGCTGATGTGTGAGGAATTCTTCAGACCCCATTTGCTGCACTGTGCAGCTCTGTTCACCTAATCATGGGAAGGATATTTCTGCTTATTGAGGGTAGGCTTAGTGATAGTAATCCTACCTCTGAATCACTGGCTGCGGACTGTGTTAAATTGAGCCAAGAGGATGGGATGAAAGTGCCCCCTAAGGATCATATTTGAAATGAGTTTGGGAGTCTCAACCCAGTTCTTAGTGCACTAGGGCACATAATTGTCCTAAAATTGACACTCGCACGGTTGCAGGTCATGCAGTCGGGAATGAGAGAGGGCAATGGACAGCATCAAAGTGATGCAGTAAGGGGTTGTTCGTCTGAAGTTGGGTCTAACACGACAGTGACTACACTCCAAAGGTACTTCAATGGCTGCAACGCGCTTTGAGACGTCTGGTGGTCGTGAAAGGCGCTATATAAATGCAAATACTTTCTTTCATTCTTTCTTTCCTTCTTTCTCTCTTTCTCTTCTTTCTCTCTTTCTCTCTTTCTTTCTCTCTTTCTCTCTCTCTTTCTCTCTCTCTTTCTCTCTTTCTCTCTTTCTTTCTAAAGCAAAGAAAGAACTTGCATTTATATAGCGCCTATCACCACTTCAAGACGTCCCAAGTGCAACTATGGTTCTGAATTCTGGGTTGATATCCAGAAGGATGTTTGTTGGGCCAGATGGCTTTTTATTGAACATCTAAACCGTATGTTCAAAATAAGCAGATGGTCGTCTCAATATTTTCTTGCAATATTTTTACCTTTTTTTAAATTACTTTCCCGCCTGCTCATTTTCCATCAAGTTCTCTGTTCTCATGGTGTGTTTTCTTGGATAAATATTGACGAGAAAAAAAATGATATGGCCATGGGTAAAGAGTTGGGGAGTGGGACAGATTGGATTGCTCTACCAAAGAGCCGGCACAGGCACGATGGTCCAAATGACCTCCTTTTCCTCCTTACAATGTACTGTATCATTCTAACTTACACTGTATTTATACATATACGTACTGTTAGCGCGAATGTACCCTTCCAAGAATCACTCGTCACTCAGGCTCGGTCCATACATCAAAACGGTTTATTACGCCAGCGGAGAGATGAAGTAACTGGTGGGTCCAGGTACCTCTCTCCGCCGAACAAAGGGTTTCATGGATTTTTATATGTTTTACAACAGTTTACTACAGTTACATCAGCCCATTTCGGCTGGACACTATCCAATCATGTTAATTATAGATTACATATAGATTCAAATAGACCAATAGAAGTGGTCTCTAAACATTAGGTGACTGCGTGATTGCCTCATGTGTTACTAAGGGATGTGTTGCTAAGAGATGTGTTGCTAAGAGTTACTCATGATGATCTCGTGACATGGTCCAGGCTCCCCTTATCTTACTGTCCTTGGGTGCTGTCTATGGGTAGCCTCCTTATCGTAGTCCTGTTACAGAGTCACATTGTCCTACCATGCACCAGAACATCTTGTCTGAGGCCTGGCTGATTAGAGACATCTGCAAAGTTTGCTTGTTAGTCCTGTGTGTGGGAAACAACAGTTATCAGTTTCCAGGAATACGGTCTCTTTCAGCTATCAGAAATCCCTTGAGGCTTCACGGGTAGCCATTTTTATGATATTAGAATTACATATTTAGTTCTAAACTTATGCGACAGATGCCGTTGCCCTAGGGGAGAATTTTCCGCTATAACAACCCTCCCTTTTGTTCAAGGGGCTAGTCCTAGCCCCCTGAAATCGACACTAATTTATATTCTGTTATAGTTTTGTATCACCCGGTACTCCCTGCTTCGACGTGCTGGCCAGTCACGCAATTTCAGGAGTCCCAGTTGTTTTAGATCAAATCAATATAGTTCGAATTACCCCTTTCGCCTATGACGCGAATCTCCTTGCTTATCTGAGCTTTGGTGTTAAACCTCCGTTGTTGTGTTTCCGCTATAACACGTATCAACTGTGAGGGTGGATGGGTGAATTGTCTGCGCTATGGAAGATCAGACCTCGACAACTCTTCCTTTTCTTTCCTTACCCTGTAAGTAGCTTTCTAGTTTCTACCAACTGATTTATTCCAGAACATACAAAGTATTCACAAGTCTAGATAAGTTATTTCGGAGGGATGCTTTCTACTTAAACTCTGGATTTTTGGCTTTTTGCGTTTTCGCCCGTTTCCCGGTGCAATTCGCGGCGGAGCTAAAAATTTAGCAACAGATAACCATTAGCGCCAGAGCGAGGAACTTTCGCTGAATGAAAGTTCATGGGGAGTGTTACCGTTAACTCCGGCATTCATCACACACTTTGTGCACCGGAGCCGAAAGTTCCGACGCTGAGAAAATCGGCCGTTCTGCGCATGCGCAAATTTTTTTATGTATTTTTTTCAACCTGCACTTCTGGTCTGGTCTTCAGTCGCAAATACTAATGCAGGGCACGGCCGCGCACATGCGCAGTACAACCAGGGTTGAATCAACCATTTTACATTTGGATTTTGATGATGGAGGACGATGATTCCAGACAGCATGCCAGGCGATTCAGCCACGAGGCTAATGAAGCTCTAGTGGGGGCTGTGGAAAGGAGATGGCACGAGTTGCATCATAGGGGTGGATCTAGACCACTGCCATCCATATTTAAGAGAATTTGGAGGGAAATAGATGAGGAGGTCCCTGCCTCAGACAATTTGATCAGAAAAATAATAAGTCTGAAAGCTCTGTCTTTCAATGCGAAGAGCATTAGTAATAAGGTGGATGAATTAACAGCGCAGATAGCTGTTAACAGATGTAATGTAATTGGGATTACGGAGACATGGCTCCAGGGTGACCAAGGCTGGGAACTCAACATCCAATATTCAGGAAAGATAGACAGAAAGGAAAAGGAGGTGGGGTAGCATTGCTGGTTAAAGAGAAGATTAACGCAATAGTAAGGAAGGACAGTAGCTTGGATGAAGTGGAATCGGTATGGGTGGAGCTGCGGAACACCAAAGGGCAGAAAACGCTAGTGGGAGTTGTGTACAGACCATCAAACAGTAGTAGTGAGGTTGGGGATGGCATCAAACAGAAAATTAGGGATGCGTGCAATAAAGGTACAGCAGTTATCATTTCCCTTGTTAGCCACGGTAGAACCACTTTCCCCGTTTTATTTTTATTCCAGACGGGGATGTACAATTGTTGAAGTTCATCATGGGTGACTTTAATCTACATATAGATTGGGCTAACCAAACTGGTAGCAATACGCTGGAGGAGAATTTCCTGGAGTGTATTAGGGATGGTTTTATAGACCAATATGTCGAGGAACCAACTAGAGAGCTGGCCATCCTAGACAGGGTATTGTGTAACGAGAGAAGATTAATGAACAATCTCATTATGCGAGGCCCCTTGGGGAAGAGTGACCATAATATGGTAGAATTCTTCATTAAGATGGAGAGTGACACAGTTAATTCAGAGATTAGGGTCCTGAACATAAAGAAAAGTAAATTTGATGGTATGAGACGTGAATTGGCTAGGATAGACTGGAGAATGATACTTAAAGTGATGACGGTGTATAGGCAATTGCAGACATTAAAGATCACATGGATGAACTTCAACAATTGTACATCCCCGTCTGGAGTAAAAATAAAACGGGGAAAGTGGTTCAACGGTGGCTAACAAGGAAAATGAAGAATAGTGTTAAATCCAAGGAAGAGGCATATAAATTGGTCAGAAAAAGCAGCAAACCTGAAGACTGGGAGAAATTTAGAACTCAGCAGAGAAGGACAAAGGGTTTTATTAGGAGGGGGGGAATAGAATATGAGAGGAAGCTTGCTGGGAACATAAAAACTGACTGCAAAAGCTTCTACAGATCTGTGAAGAGAAAAAGATTAGTGAAGACAAATGTAGGTCCCTTGCAGTCAGAATCAGGTGAATTTATAATCGGGAACAAAGAAATGGCAGACCGATTGAAAAAGTATTTTGGTTCAGTCTTCACGAAGGAAGACACAAATAACCTTCCTGAAATACTAGGGGACCGAGGGTCTAGTGAGAAGGAGGAACTGAAGGAAATCCTTATTAGGTGGGAAATGGTGTTAGGGAAATTGATGGGATTGAAGGCCGGTAAATCCCCAGGGCCTGATAGTCTGCATCCCAGAGTACTTAAGGAAGTGGCCCGAGAAATAGTAGATGCATTGGGTGGTCATTTTCCAACATTCACTAGACTCTGGATCATTTCCTATGGATTGAAGGGTAGCTAATGTAACACCACTTTTTAAAAAAGGAGGAAGAGAGAAAACAGGGATTTATAGACCGATTAGCCTGACATCGGTAGTGTGGAGAATGTTGGAATCAATTATTAACGATGTAATAGTAGCGCATTTGGAAAGCAGTGACAGGATCGGTCCAAGTCAGCATCGATTAATGAAAGGGAAATCATGCTTGACAAATCTTCTAGAATTTTTTGAGGATGTAACTAGTAGAGTGGACAAGGAAGAACCAGTGGATGTGGTGTATTTGGACTTTCAAAAGGCTTTTGACAAGGTCCCACACAAGAGATTAGTGTGCAAAATTAAAGCACATGGTGTTGGGGGTAATATATTGACGTGGATAGAGAACTGGTTGGCAGACAGGAAGCAAAGAGTAGGAATAAACGGGTCCTTTTCAGAATGACAGGCAGTGACTAGTGGGGTGCTGCAAGGTTCAGTGCTGGGACCCCAGCTATTTACAATATACATTAATGATTTAGACAGGAATTGAGTGTAATATCTTCAAGTTTGCAGATGACACTAAGCTGGGTGGCAGTGTGAGCTGTGAGGAGGATGCTAAGAGGCTGCAGGGTGACTTAGACAGATAATGTGAGTGGGCAAATGCATGGCAGATGCAGTATAAAGTGGATAAATGTGAGGTTATCCACTTTGGTGGCAAAAACAGGAAGGCAAAATATTATCTGAATGTTGACAAATTAGGAAAAGGGGAGATGCAACGAGACCTGGTGTCATGGTACATCAGGTATTGAAAGTTGGCATGCATGTACAGCAGGCGATGAAGAAGGCAAATGGCATGTTGGCCTTCATAGTGAGTGGATTTGAGTATAGGAGCAGGGAGGTCTTACTGCAGTTGTACAAGGCCTTGGTGAGGCCACACCTTGAATATTGTGTACAGTTCTGGTCTACTAATCTGAGGAAGGACATTCTTGCTATTGAGGGAGTGCAGCGAAGGTTCACCAGTCTGATTCCCAGGATGACATATGAAGAAAGACTGGATCGACTAGGCTTATATTCACTGGAATTTAGAAGAATGAGAGGGGATCTCATAAAAACATATAAAATTCTGACGAGATTGGACAGGCTCGATGCAGGAAGAATGTTCCCGGTGTTGGGGAAGTCCAGAACCAGGGGTCACAGTCTAAGGATAAGGGGTAAGCCATTTAGGACCTAGATGAGGAGAAATTTCTTCACTCATAGAATTGTGAACCTGTGGAATTCTCTACCACAGAAAGTTGTTGAAGCCAGTTCATTAGATTTAACCCAAACAGAGTTAGATTTGGCCCTTATGGCTAAAAGGATCAAGGGGTATGGAGAGAAAGCAGGAATTGGGTACTGAAGTTGCATGATCAGTCATGATCATATTGATTGGTTATACAGGCTCGAAGGGCCGAATGGCCTACTCCGGCACCTATTTTCTATGTTTCTATGTTTCTGGCACACAGTGCCAAAAGAAGTTTAATGATCTGACAAGGGTCGTCAGAGTGAGTACCATTTTTATTCATGCACTCCATCATTACTTCATCATAAATCTGACACAATATTTGTTCTCAGGTTGTTGGTGCCTCTCAGTACTCTGTGGGCTGCCTCCTAAAATGCATGACACATAGGTAGGCTTAGCTCAGCACCCTATTTGCCATGAATGATCTTTACACATTATTAAGATCACTTTCTGAGATCTCACAAGATGGCTCCCCAATTCAATGTCCTCCTGATGAACCACGTGCAACTTCCAAGGCCATTAAACAGAGGACTCTATTACATCGAGACAGTATGGTATAAGTGCTTTGGTGGCTATCTGTGCCACAAGAGCAAATGGACCCTCTTGTAACTGCCGTGTATGAATAAAGAGTCTGACCAGATACTGTGAGCTCAAAGTAAAGTGTGACCTTAGTCTTTTATTGCAGGTCTCCAGCGTGCCTCTCCAGCCTGTGAGACCTCTTTAAGTACAGGTGTTCCCAAGGGATTGTGGGATCACTTGAGACTCCAGGGGTTGAGCACTCTGGTGGTTAAACAAGGTATTTACAATTTTATAGATATAACAACACTCCGCCGCCCCCCCCCCGCCCCGCGCCCAAAGTCAATAGTGTAACTATTTACAAGGTGAGTCGATCTGGGGCTTTTCTTTCCCTGATTGATCGTCTCGGTGCAGATGCTAGTATTGGTGAACCGCCTGTTGGGCCCTCGCTGGGCTGCTGTGCAGCTGGCCTTGCTGGGCTGCCTGGTGTGGTGAGTC
This sequence comes from Pristiophorus japonicus, assembly GCF_044704955.1. Classification (NCBI taxonomy): domain Eukaryota; kingdom Metazoa; phylum Chordata; class Chondrichthyes; family Pristiophoridae; genus Pristiophorus; species Pristiophorus japonicus. The sequence continues at coordinate 209,867,995 of NC_091986.1, forward strand.
CTGCTGGGCTGCATGGGGTAATGGGTCTGCTTCATGGTCAACCGCTGTGTCGGTTGCCACTGGTGTGTGTGTTGGGGGGTCAAAAAGGTAGTGTCTAATGTGGGTTGCTCTGAATAGTCCATGAATCTGAGTTTGGTTTGGTCCAAGTGTTTCCTGTAGATGAGTCCATTTGAACGTTTGACCCGAAACACCCTGCTCCCCTCTTTGGCCACGACAGTGCCGGGAAGCCACAAGGGAACTTGTCCATAGTTCAATACAAATAAAGGATCATTGATTTCAATTTCACATGATACATTTGCGCTATTATGATATGTACTTTGTTGAAGCCGCCTACTCTCTACCTGTTCATGTAGATCAGGTTGGACTAACGAGAGCCTTGTCTTAAGTTCCCTTTTCATGAGCAGTTCAGCGGGTGGAATCCCAGTGAGCGAGTGGGGTCTCGTGCAGTAACTAAGCAGGACTCGGGATAGGCAAGTCTGCAGTGAGCCTTCAGTTACCTTCGTCAAGCTCTGCTTGATGGTTTGCACCGCTCTCTCTGCCTGACCATTGGATACTGGTTTGAACGGGGCAGATGTGACATGTTTAATCCCATTGCGGGTCATGAACTCTTTGAACTCGGCACTGGTGAAACACAGCCCGTTGTCACTCAGAAGGACATCAGGCAGGCCATGCGTGACAAACATCGCCCGCAGGCTTTCAGTGGTGGCAGAGGACGTCATTTTCGACATTACCTCACATTCAATCCATTTGGAGTAGGCATTTACAACCACTCGGAACATTTTTTCCAAGGACGGGCCTGCAGAGTCGACATGGACCCTAGACCACGTTTTGGAGGGCCAAGGCCATAAACTTAGTGGCACCTCCCTGGCTGCATTGTTTAACTGTGAACATGTGTTACATTTGTGCATGTAGGACTCTAAGTCTGCATCAATACCGGGCCACCACACATGGGATCTGGCTATTGCTTTCATCATTACAATGCCTGGGTGGGTACTGTGGAGATCACTAATGAAAGTGTCCCTGACCTTTTTGGTACCATTACCCGATTGCCCCACAGAGGGCAGTCTGCCTGTATAGACCTTTCATCTTTGCGCCGCTGGTATGGCTTTATTTCTTCCTGCATTTCTAATGGGACACTGGACCAGCTCCCGTGAAGCACACAGTTTTTTTTACTAAGGACAGTAAGGGGTCCGGGCTTGTCCTGGTTCTAATCTGTCGGGCGGTAGCAGGTGATTGCTCACTCTCGAATTCTTCCATTACCATAACTAAATCTGCGGGCTGTGCCATTTTCACCGTCGTGGTGGGCAATGGCAGCCTACTGAGAGCATCGGCACAGTTTTCTGTGCTTGGCCTGTGGCGGATAGCATAGTTGTATGCGGACAACGTGAGCTCCCATCTCTGGATGCGGGCAGGTGCATTCGTATTTATCCCCTTACATTCAGAAAAGAAGGATATAAGCGGCATATGATCTGTTTCCAATTCAAATTTGAGCCCAAACAGATATTGATGCATTTTCTTTACCCCATAAACACACACTAACGCTTCTTTTTCAATCATGCTCTAGGCCCTCTCAGCCTTAAACAGACTTCTGAATACATAAGCAACCAGTTGCAATTTCCCAGATTCATTAGCTAGTTGTAATACACACCCGATACCATATGATGATGCATCACATGCTAGTACCAAACGCTTACATGGGTCACACAACACAAGCAATTTGTTTGAGCATAACAGTTTTCTCGCTTTTATAAAGACATTTTCTTGGCTTTTACCCCATAACTATTGGTCTCTTTTATGCAGTAAAGTGTGCAGTGGTTCTAGCAGTGTGCTGAAACCTGGTAAGAAGTTACCAAAATAGTTCAGGAGTCCTAAAAACGACCGCAGCTCCATCACGTTCTGTGGACTCGGTGCTTTCTCGATTGCCTCCGTCTTCGAATCTGTGGGCCTGATGCCAACCATCACGATTCTTCTCCCCAGGAACTCTACTTCAGGTGCCAGGAAAACGCACTTCGAGCATTTTAACCTGAGCTCCACGTGATTAAGCTGACTAAGAACCTCCTCCAGGTTTTGCACATGCTCGTCTGTGTCCCGACCTGTAACCAAGTTGTTGTCCTGGATGACCACGGTGCACAGGACCGACTTCAGTGAACTTTCCATGTTTCTCTGGAATATTGCCGCGGCTGATCGAATCTCAGATGGGCATCTGTTGTAAATGAAGAGACCTTTGTGCGCGTTGATGCAGGTGAGGCCCTTCGATGATTCCTCCAGCTCCTGCGTCATGTAGGCCGAGGTCAAGTCCAGCTTCGTGAACGTCTTTCCTTCCATCAGCGTTGCAAATAGGTCGTCTGCCTTTAATAGTGGGTATTGATCCTGCAGGGAGAAACGATTGATAGTTACTTTGTAATCGGCACAGATTCTGATGGTGCCATCTCACTTGAGGACTGGAACAATCGGACTCGTTGAATCCGATCGGCGAAATGATGCCCTCTCGTTGCAGCTGGTCCAGCTCATGTACTGCTCTCACCTTGTGATGGATGGGTCACGCCCCCGGAATTCGGTGGATCTGCACTTTTGCTCCTTGGAACTTCTCGATGCCTGGTTCGAACAGCGAGGCGAACTTGCTTAGGACCTGGACACACGAAATGTCGTCGATGGGCGCTCGGATGTCGTTTCAGTTCCAGCGTATCTTCCGCAGCCAGCTCCTGCTGAGGGCATGGGACCATCGCCCGGTACCACCCAGAGTGGTAGCTTGTGCACCACTCCATCATAGTAGACCTTTACGGTAGCACTGCCGATTACAGGAATCAGTTCCCTTGTGTACGTTCTCAGTTTAGTGCGAATGGGAGTCAGGACTGGCCTTGAGGCCTTGCTGCACCACAATTTCTCAAAAGTCTTTTTGTTCATATGGACTGGCTTGCGCCCGTGTCCAGCTCCATTGACACCGGGAGTCTATTTAATTCAACCTTCAGCATTATTGGGGGATACTTTGTGGTAAATGTGTGAATACCCATATACCTCTGCCTCTTTGGTCTGTGGTTCTGGTTCGTCGTGATCCGCCATGGATCTGCCCTCCTCTGCAACATGGTGATTTTCAGGATTAGCAGGGTTTGCAGCTCGCTTGCACATACATTGGAGATGTCCCATTGTTCCACAACACTTACAAACGTATCCTTTAAAGCGACATGAATGGAAATGATGATCACCCCCGCAGTGCCAACAAGTGTGAATGGCCTAGCAATCATTACCCTTGATGTTGGACTCTGAGACATCTGCGGACATACAGCTGCAGGCATGTGAGGCCTGCCCTATATGTTATGATTCGAAAACAACATTACTTTGTTCACAGTATTTGTAGCAGCACTCGTGTGCTGAGAGATTTGCTTGGTATTGTCACTGGTGGCGATCAACGCCTGGGCTATCGCTATGGCTTTACTCAAGGTTGGGGTCTCTACAGTCAAAAGTTTGCGAAGTATTGCTTCATGGCCAATGCCAAGTACAAAGAAGTCCCTGAACATGTGCTCCAAATGTCCTTCAAATTCGTAATGTCCTGCAAGGCGCCTTAGCTCGGTGACGTAGCTCACCACATCCTGGCCTTCAGACCTCTTGCACGTGTAGAATCAGTATCTCGCCATCACCCGCTTTCCTTCGGGTTAAGATGCTCCCGGACCAGTGTGCACAAATCATCATATGATTTCTCTGTGGGTTTCGCTGGAACAAGCAGATTTTTCATGAGGCCATACGTTGGTGCCCTGCAAACGGTGAGGAGAATCGCCCTTCGTTTGGCAACGTTCCTTTCTCCTTCCAGCTCGTTGGCCATGAAGTATTAGTCGAGTCGCTCCACGAAGGTTTCCCAATCATCTCCCTCCAGAAATTTCTCCAGGATGCTCACTGTTCTCTGCATCATTGCTGTGGGGTTCATCATTTGTATCTCATCGCCAGTTGTATTGTATGTATAAAAGAGTCTGATCAGGTACTGTGAGCTCAAAGTAAAGTGTGATCTTAGTCTTTTATTGCATGTCTCCAGAATGCCTCTCCAGCCTGTAAGACCTCCTTAAGTACAGGTACTCCCAAGGGATTGTGGGATCCCTTGTGACTCCAGGGGATGAGCCTTGTGGTGGCTACACAAGGTATTTACAGGTTTACATATATAATAGTAACCATTCCCATTTTCATCTTTGCAGGCCGAGAAGTCACACAATCGGCGTGAGCAGGTGCGGACAGGCGATGGTCCGCCTCAGTCCCTGCCACTCATGGCATTGAGGACAGAATGGCAGGCCTCATGGCATCTCAAGTCAGGCTGCTGCCACTTGGGGTGCTGACCCTTGCTTGGATACTGAGGGTTAGTCCTGCACTCTCCCTGGGATAAATTGGGGCAATGTCCTGCACACTCCCTGGGATAGATTGGGGCAATGTCCTACACACTCCCTGGGCTGGGTTGGGGCAATGGCCTGCACACTCCCTGGGATAAATTGGGGCAATGTCCTGCAGTGTCCCTGGATTAGGGTTGGGGAAATGTCCTGCAGTGTCTCTGAACTAGGGTTGGGGCAATGTCCTGCACACTCCCTGGGATAGGTTCGGGCAATGTCCTGCAGTGTCCCTGGGATAGGTTGGGGCAATGGCCTGCAGTGTCCCTGGGATAGGTTGGGGCAATGTCCTGAACACTCCCTGGACTAGGATTGGGACAATGTCCTGCACACTCCCTGGGATAGGTTGGGGCAATGTCCTGCAGTGTCTCTGGACTAGATATAATGGAGAAGCGGCGGTCCTTCAAATGAGCCTGTTCTATGCGACCTTCCTCATGTCACCCTGCCCCCTCCTCTGCTGCTAACCACTTGTCTGTTACTTTCTACTTCCAGATGACCAGACACAGGTGCAGCAACCCTCAGCGGACCACTCCACGTCAGGCCATCGTCTGGAGGAGAAGGAAGAGAAGGATGCCGATGAACCCGACTCCTGCGAGCTTCAATACATCCCTGTTCCACCACCGGCATTCAGCTCCTCTGAGGTCCAAGTGGCGTTCTCGGTGTTGACGAAATAGAGGCTCCTGGGACCAGTGGCCTGCAGCAACACAGTGCTAGGGTTGAATCCCGCATGTCCCCTCTCCGGAGGGTGAGTCAGCAAAGTTGGTCTGCTGACAGACAGGCAGACGCGGAACTGGACATGGTGGGAATGCCCAGAGAAAGCATCCAGGTCAGCCGTCAGCTTCATGATGTCTTGGGTAGGATTCCCATGAGGATCGACAGTCTGAAAGCGACCATTACGGAGGTAGGGTCGCAGATTGTCAGTGCGAGCCATGATACCTGCGTGGCCATCAACGCCTGCACGAGGCTGGTGGCCTCCAGCAGTGACACTGGAGTCCCGGAGAGTGTGGCGTGAGTCCTTACAGAATATGGCGCATCACAGGCGCAAGCTCTGCTTCAGCTTGGGCAGGTGATGCAGTCCGTGCCTGCCGCCATACTCTCTGTGTTCCCCACTGTCACACCCAAAACACCTGTGACTGGTGATGTCGATGAAGAGGTTAGCCAGTCAGAAGCCAGGCCTTCCATGCCATGAGCTGTTCCAGTGTGTCCCCAGACGGCATCTCCATTGTCTCTCTCCCCCCAACACAGCAGTGCTCTGGTAGTCTTCCTGCACGCCATCTTGGTGTCACTTTGAGTATGAGGCCAACTCTCCGCAATCAACTGCTTCTACACAGGGCAGAGGGCATGGTTTTACGGTGGTTGGTGGAAGGTTTAGAGGGGATTTGATGGGGGAGGGGGGCTTCTTTACGCAGAGGGTTGTGGGGATCTGGAACTTGCTGCCTGGAAGAGTGGTGGATGCAGAAACCCTCACCACTTTTAAGAGATGGTTGGATGGGCACTTAAAGTGCAGTAACCTGCAGGGTTACGGACCGAGAGCTGGTAATTGGGATTAGACTGGATGACCTTTTGTTGGACGGAGCAGATATAACGGTAAGTACTGCAGGGAATAGAATACGGCCTGGGTGATCGCCTGGACTATTTTCGATCTCCTGGATGGGTCGGAGAGGAATTTTCCCAGATTTTTCTCTCCCTAAATTGGCCTGGGTTTTTATCTGGTTTTTGCCTCTCCCAGAAGATCACATGGCTCCGGTTGGGGTGGAGTCTAGATGTTTTTAGCATAAGGGGTGCTGCAGTGGTGCGAGGCGGATTGGTTGGGCTGCGTGCTCTTTGTCTTTCCGTCATTGTTCATAGTTTTATATGTAACCTTCAGGGCTGTTGACGAAGAGCTGTGAGGCACTTGGTTGGCAGGCGCAGACACAATGGGTCGAAATGGCCTCTTTCCGCGCTGTAAATTTCTCTGTTTCTATGTTTCTATCAGCACCCGACCGCATTGCTGCCTGGGACACCAGGGTTGGCCTCACCATGATCAGATTTACTTCATTTGACACTGTACACCTTGGCTGCCACATGATGTGCCAAGTTCTCACCACACCAACACCATAAAGCATCCCTACAATGCCCAAGCCATTCCTTTCACACGCATCACCATTGCGGGGTGTACCCTTATGTCTCACCATTCACTGTAACTCACTAAGCCACTCCCAAAAGTGCACAAAAATCTGTCCAAGAATGCAAAGTGTTGAAAATAATGATTTCAATGTTTGACAACACATTAACAGAACATTGGCGAAAACACCCAAGTGCCTGCCCTTGTGTGTTGTTAGTTGGTATGATTGCACTAGGATCAGGGTGGATGTGAGGGGTGGCTAGTGAGATGGGGATGTGATAATGGAGATGGAGATTGATGGATGGAGGTGCAAGGTAAGTTGGCGTGAGTAAGGATGTGCAGGAGTAAGGTAGGGAAGGCAGAGTGATAGGGATGTGACGAGAAGCACAACAGGATGAGATTGAGTGTGGCTTTGCAGTAACATTTTGTGATCTACTGAGATCATTGAAAGGTTTGTGCCACTGCAGCCTGGTCCTCCTGACAACATCCCTGCTTGTGCTCTCTTGTGTAATGTGCAACCAGTTAACATTGGTGACCTGAAGGGACACCCATTCGAAGGGAAGAGAACTTCCCTGCTTGCTGTGACATCCTCCATAAGAATATGGATGGAACCATGGGAGAGCTTGGGTGCAGCCATGCACCCCTGTGCAGTGTTTGCCAGTGTTTGCAGCAGCTCAATGCTGTAGAACACTGACAGCACAACTCCTAAAATAAATGTAGACATGGTCCCTTTAAGGAAACGGGCAGATAACTCATCATCAAATAACGCCATCAGACCCACTTCCTTTTAATTGTCCGGGAACTAGACTTTAGAATAGTGAGAGGTGATCTCATTGAAGCATACAAAATTCTTATAAGGCTTGACAGGGTAGATGCAGAGAGGATGTTTCCACCTGGCTGGGGAGTCTAGAACCAGGGGTCACAGTCTCAGGATAAGGGGTCGGCCATTTAGGACAGAGATGAGGAGAAATTTCTTCACTCAGAGGGTAGTGAATCTTTGGAATTCTCTACCCCACAGGGCTGTGGAAGCTCAGTCATTGAGTATATTCAAAACAGAGACCGATAGATTTTTGGAAATTAAGTGAATTAAGGGATATTGGCGAAATTGATGAAATTACCGCCCACTGCCGCCGACATTCCTCTGCTCGAACCGCCCAGTGCCACTTTCGATGCGGCCTGGAGCGGGCGGGAGGGGAGATCCGCCGGGAAGTGCCCGCCGACATCAGCGGACGGCCGATGCGCGTGCATAGACTCCTGCCCGCCGCGATGCCGGAATGGTGCCGGCGGGAGTCGGTGGGAGTCGGCGGTGGACCGCTGCCGAGAGGCTGCTCTGTCCTGAATGGTGAGTGTCGAGATCCTGTAAAAAAGGTAAGTGGAATGTTGTTAAATTATTTCTTTGCAGGTACTTACCTGGATGGGGGTCCCCTGAAGGATCACAGAAGTTTCTTTTTTTGTTGGTGGTGATTTTTATTTTCAGCTCTTCGACCCTCCGTGGGGCCCGACTCCATCCTCGGAGGCACTTGGGCGGCAAGCGCCTCTGCCCGCCGAGTAATGAGACCTCCCGCCCGCTGCCGCCCAGATTGGTGGCGTACGTCGTTGATTTCCGCCCGCCAACCTTCGAGGGACCTCGGCCATGGAAACCCCGCCCGAAGTACGTCCGGTACCTCGGCGGCCATCGGCGGCACTTGGGCAGGTGGAGGCCTTGACCAAATTCAGCTGCCATGGGGACAGCATGGGAAGGTGGAGTTGAGGTAGAAGATCAGCTATGATCTCATTTAATGACGGAGGCAGGCTCGAGAGACCAAATGGCGTACTCCTGCTCCTAATTCTTACGTTCTCATGAACCGCGCTGCGCGCTCTTAACAAGCCCCATCAACATAACATCACTTCGACAGAGTGAGCTGCAGCCAGCAGCGGGCCCAGACCCCGCGATGGACCCCGGCCGCATCGAACCCCCCTCGATAGGTGAAATCGTGGCCATAGTGTACTTGTATTTGACATCAGGAAAAGAGGAATTGAATTCTAAATGCTACATTTTTTTTAATAAATGTGTGATATTCGTTACAAACGTCTTTGAAGGTGAAATTGTTTAATTTGCTTCAATGAAAGAGTTAACCTGCTTATTTTAACTATGACAATAGCTTTGTTAAATTATGTTAACATGTAAGTACTAATGTGCATTCATGAGATTTGTCTTAGTTATTGTCAATAGCAGTTCCCTGAATGTGCAATTTTGGAATGTGTCAATAGGTTAAGTTACTTTCAAAAAGGTAACGGTTTACCTGCAAAATATAGAATTTAGATTTAAATCTACAATGTTCTTACCTCCCATTGCACTAAGCTGTTAACAAGCTCTCTCGCCTCTGGTCATAAAGGCCAGGTCTAAGGTCTTGTATCTATATCCTGTGGTTTCCGCCTTTTTCATTTTCCTGAGCGAGAATGCCAAATTAATGCCAATGAATGTCACGGTTGAGGGCAGTAACTTGTGGCACATTCAAGCCCGTCGGGAGTTGAATTATGAATCTTCATCCATCTTCCACGGCAGGTGGCAAAGATTTATAAAAACATTCTGCAGATCGGGTTGAATGCTGAGCATTTACAGGTAGATTGAGGGCGCAGAAGAGGCAACTATGAAATTGCAGAGAACATGAGGAAATTCAAGACCTTAAGCTGTACATTTGTGCATTACGAGACAGAGACTGATGACAGCAAACTTGGCAAAGCAGTTATCGGGCAAAACTACATGTCATTATTATATATAACTGTATCCTAACATGCTATACATGACTGTAATAAGATATGACCTGTAAGCACCAGCATACCTTACCACCAGGGGTGCACTTGCAAGAGACAGGTATATAAGGACAGGTCTCAGGCAAGTGCAGCATTCCAGAGCTGTGAAATAAAGGTGCAGGTCCAGAGTGACCTTGACTTCACTACATGCCTCGTGTGAATCTGTACTGAGGGGACAGGACTTTACAGTGGCGACGGGTTACGGGATTACAGAATCCACAATGGCGAACAACGTATCAGATGAAAAGTACAATGCGGGAGACAATTGGGAGGACTTTATAGAAAGGCTCCAGCAAAGCTTTGTAACCAAAGACTGGTTAGGCGACGAGAGAAGAGCCCATCTCTTGACCAGCTGTGGCTCGAAAACATACGCTTTAATGAAGGATCTGTTGGCACCCGAGAAACCAGCAAGCAAGTCGTTTGAAGAATTGAGCACACTGGTAGGAGACCACCTGAAGCCAGCTAGCAGCCTACACATGGCCAGACACAGGTTCTACAACTACAGACGCTGTGTGGGCCAGAGCATACCCGAATTCGTGGCGGAACTTCGGAGGTTGGCTAGTTTATGTGAGTTCTCCGATGAACTGAGCATTGAAATGTTGAGAGACTTTTTCATTGAAGGAATAGGCCACGGAGGCATATTCCGAAAGCTCATAGAGACCAAGAACCTGACCTTAGAGGCAGCAGCACTGGTTGCACAGACATTCTTGGTAGGGGAAGAAGGAACGAGGTTGATTTACAATGCAGGTACGACAACTAACGAAATATCAGAACAAGAAGTTCACAGCACTAAACAAGCTGCTACCCCCACACACAGACAATACCGGGAGAACAGGGTCTCAACAGCAGGCAGAAGCCATCAAGGGCCACAGGAATGGCCGTTCACACCTCATCAATCCACAATGCGAGCAATCAACTACAAACTGAGAGAAGCTCAAGAGAGATCAGCCAGACGCAGCTCATTCTTTGGGAACTCTTTGAACAATGGAACAGGTCTGTGCTGGAGGTGTGGGGGTGGGCACTCATCATGGGGATGTCGATTTCAGCAGGCTGTTTGCAGAAATTGTGAATATACAGGGCATTTGGTCCGCATATGCAAAAAAACGGCAGCTTGGCTGGTATACGAATCGCATGGGTCGGAAAGCGGACCAGATGATGGTGGGGACAGTACCCGGGACACCGGTGTACAGCGGGTCAACACAATCAATGGCCGCTGCTCCTACAACAGGACGTCTCCTATAATGATGAGGGTCCTACTCAACGGGATATCTGTCAACATGGAGCAGGATACGGGAGCGAGTCAATCTCTCATGGGCGCTCAACAATTTGAACAACTGTGGCCGCATAAAAGAGACAGACCAAAACTCACAAGGGTTGACAACACACTAAGGACCTATACCAAAGAAATCATACCAGTCCTCGGCAGCGCCATGCTCTCTGTCACACACAAAGGGACAGTGAACCGACTTCCCCTGTGGATTGTCCCCGGAGACCCCCCAGTACTGCTGGGGAGAAGCTGGCTGGCAAAACTAAACTGGAAATGGGATGATGTCCATGCCATGTCATTAGAGGAACGGACCTCCTGCTCAACAGTTATAAAGTGATTTGAACATCTCTTTCAGCCAGGTGTGGGCACTTTCAAAGGGGCCAAGGTCAAAATCTACATCACACAGGATGCTACACTGGTCCATCACAAAGCCAGAGCTGTACCCTATGTGATGAGGGAAAAGATTGAACACGAACTAGACAGGCTTCTGCGGGAACGCATTATATCACCTGTGGAATTTAGCGACTGGGCAAGTCCCATCGTCCCAGTCATGAAGTCTGATGGATCCGTACGAATCTGTGGGGACGACAAATCTACCATAAACAGAGTATCCCTACAGGACCAGTACCCGCTGCCCAGAGCGGAGGAGTTATTTGCCACATTGGCTGGAGGTAAACTTTTCTCAAAATTAGACCTCACATCTGCGTATATGATGCAAGAATTGACCGAGAAATCCAAGCTACTCACCACCATCAACAAACATCGAGGCCTTTTTATGTACAATCGATGCCCATTCGGCATCAGGTCGGCAGCTGCCATATTCCAGCGCAACATGGAGAGTCTGCTCAAGTCCATCCTGGGAATGGTTGTATTTCAAGACGACATACTTATCACGGGCAGGGACACTGACTCCCAACTCCGTAATTTGGAGGAAGTACTAAAGCGGTTGGATCGGGTAGGCCTACGAGTCAAGAAATCCAAGTGCCTGTTTCTCGCACCCAAGGTTGAATTTTTGGGCAGAAGGATTGCCGCTGATGGAATCCGCCCAACAGAGTCCAAAACAGAAGCAATTCACCTGGCACCCAGGCCCCGGAATGCCTCAGAACTGCGCGCCTTTCTCGGGCTACTCAATTACTTTGGAACTTTATGCAGAACTTAAGCACGCTGCTGGAGCCTCTCCACGTGCTACTCAGGAAGGGGTGCGATTGTTTTTGTGGGGACAGCCAGGAACGCGCCTTCAATAAGGCACGCAACCTTCTGTGTTCCAACAGTGTTTTGACTTTCTTTGACCCAGGTAAAAAGCTAGTTCTCACATGCGATGCGTTAGCGTATGGGGTCGGGTGCATTTTGCAACATGTCAATAGTGCGGGCAAATTACAATCCATAGCTTATGCCTCCAGGTCACTTTCGCGGGCAGAGCGCGGGTACGGAATGGTAGAGAAGGAGGCGCTCGCGTGGGTGTACGGTGTCAAAAAGATGCACTAAAACCTTTTCGGGGCCAAGTTCACGTTAGAAACCGACCACAAGCCCCTCACGTCCCTCCTATCTGAGAGCAAGGCAATAAACGCCAACGCCTCGGCGCAAATTCAATGGTGGGCACTCATGCTGGCGTCCTACGACTACACAATAAGGCACAGACCAGGCACAGACAACTGTGCCGATGCGCTCAGCAGCTACCCCTGGCGACCACGGAAGGGTCTGATGAACAGGACTGTGAGATAGTCATGGCAATCAATGCCTTTGAGTCCACAGGTTCGCCTATGACGGCTCGCCAAATCAGAGCCTGGATGGCCAGCGACCCCACATTATCCTTAGTAAAAAGATGTGTCCTAACCAGTGATGGGCAGAGGCTCGCGATGCCTGCCCCGAGGAATTAAAACCCTTTCACAGGTGCATGCATGAGCTATCACTACAAGCAGACTGCGTGATGTGAGGCAGCCGAGCGGTCATGCCTCTGCGAGGCAGAGAGGCATTTGTCCGGGAGCTCCACCACGAGCACCCGGGGATCGTTCTCATGAAGACCATAGCCAGATCCCACGTCTGGTGGCCTGGTATTGACGCGGACTTGGAGCTCTGTGTCTGAAGATGCACTTTTTGTGCCCAACTCAGCAATGCCCCCAGGGAGGCTCCACTGAGCCCCTGGCCCTGGCCTACCAAACCGTGGTCGCGGGTGGACGTAGATTTTGCGGGCCCATTCATGGGCAAAATGTTCCTCGTAGTTGTGGATGCATTTTCAAAGTGGATCGAATGCACCATTTTAAACTCGAGCACAATCTCCACCACTGTGGAGAGCCGTTCAACCATGTTTGCAACGCACGGAATCCCTGACACATTGGCCAGTGACAATGATCCGTGCTTCACCAGCGCAGAATTCCAAGACTTTATAATTGACCGCGGCATAAATCATGTCAAGACGGCACCATTCAAGTCGGCCTCCAACGGTAAGGCAGAGAGAGCAGTGCAAATCATTAAACAAGGCATGCTTAAAATCCAAGGTCCCACGCTGCAGGGTCGCCTGTCGCGACTGCTGCTGGCATTCAGATCTCGTCCATACTCACTGACTGGGATCCCCCCCGCGCAACTGTTGATGAAAAGGACTTTAAAAACAAGGCTCTCATTAATCCTCCCAGACATGCACAAAATCGTTGAGGCAAAGTGCCGTAAGCTGACTGAATACCATGACAGAAATTCAAGGGGGAGATGGAATGAGATAGGGGACAAACTATGGCAGGGGTCCCAAATGGCTTGCAGGGACAGTAACGGGCAAGGAAGGAAACAGGCTACTGGTAGTACAAATGGACAATGGCAAAACCTGCCGGAGGCATGTAGACCAAGTCAAAAGCAGATTTTCCAACAACACTGCGGAACCAGAGGCAGACTACAATGTGGAACTCGCACCACACCTAGTGGACAGACAGGGGGAACAACCTGAGGAAAGGGCAATCCCAACACACAGCCCAGGCGAGTCAACAATAATCACACCAATCGAAACAGACAGCCCAGGCGCGATACCAGCAACCACACCCAAAGAAAAACAGACACCAAGGCAAACAACTGAACCACAACTCAGACGCTCCACGCGAGAGCGTAGACCACCTGAGAGACTGAACCTATAAAGACAATAAGACCTTGGGGGAGGGTGATGTCATGTATCTTACATTATTATATATAACTGTATCCTAACATGCTATACATGACTGTAATAAGATATGACCTGTAACCACCAGCATACCTTACCACCAGGGATGCACTTGCAAGAGACAGGTATATAAGCACAGGTCTCAGGCAAGTGCAGCATTCCGGAGCTGTGAAATAAAGGTGCAGGTCCAGAGTGACCTTGACTTCACTACATGCCTCGTGTGAATCTGTACTGAGGGGACAGGACTTTACACTGCAGATGAACAATGTCTTAATGCAGAGATTAAAGAGGCTTGTCGCAAAATCAGCTTTGTTTTAATGGGAAACTTTAATTTTTATATAGATTGGGAAGAGCAGATTTGCTCAAGTCAGAAAGTTTCAAGATAGTTTTCTGGAGCAATATATTCTCGAACCAACAAGAGGGCAGGCCATACTAGATTTCATAATGAGCCAGACTTAGTTAATAACCTAACAGTAAGGGATTTTTTAGCTTAGTGATCATAATATGATTACATTCAATGTTAGAATCATAGAAACATAGAAATTTACAGCATGGAAGGAGGCCATTTTGGCCCATCATGTCCGTGCCGGCCGACCAAGAGCTATCCAGCCGAATCCCACTTTCCAACTCTCGGTCCGTAGCCCTGTAGGTTACGGCACTTTAAGTGCACATCCAAGTATTTTTAAAATGTGGTGAGGGTTTCTGCCTCATTGAGTTCCAGAATCTTTACCACCCTCTGGGTAAATAAATGACCCTTCATATCTCCTCTAAAACTCCCACCAATTACTTTAAATCTATGCCCTCTGGTTGTTGACCCCTCTGTCAAGCGTAACAGGCCCTTCCTATCCACTCTATCCAGGCCCATCATAATTTTATACACCTCACTCAGGTTTCCCCTCAGCCTCCTCTGTTCCAAAGAAAACAAATCCAGCATCTCCAATCTTTGCTCATAGCCAACATTTTCCAGTACAGGCAACATTCTTGTAAATCTCCTCTGCACATTTTTCCTGTGATGCAGTGACCAGAACTGTATGCAGTATTCCAGCTGTGGCCTAATCAGCGTTTTATACAGTTCAAGCATAACCTCCCTGCTCTTGTATTCCATGCCTTGACTAATAAAGGCAAGTATTCTGTACGCATTCCTAACCACCTTATCGATCTGGCCTGCTACCTTCAGGGATCTGTGGACCTGCACTCCAAGATCCCTTTGTTCCACTACACTTTTCACTGTTGTACCAGTTATCGGGGCCGATTTTGATTAACTTACCGCCCACTGCCGCTGACATTATTCTGCTCGAACCGCCCAGTGCCACTTTCGTCGTGGCCTGGAGCGGGCAGGAGGGGAGATCCACTGGGAAGCGGCCGCCGACGTCAGCGGACGGCCGATGCGCGTGACTAGACTCCCGCCCGCCGAGATGCCAGATTGGTGCGGGCGGGAATCGGCGGGAGTCAGCGGTGGACTGCTGCATGGAGGCTGCTCTGTCCCGAGTGGTCCTGTAAAAAAGGTAAATGGAATGTTTTTAAATTATTTCTTTGCAGGGACTTATCTGGATGGGGTCCCTTGAAGGTCCTCAGATATTTCTTTTTTTTTTTCTGTTGATGGTTTTTATTTCCAGCTCTTTGGCCCTCCGTGGGGCCCGACTCCATCCTCGGTGGCACTTGGGCGGCAAGCGGCTCTGCCGCCGAGAATGAGACCTCCCGCCCGCTACCGCCCAGGTTGATGGCCTAGGTCATTGATTTGCCGCCCGCTGGCCTTCGAGACGATGAATATCCCGCCCAAAGAACCGCCCAGTATCTCGGCGGCCACCGGCGGCACTTTGGGCGGGTGGAGGCCTTGACCAAACTCGGCCCCATTGTGGATTCCCTTGCCTTGGTTGGGTTGGCAAAGGAGAAACGTAACACAGTTACCAAGAATCTAGATTTTGCTGCGGCTCACTTTAACAGGATGAGACAGCGACTGGCGACAGCAAACTGGTCGAAGCAGTTATCGGGTAAAACGACAGACGGAACAGTGGGAGGTGTTCAAGAAAGAATTTAGCTTAATGCAGGACCAGTATATAACCCTGAGGGGCAGGAGCGTGACATACCAAACAAAAAGCCATGATCGACAAAAGAGGTGAGTGATAACATAAAACTAATGGCATATAAAAGTGAAAAGATTAGTGTCGATCAGGGGACTGGGATAGACATAAAGAACAGCAAAGTAAGACAAAAAATACAGTAATAGGTGCAAATAGGGAATATGAAAATAAACTTGCAAGGGTTGTCAAGATTAACACAAAAAGATTTACAATGATAAGTGTTATGTAGGTAAGCCTGTAAATACCATGTCTAACCACCAGAGGGCTTATCCCCTGGGGTCCCAAGGTATCCCACAATCCCTTGGGAGCACCTGTATATAAGGAGGCCTCACAGGCTGGAGAGGCACTCTGAGATCTGTAATAAAGGACTATGGTCACACCTTACTTTGAGCTTGCAGTATCTAGTCTGACTCTTTATTTAAGAAATAACAATAAGAAAGAAAGAAAGATTTGGATTTATATCGCACCGTTCATGACCACCGGTCGCCTCAAAGCGCTATACAGCCAATGAAGTACTTTTTGGAGTGTAGTCACTGTTGTAATGTGGGAAACGTGGCAGCCAATGTGCGCACAGCAAGCTGCCACAAACAGCAATGTGAAAATGATCAGATCAACCGTTTTATTGTTTATGTGGATGGATTGAGAACTGGTTGTCAGACAGGAAGCAAAGAGTAGGAGTAAATGGGGACTTTTCAGAATGGCAGGCAGTGACTAGTGGGGTACCGCAAGGTTCTGTGCTGGGGCCCCAGCTGTTTACACTGTACATTAATGATTTAGACGAGGGGATTAAATGTAGTATCTCCAAATTTGCGGATGACACTAAGTTGGGTGGCAGTGTGAGCTGCAAGGAGGATTCTATGAGGCTGCAGAGTGACTTGGATAGGTTAGGTGAGTGGGCAAATGCATGGCAGATGAAGTATAATGTGGATAAATGTGAGGTTATCCACTTTGGTGGTAAAAACAGAGAGACAGACTATTATCTGAATGGTGACAGATTAGGAAAAGGAGAGGTGCAACGAGACCTGGGTGTCATGGTACATCAGTCATTGAAGGTTGGCATGCAGGTACAGCAGGCGGTTAAGAAAGCAAATGGCATGTTGGCCTTCATAGCGAGGGGATTTGAGTACAAGGGCAGGGAGGTGTTGCTACAATTGTACAGGGCCTTGGTGAGGCCACACCTGGAGTATTGTGTACAGTTTTGGTCTCCTAACCTGAGGAAGGACATTCTTGCTATTGAGGGAGTGCAGCGAAGGTTCACCAGACTGATTCCCGGGATGGCGGGACTGACCTATCAAGAAAGACTGGATCAACTGGGCTTGTATTCACTGGAGTTCAGAAGAATGAGAGGGGACCTCATAGAAACGTTTAAAATTCTGACCGGGTTAGACAGGTTAGATGCAGGAAGAATGTTCCCAATGTTGGGGAAGTCCAGAACCAGGGGACACAGTCTAAGGATAAGGGGGAAGCCATTTAGGACTGAGATGAGGAGGAATTTCTTCACCCAGAGAGTGGTGAACCTGTGGAATTCTCTACCACAGAAAGTTGTTGAGGCCAATTCACTAAATATATTCAAAAAGGAGTTAGATGAAGTCCTTACTACTAGGGGAATCAAGGGGTATGGTGAGAAAGCAGGAATGGGGTACTGAAGTTGCATGTTCAGCCATGAACTCATTGAATGGCGGTGCAGGCTAGAAGGGCCGAATGGCCTACTCCTGCACCTATTTTCTATGTTTCTATGTTTCTATGTTGATTGAGGGATAAATCTTGGCCAGGACACCGGGGATAACGCCCCTGCTCTTCTTCGAAGTAGTGCCGTGGGATCTTTTATGTCTACTTGAGAGAGCCTCGTCCAACAGTGCTGCACTCCCTCAGCTCTGCACTGGAGTGTCAGCTTCGAAGTAAAGGTCATGGGAGCCATTTAGAAACAGATGGGGGTAATATTGCAAATGAAGAAATGGCAACCAGTTGAATAATTACTTTGTGTCAGTATTCACGGTGGAGGAAGAGGATAATATACCTGACATTGCAGGAAAACTAGTAATGAATCAAGAACTGGAACTCAAGTTAATGTAAGCAAGAAAAGAGTATAAGAAAAAACAATGGCATGAAAGACTGACACATCCTCAGGATCTGATGGTTTCCACCCCAGGGTTTAAAAGGAAGTAACTAAGGAAACTGCAGATGCCCTAGCCATAATCTTCCAAAGCTCTCTAGATTCAAGAATGAGATTATAAAATTGCAAATGCAACTCCATTATTTCAGAAAGTTGAGAGAGTGAAGCCAGAAAATTATAGATCTGTTAGTCTAACATCTGTTGTGGGGAAGTTATAGGAATCTATACTTAAGGACAAAACGACTGTGCACTTAGAGAAATTTGAACTGATTAGAGAGAGACAACACGGATTTGTAAAGGGTAGGTCATATCTAATAAACCCAATTGAATTTTTTGAGGAAGTAACTAAAGTAGTAAGCAGGGGAATGTCTATGGATGTAGTTTTTTATGGAATTCCAGAAGGCATCGGACAAGGTTCCACATAAGTGACTGTTCGCTAAAATCAAAGCTCGTGGAAATGAAGGCAAATTATTGACCTGCTTTGGAAGTTGGTTACAGAGTAAGGATAATGGGATGTACTGGAATTGACTAGTGGTGTACCACAAGGATCTGTGCTGGGAGCCTCAACTGTTTATTCATGACAGATAAAATAATATTTCCAAGTTTGCCGATGACACAAAGGGGCTGAAATTGATGCACTCGCTGCCCACTGCCACCGACTGCCGCCCACTGATGCCAACATTCCTCTGCTCGAACCGTCCAGTACCACTTTCGACGTGGTCTGCAAGCGCATTTGCTGCCGAAATGAGAGCTCCCGCCCACTGCCACCCAGATTGCTTCGTTGCTTTGCTGCCACCAACCTTCGAGGGACCTTGCAGATGAAAACCCACCCAAAGAACTGTCAGGAACCTCGGTGGCCATCGGCAGTCCTTTGGGAGACACTTGGGCAGACAGGGAATGTCACCAATTTCAGGCCCAAAGATTGATAGCAGAGCAAGTAGTTTAGATGGGAACACAAAATTACAAAAAGAAAGTGATAGATTAAGTGAGTGGGCATTGCACCTTACAAAGGATTTATTTGCCTTGGAATGAGTACAGTACAGATTCACCAGAATGTTACCAGGGTTCCAAGGATTAGATTATGAGGAGAGATTCTATCGACTAGCTTTATATTCCCTGGACTATTGAAGGCAGGTATATGGAGTTAGATCACAGATAAGCCATGGTGTCATTGAATGGCAGGGCAGGCTCGAGGGGCTTTTAAAAAATTTGTTCCGGGATGTCGGCGTCGCTGGCAAGGCTGGCATTTATTGCCCATCCCTTGTTGTCCTTGAGAGGTGGTGGTGAGCTGCCTTCTTCAACCGCTGCAGTCCGTGTGGAGAAGGTACTCCCGCAGTGCTGTTAGGGAGGAAGTTCCAGGATTTTGACCCAGTGACGATAAAGGAATGGTGATATATTTCCAAGTCAGGATGGTGCGTGACTTGGAGGGGAACTTGGAGGTGATGGTGTTCCCATACTTCTGCTGCCCTTGTCCTTCTAGGTGGTAGAGGTCGCGGGTTTGGGAGGTGCAGCCGAAGAAACTGTGGCGTGTTGCTGCAGTGCAACGTATAGATGGCTAAGTGGCCTACTCCTGCACCTATGTTCCTTTGTTCCTAATCACGCCTGGAGACAGCTTTGCTGTAAGTACCTGGGACTGATTTTAAGCATATAGTTTGTATGGTGTAACCATCCTCCAATTTGCTGGGGAAATAATCCTGCTTTTATTAGGAGACTTTGCTGTAATTTAGCTCCTGAGTCCTGTTTCATAGAGACTCAGTTTAAATAGACTCTGTTTGTTGAGTAAATAGACTCAATAGACGTAAAGTTTGACACATGCCTCCAACTCACTGGCTGACACAGTGGTGTCAAACTCACTCCATTATAAATAGAGGTGTAAATACAAAAGCAAAGAGTTCATGCTGAACCTATATTGCTTAGGCCACAGTTGAAATATTGTGCTGCATCTGCTGCGAGGGCTGAACCATATCCAATATTTCACAATCCCTGCACACACATCAATTCTCCTAGATCCTGGGGCTGTCCTTCTATTCTCCCAAGTCCCAGAACCATTATCCTAGTGCTAGAACCTTTCCTTAGTAATACCATATCCTGACAACACCGCAAAAGCTCCAAATGAAAGTAAACTAGCACGAAATATAAAAACAGATAGCAAGAGTTTCTATAGGTATATAATAAGAAAAGGGTGGCTAAAGTAAATGTTGGTCCCTTAGAGGATGAGACCGGGGAATTAGTAATAGGGAACAGGGAGATGGCAGAAACTCTGAACAAATATTTTTGTATCAGTCTTTACAGTAGAGGACACTAACAATATCCCAACAGTGGATAGTCAAGGGGCTATGGGGGGAGGAACTTAACACAATCACAATCACTAAGGAGGTGGTACTCAGTAAGATAATGGGACTAAAGGCAGATAAATCCCCTGGACCTGATGGCTCGCATCCTAGGGTCTTAAGAGAAGTAACGGCAGGGATTGTGGATGCATTGGTTGTAATTTACCAAAATTCCCTGGATTCTGGGAGGTCCCAGCAGATTGGAAAACTGCAAATGTAATACCCCGATTTAAAAAAGAAGGCAGACAAAAAACAGGACACTATAGACCAGTTAGCCTAACATCTGTGGTTGGGAAAATGTTGGGAGCCCATTATTAAAGAAGCAGTACCAGAACATTTGGAAAAGCAAAATTCGGTCAGGCAGAGTCAGCATGGATTTATGAAGGGGAAGTCGTGTTTGACAAGTTTGTTGGAATTCTTTGAGGATGTAACAAACAGGATGGATAAAGAGGAACCAATGGATGTGGTGTTTTTGAACTTCCAGAAGGTATTTGACAAGGTGCCACATAAAAGGTTACTGCACAAGATAAAGGTTCACGAGCTGTGGGTAATATATTAGCATGGATAGAGGATTGGCTAACTAATAGAAAACGGAGAGTCGGGATAAATGGTTCATTCTCTGGTTGGCAATCAGTAATCAGCAGGGATCAGTGCTGGGCCCCCAACTATTTACAATCTACATTAACGACTTGGAAGAAGGGACTGGGTGTAATGTCGCCAAGTTTGCTGATGATGCAAAGATGGAAGGAAAAGCAATGTGTGAGGAGGACACAAATAATCTGCAAAAGGTCATAGACAGGCTAAGTGAATGGGGAAAAATTTGACAGATGGAGTATAATGTTGGAAAGTGTGAGGTCATGCACTTTGGCAGAAAAAGTCAAAGAGCAAGTTATTGGCCCTGAAATTCCCACAGGTAAATCCTGAAAAAATAGAAATGAACTGCGCACTTATCTGGAGCTGCTGCGCAAGTTGGGATTTCTGATTCACAGGCCTCCTCTCCCAACGACGCGCAGTGCGTGCACGTCAGGACGTCTGCAGGAGTCTCGTGGGCCTGGGCACCCAATCACAGGTAAGTATTTTCTCATTCATATTACGATGAATGAGAAAAACCCCAAAACGCACAAACACTATACAAAACATTTAAAAAACTCCTCACACAATAAACTAATAGAAATTAAAAATGTTACAAATTCCCAATTTTAAAAAAAAGTTAGGGTTAGGATTTAAAATAAATGTATCTGAGTGGGCAGGGTTTTAACATAAATGTGTTTTTAACATTTTTATTTTAATCATGTTTTTTCTAGGTTTTTAAACTCTTACGCCTGTAAAAGTAGACCATACATCTGATTTTTCAGGTGCAAAATTTTAAAGGACATTTGCAGGGCAAGATATTCGTAAATATCGGAAATCTTGCCTTGCAAGTGTCCTCGCTCCCGAGATACGGAGGATCTGTCAAGCCAGAAACTTGACAGATCGGAAATGTCGGTTTCCTGCGCATGCTGAAACTTTGTACGGACCCGGGACATCGGCATTTCAGGACCAATGAAGAAAAATTGCAAAGTGCTGCAGTACAGCACGACCTGGGAAACACAAAAGGATAGTATGCAGGTACAGCAAGTGATCAGGAAGGCCAATGGAATCTTGGCCTTTATTGCAAAGGGGATGGAGTATAAAAGCAGGAAAGTCTTGCTACAGTTGTACAGGGTATTGGTGAGGTCACACCTGGAGTGTTAGTTTCCATACTTACGAAAGGATATATTTGCTTTGGAGGCAGTTCAGAGAAGGTTCACTAGGTTGATTCTGGAGATGAGGGGGTTGACTTATGAGGAAAGGTTGAGTGGGTTGGCCCTCTACTCATTGGAAATCAGAAGAATGAGAGGTGATCTTATCGAAATATATAAGATAATGAGGGGGTCTGACAAGGTGGATGCAGAGAGGATGTTTCCACTGATGGGGGAGACTAGAATTAGGGGCATAATCTTATAATAATGGGCAGCCCATTTAAGACTGAGATGAGGAGGAATTTCTTCTCTTAGAGGGTTGTAAATCTGTGGAATTTACTGCCTCAGAGAGCTGTGGAAGCCGGGACATTGAATAAATTTAAGACAGAGATAGACAGCTTCTTAACCGGTGGGATAAAGGGGTTATGGGGAGCGGGCGGGGAAGTGGATCTGAGTCCATGATCTGATCAGCCATGATCTTATTGAATGGCGGAGCAGGCTTGAGGGGCCATATGGTCTATTCCTGCTCCTATTTCTTATGTTCTTATGTTCTTATGTAAAAATCTGTCTATCTCCGCCTTAAATATATTCAATGACCCATCCTCCACAGCTCTCTGGGGCGGAGAATTCCATAGATTTACAACCTCTGAGAGAAGAAATTTCTCCTCATCCCATTTTTGAATGGGCGGCCCCTTGTTCTCAGACTTTGTGCCCTAATTTTAGTTTCCCCTATGTGGAAATATCCTCTCTGCATCCACTTTCAAGCCCCCTCATTATCTTATAAGTTTCAATAAGATCACCTCTCTTTTTTCTGAACTCCAATGCATATAGGCCCAACCTACTCAACCTGTCTTCATAAGTCAACCCTCACATCTCCAGAATCAACCTAGTGAACCTTTTCTGAACAGCTTCCAATGCAGACGACAGACTTGGTTCCTTCTCAAAGCTCCTTGGTTCCACAGAGGAATTTATCTGTCACCCCCCACAGCTGCAGAACTATCTGTCTGAGCACAAAATCTAGGCTGACAGTCCCAGCGCAGTACTGAAGAGGTGTTGCATCGTTCAGATGAGGGTTAAACCGCGGCCTTGTCGGGTCTCGCGGGCGGATATTAAAAATGCCATGGCATTGTTCGAAGTAGAACAGGGGAATTCTCTCCAGGTGTCCTGGGGCCAGTATTTATTCCTCAACCAACATCACTAGAGAGTGTACAGAGGAGATTTACGAGGATGTTGCCAGGAGTGGAGAATTTTAGCTATGAAGCAAGATTGAATAGGCTGTGTTTGTTTTCTTTCGAACAGATGAGTCTGAGGTGAGACCTCATTGATGTGTATAAAATTATGAGAGGCCTAGATATAGTGGTTAGAAAGAGCCTACTTCCCTTATTGAAGGGTCAACAACCAACCGGCATAAATTTAAGGTAATTGGTAGAAGGTTTAGAGGGGATTTGAGGGGAAATTTTTTCACGCAGAGGGTTGTGTGGGTCTGGAACTCACTGCCTGAAAGGGTGATAGAGGCAGAAACACTCAACACATTTAAGAAGTACTTGGATGTGCACTTGAAGTGCCGTAACCCACAGGGTTACAGACCTAGAGTTGGAAAGTGGGATTAGGCTGGATAGCCTCTTGTTGGCCGGCGCGGACAGGATGGGTTGAAATGGCCTCCTTCCATGCCGTAAACGTCTATGATTTTGTATGATCACAGAAACAGATGATCTGGGTCATTGTCACATTGCTGTTTGTGGGAGCTTGTGGCGGGCAAATGGGCTGCCGCGTTTCCCACATTACAACACTGACTGCACTTCAAAAATACTTCATTGGCTGTGATGTGCTTTGGGACGTCCCGATTTCACGCTTGTGCGCTTGCTGGTGTGCGGTTTTTCTCACTGTACAAAATGGTCACCCGGGGAGGCACGGATGTTGCCAGCACCTGAGCACAAAATAGGTAGGTTCACAGGGGAACAGAACACTTTCCGGTGTAATGTATTTGCTTCAAAGGTTCTTTGCTTAAGAATTCATAGCAACACTTTGCCATTAAGAACTAGTTGATTTATTAACAAAGGTTTAACAATCACATTACACATTGCCAGTTCATCCACTAGGCTCACAACCACATACCTCATCGTGGATCTCCCCGAATCCAACTGACTGGGGTTTTATTGAGTCTTGTGAACGTCATGTGACTGGCTAAGCCACTCACAATTCAAAACCTCTGCAACTATTTTACAATAAACAGATAAAGCCGAGTGCCTTATTAATGGGGCGCTAGAACCCACACATTTCCAAATAAAACTTTAAAGGGAACTTAGATCAAATTAAAATTTGGTTGCCGGGGATGATGATGCACTCCAGTCCCTCCGGTGCCCATCTCTCGTGGAAGGCCGCGAGCGTACCGGGGACACCATGTGCTGCATCTCCAGGGACACCCTGGCTCGGATGTAACCGTGGAAGAGAGGCAGGCAGTTGGGCTGAACGACCCCCTCGACCGCCTGCTGCCTGGACCGGTTGATGGCACCCTTGGCCATGCCCAGGAGCAGTCCTACGAGGAGGCCCTCGGACCTACCCGCTCCCCTCCGCACAGGGTGCCCAAAGATCAGGAGTGTGGGACTGAAGTGCAGCCAGAAATTGAGGAGCAGCCCCTTTAAATAATGGAAGAGGGGCTGCAACCTCACACAATGTACATAAACGTGGAACACGGACTCCTCCAGACCGCAGAAATTGCAGGTGGCCTGGGAGTCCGGAAATCGACTTAAAAACCGATTGTACGGGACTACCCCGCGAGAGCTCTACAACTCTTTTGGTTGGTTGCAAATTAAACAATTAACTCAAGTGCCCGCCTGATCTGGGGGAACACTCCAAACATTTTTCAAGGCCGTTTTTTTCCTTTTTTTGGGGGTTTTGTTTGTTTTTTGTGGGTTTTTTTTGGGCACTAAAATCATAAATTTTACAAGCGCCCCCTATAAAAGGGGAGGGGGACATTAAAACCCAGCAATTAAAACAAATTAAACTTTAAAACATATAAAATCAAATTAAAATTTGGTTGCCGGGGATGATGATGCACTCCAATCCCTCCGGTGCCCACCTCTCGCGGAAGGCCGCGAGCGTACCGGTGGACACCGCGTGCTCCATCTCCTGGGACACCCTGGCTCGGATGTAACCGCGGAAGAGAGGCAGGCAGTCAGGCTGAACGACCCCCTCGACCGCCCGCTGCCTGGACCGGCTGATGGTCCCCTTGGCCGTGCCCAGGAGCAGTCCTACGAGGAGGCCCTCGGACCTACCCACTCCCCTCCGCACAGGGTGCCCAAAGATCAGGAGTGTGGGACTGAAGTGCAAACCATAATTTGAGGAGAAGACCCTTCAAATAATGGAAGAGGGGCTGCAACCTCACACAATGTACATAAACGTGGAACACGGACTCCTCCAGACCGCAGAAATTGCAGGTGGCCTGGGAGTCCGGAAATCGACTTAAAAACCGATTGCACTGGACTACCCCGTGACAGCTCTGCAAATCTGTGAGCATACTCGCAGCTGCATACATTACAACAGGGGCAACCTCAGCAAAAGTGTGGGCACAGGAAGCTAAAAAGGACTGACTACACCATGAAAGAAGTTTCCTTATTTCAAACAGTTAAACATGCGATTAGTTTTAGCACTTATCATATTTAGTTAATTGCAATATGAAGGACAGAGCCCTTCCAGCTACCGCTGAGAATAAACGGCAGGCAAACAGAAGCAGGAAAGGAAGTGATTGACCACTGCTTCTTGCAACCCAGTAATTTGCCAGTAAGTGCAGCTCTCCATTAATGAATCAGGACTGAGTTTTTCAATGTCCTTAAGTCAGTGCATTTGCTGCTTAGCAACAGAGAGACTGGATGGAAAGGCAGGAGGGGAGGAGAAATAGCAACAGAAAGTTTACCAGAACTGAGGAGATTAAATACAATGCAAGCTGACAGGGAAGCAGAAAGTACTGGCAATGTACAGCCTGGTAACCTGCAGCTTAGCAAGAAAGACGATGGTTTTGAGTGGGCACTTATCAGCCTAGTTCTGATCAAGGCCTCCAATTCTACACAAGGCCTCAAACATGAGGCAGCAGTTAAATGAATGGGAACGTGAACCTCAACTTTCTTGATCCTTTTTTAAGCAGAAGACACAGATTTAAGGTAATAAGACATTAAAAACCAGGGCCAAGGTGCGGAGAATTTTTTTCGTAACTTCAATCAAAACTTTCTAAAGGGGCATTGTTAAATACTTGAAAAGGGAAAATATGCAGGGCCACGTGGAAAGAGCAGGGGCGAGTGGGACTAATCGGATCGCTCTTTCAAAGAGCCGGCACAGGCACGATGGGCCGAATGGCCTCCTTCGAGGCTGCATGATTCTATAATTAGTCAACAGCTCCATTATCGTCGCATCGTGTGACTCGAAGGATGGTAGAAGGCGAACTAGATGAATTTTGGGCATTTTTTTGTCTGGTTCCTACGTTTGAAATCCAACTTGGACTAACGATTGTGAAATGGGTTTGACCAGTCACAACCCACAGAAGCAAACTGTGCCTGATTGTGGTAGGAGTTGACGCTAGAAAGGTAACGTCATACAGCTAGAGATCACTCAATCAGCAGCATGGGAGACAGTTGAACAACATCAAATGGATATGGTAGGGAGTCCCCTGCCTGAGGTTAGGTGTTGAGCCAGAGGAGGGGGAGAAGAGAGCTCTGCTTTGCACTCTGTACTCGAACCCTGACCTGGGACTGGTGGTTAATGTGCCTGAGTGCATTAAATGGAAGGTGTTCCATGCAATTAGTGTCAGCCGTGGCTCAGTGGGAAAAAAAAGGAAGACTTGCATTTCTATAGCGCCTTTCACAACCAGCGGACATTCCAAAGCACTTTACAGCCAATTAAGTAATTTTGGAGTGTAGTCACTGTTGTAATGTGGGAAACACGGCAGCCAACTTGCGCACAGCAAGCTCCCACACACAGCAATGTGATAATGACCAGATAATCTGTTTTTGTTATCTTGATTGAGGGATAAATATTGGCCAGGACACCAGGGGATAACTCCCCTGCTCTTCTTCAAAATTGTGCCATGGGATCTTTTATGTCCACCTGAGAGAGCAGACTGGGCCTCGGTTTAATGGCTCATCTGAAAGGCGGCACCTCCAACAGTGCAGCACTCCCTCAGCACTGCACTGGAGAGTCAGCCTAGATTTATGCACTCAAGTTCCTGGGGTGGAACTTGAACCCACAACTTTATGACTCAGAGGTGAGAGTGCTACCCACTGAGCCAGAGCTAACACTTTCACCTCTGAGTTAGAACTTTGTGGGGTCAAGTTGCACTCCAGAGACTCAGCTGACACTGCAGTGCAGTGCTGAGGGAGTGCTACACTGTTGGAGGTGCGTCGTTCAGATGAGACGTGAAACCAAAGCCCCATCTGCCCTCTCAGGTAGATGTATAAGATCCCCCGGCACGATTTCGATGAAGAGCAGGAGAGTTATCCCTGGTATCCTGGGGCCAATATTTATCCCTCAACCAACATCAGTAAAACAGATTATCTGGTCATTATCACAGTGCTGTTTATGGGAGCTTGCTGTGTGCAACTTGGCTGCCGTGTTTCCTACATTACAACAGTGACTGCACTCCAAAAAGTACTTCAATGACTGTTCAGCGCTTTGGGATGCCCTGAGGCTGTGAAAGGCGCTATATAAATACAAGTCTTACCGTAGGGATAAGCCAAAAATTCACAAAACAAGGAGAGACGAAGGCAAAGTATTAGAACAGAGCTCGCATCGTGCGATTCGTGATCCGTCAATCTGCAACAATTCAGCCGTTGAAAGTCTCAAGTCAGTACTTATTTTTTCCGACATCATTTTGCGTCCCGCGCACTTCTAAGCTATCAATTATCAGCGCAGTTCAAGCCCAGCTGGCGGTGGAGCTGTAATCGGCCTAATTAATCACATTAGCTTTTCTGCAGCATATTATTAACCAAGAAAACATTAATTTTGCACTGTTGTTGAATAGGCAACCAGCTACAATTTTAAAGGCCAATTTTTCTCTCCTGAAAGAAACTAGTTTTTAAAGAGAAATCAGGTCACACTTTATGACCATCTACATTACAAGTGGACAATTATTGGAAACGGTTACATTTGATTTTTGGCACAGAAACAGGCCATTCAGCCCAACTGGTCTATGCCAGTGCCAATACTCCACGAGTCTCCTCCCGCCCCATCTCATCTAGATCTATCAGCATAAACCTCTATTCCCTTCTCCCTCATGTTCCCGTTGTTGTGGAAGTCCAGAATCGGGAGTCACAGTACAAGGATAAGGGGTAAGCTATTTAGGACCAAGATGAGGAGAAACTTCTTCACTCAGAGAATTGTGAACCTGTGGAATTCTCTACCACAGAAAGTTGTTGAGGCCAGTTCGTTAGATATATTCAAAAGGGAGTTAGATGTGGCCCTTACGGCTAAAGTGATCAAGGGGTATGGAGAGAAAGCAGGAACGGGGTACTGAAGTTGCATGATCAGCCATGATCATATTGAATGGTGGTGCAGGTTCGAAGGGCCGAATGGCCTACTCCTGCACCTATTTTCCATGTTTCTATGTTTCTATATTTCTTGCCTCTACTCATCCGCTGCTGAAGCCCTCATCCATGCCTTTTGTTACCTCTGGACTTGACTATTTGCAACCCTGCGAGCGTACTGAAGCCCGATTCGCGGCCCGTGAAGGCGCAAACCTTGCTGGGCACAGCCGCATTTTTGCTCCGGCCTGAAAACGGGTCGCTGCGCACGTTACTGACGACGTCATTGCCAGCGCAGCGGCCCAGGGCGCTACCAGTTAGCGCCTCCGCCAACACACTCGTGGAATTTCACGGGAGTTGGTCGCAGCGCGCCATCCCGGGCCAGAAGTCGTTTGCGCCCCATTAGCACCCCGCAGGCGCTAACAGGAAATGCAAGCAACGCAAATTTCTCCCCCATCGACTGAGGTTAAACTGTAGCTACTAATCTCACATCAATTTACAGTCAGTTTTCCCTTATTTACATGAGCTGAAAGTGAGTTCTAAGTGAATAGAACAGTGCTTTCTGCATGTGTGTGCACCGAACTGGTAAATCTTATCTGTACTGAGAACATGAGTGAGGTCCTCTATGTTTCCAAAACACTTACATCAGCCCTGCTTCAGTTTATAAAGTGCCCATGATATCCAGCAGCTCTGGAAAAGCACAATACTACAGATGCTGTTATACTAAAATAAATGCTGGAAATGCAAAGCCGGTCAGGGCATCATCTGTGGAGAGAGAAACAAAGGGATGTCATGTCAGGTCAATGGCCAATCGCCAGAACTGGGTTTGATGTCACACTGGCGTTATACTCCATTTGGTGTCAAGGCGAAGCAGTGTGAGATAGACCCCCTCCAAGTGGTCACCTCAGGATCACACGCACTCTCACCCTCCAGGGCTGGCTCCAGTACAGTCATCAAGATGCACAGCGTGGCCCTGGACAAAGTGGACCACTTTCCATAGCCCGGGAGCCTATTATCAGCAAGGGCAGGCACCGACGACGAGGTTCAACACCGCCTCCAGTGCGCCAGCACGCAGCCTTCGGCCGCCTGAGGAAGAGAGTGTTCGAAGATCAGGCCCTCAAATCTGGCACCAAATTCATAGGCTACAGGGCTGTAGTGATACCCGCCCTCCTGTATGGCTCAGAGACATGGACCATATACAGTAGACACCTCAAATCGCCGGAGAAATATCACCAACGATGTCTCCGCAAGATCCTGCAAATCCTCTAGGAGGACAGACGCACCAACATTAGTGTCCTCGATCAGGCCAACATCCCCAGCATCAAAGCACTGGCCACACTCAACCAGTTCCGTTGGGCGGGCCACATTGTTCTATTGCCTGACACAAGACTCCCAAAGCAAACGCTCTACTCAGAACTCCTATATGGCGAGCGAGCCCTAGGTGGACAGAGGAAACATTTCAAGGACACCCTCAAAGCCTCCTTGATAAAATGCAACATCTCCAACGACACCTAGGAGTCCCTGGCCAAAGACCGTCCTACATGGAGGAAGAGCATCCGGGAGGGCGCTGAGCACCTCGAGTCTCATAGCCGAGAGCATGCAGAAAACAAGCGCAGGCACCGGAAGGAGTGTACGGCAAACCAGACTCCCCACCCATCCTTTCCTTCAACTACTGTCTGTCCCACCTGTGACAGAGACTGTAATTCCTCTATCGGACTGTACAGTCACCTGAGAACTCACTTTTAGAGTGGAAGCAAGTCTTCCTCGATTTTGAGGGACTGCCTATGATGGTGGCAGGGTCAGTGGGGTGAGGGGGGGGGGGTCACCCGCTTTGCATGGGCAAGGCGGACCCAAGGGCCAATTTGGACTCATCTCCAGCGGCCACCTACTGGAAGCTCTCGCGGCTGCCCATCCATTGGGAGCTGCTGTCCAGGACCAGGGCTTCATAAATACAGGCATAGAGTACAAAAGTTAGAAATTATGATGAGCCTTTATAAAACACTGGTTCAGTCTCAACTGGAGTATTGTGTCCAATTCTGGGCATCGCACTTTAGAAATGCCTCTGAGAGGGTGCATTAAGAGAATTATTCCAGGGATGAAGAACTTCAGTTATTTGGAAAGACTGGAGAATCTGGAGTTGTTCTTGTACCGGTTTTGGTCAGACTGCAGCATACTGTGAGCGTAGCTCTGATTCTCTAGCTAGCTTCAACACTACACCAAGAAATATGGATAAAGGTCAGTGCTTCAGAATTCAAATCCTTTAATAATGCAGTGTGAAAACTGTTGATAAAGAATAAAAGACAGATCTAGAATTCTTGTAATAAAACAGTAAAAATCGAATAAAAACAGCAATAAAGAGAAGTTACTTATCTCTTACTGTTCATCACACAAGAACAGAAGAACATAAGAAATAGGAATAGGAGTAGGCCATATGGCCCCTCAAACCTGCTCCACCATTTAATATGATCATGGCTGATCTGATCATGGACTCAGCTCCACTTCCCTGCCCGCTCCCCATAACCCCTTATTCCCTTATCGGTTAAGAAATTGTCTATCTCTGTCTTAAATTTATTCAATGTCCCAGCTTCCACAGCTCTCTGAGGCAGCGAATTCCACAGATTTACAAACCTCTGAGAGAAGAAATTCCTCCCCCTCAATTTTAAATGGGCGGCCCCTTATTCTAAGATTATGCCCTGTAGTTCTAGTCTCCCCCATCAGTGGAAACATGCTCTCTGCATCCACCTTATCAAGCCCCCTCATAATCTTATACCCTTCGATAAGATCGCCTCTCATTCTTCTGAATTCCAATGGACGCCAACCTATGCAACCTTTCCTCATAAGTCAACCCCCTCACCCCGGAATCAACCTAGTGAACCTTCTCTGAACTGTCTCCACAGCAAGTATATCCTTTCGTAAATATGGAAACCAAAACTGCACGCAGTATTCCAGGT
The DNA here is from genome assembly GCF_044704955.1 of Pristiophorus japonicus. Classification (NCBI taxonomy): domain Eukaryota; kingdom Metazoa; phylum Chordata; class Chondrichthyes; family Pristiophoridae; genus Pristiophorus; species Pristiophorus japonicus. The sequence continues at coordinate 209,899,367 of NC_091986.1, forward strand.
GTGGCCTCACCAATACCCTGTATAATTGTAGCAAGACTTCCCTGCTTTTATGCTCCATCCCCTTTTCAATAAAGGCCAAGATTCCATTGGCCTTCCTGATCACTTGCTGTACCTGCATACTAACTTTTGTGTTTCATGCACAAGTAACCCAGGTCCCGCTGTACTACAGCACTTTGCAATTTTCCAGAATGATTGGCTAAGGAGAAGTTACTTACATAACTATACTTCTGGGAAGGTTTGCTAGGACAGAAGATTTGTTTCTAATTAACAAAAGTTACAAATAGTTCTAGCTAAAATGGAGGCAGACCATGTTGCTTGCTCTCTCTTTTTGTCCTCCAGCTTTCTCTTTGTCTGTCCAATTGGAAAGTGCCACCCAGTCGTGGGAAAATGTCATGATAACTACGGTGGCCTGAACCAGGCAAAAAGCTCCAACCATTACAGTTCTCCTTAGAGCGGAGAAGTTTGAGAGGAGATTTGATTGAGCTGTTCAAAATCAGGAGGCATCGGAGCAGAGTAGCTAGAGAGAAACTGTTCCCATTGGCAGAAGGGTCGAGAACCAGAGGGCACAGATTTAAAGTGATTGGCAAAAGAACCAAAGGCAACATAAGGAAAAGCTGTGTTACGCAGTGAATGGTTAAGGTGTGGAATGCAAGGCCTGAAAGTGTGGTGGTGGCAGACTCAATTTTATCTTTCAAAAGGGAGAGGGATAGGTATCTGAAGGAAACCAATGTGTAGGGCTATGGGGAAAGGGCGGGGGAGTGCACTAGCTGAGAGTCGACACGAGCTCAACAGGCCGAATGGCCTTCTTCCATGCTGTAACTATTCTATGCTTCTATGATTCTAACCCTTAATCCCACCAATGGGCCTTTTGTTGTTCCACCCACAATCCCCAATCAAGCGGGCAAATCTGCCCCTAGTTTGTAGAAACAACATTTAGGCCAACGTTTAAGCTTATTATGCAAAAACCAACTAAAAATTACAGAACAAGGCTTCTGAGAGAATTGACCGAAGACATACAATCACCCATCCAGTTAGTTGCTGTTGTTGTCGATTGTAGGCTCGTGGTCGTTATTCCTTGACCGGTGGTTCCTCTCCGATGTTCCCTCTTTCTCGTCCTGCTTGTCCTTCTGGTCTGCTCCGTTCTTCTCATTCCATTGTTTTCTTCCTTCCGTTCCATTGAGCTGCTCCCGGCTCGTACATATATATCCATTTTATGAATAAATGTCCCGCTGGGCTGGGTTTTCCGGCAATACACCTGGATCGGTTTTGATGTTTGGGGTGATGGGTTGGAATGGCTGCGGTGATAGGTTTGGATGGCCACAGTTTGCACACGGAGTCAACAGGACAAAAGATACCTCCTTATCTTTGGTGTCACGTTATCCAAAAATGCACGCCTTGTGGGACACTTTGTTTTTGCAGACTTGTAGTCTCCATAGGGAACTGGTTTTCCCCCTCCAACCAATCAATCCAGGGGCTCCTCTGCTTGAATGTATCAAACCCTTTGTCTCGATGTATAAGCAGGTCTCGCTCCTGACCGCAGAAATTGTTTCTAATCAGTGATGAGCCACCACCTGTCCCAGGCTGGTGCCCTTTTTCCCGCCCAGGCAGTCCCTAAAGTTTGCTTTAAACTATTTTTAGCTCGTGGCCTCTTACTGTGCCTTTTGTGAAAGTGTATAAACCTTACAACCCCACTGGTGGGGCTCATCTCCACTCTTATTGAGGTCCGTACACCTCCTCTCGAGTCAATGTGCCGGTCTCCAGTACGACACAGAGCAGAGAAGTTTGAGAGGAGATTTAATTGAGCTGTTCAAAATCAGGAGGCATCGGGGCAGAGTAGCTAGAGAGAAACTGTTCCCATTGGCAGAAGGGTTGAGAACCAGAGGGCACAGATTTAAGGTGATTGGCAAAAGAACCAAAGGCGACATAAGGAAAAGCTGTGTTACGCAGTGAATGTTTAAGGTGTGGAATGCAAGGCCTGAAAGTGTGGTGGTGGCAGACTCAATTTTATCTTTCAAAAGGGAGAGGGATAGGCATCTGAAGGAAACCAATGTGTAGGGCTATGGGGAAAGGGCGGGGGAGTGCACTAGCTGAGAGTCGACACGGGCTCAATGGGATGAATGGCCTTCTTCCGCGCTGTAACCATTCTCTGTTTCTATGATTCTAACCCTTAATCCCACCAATGGGCCTTTCGTTGTTCCACCCACAATCTCCAATCAAGCGGGCAAATCTGCCCCTAGTTTGTAGAAACAACATTTAGGCCAACGTTTAGGCTTATTATGCAAAAATCAACTAAAAATTACAGAACAAGGCTTCTGAGAGAATTGACCGAAGACATACAATCACCCATCCAGTTAGTTGCTGTTGTTGTCGATTGTAGGCTCGTGGTCGTTGTTCCTTGACTGGTGGTTCCTCTCCGATGTTCCCTCTTTCTCGTCCTGCTTGTCCTTCTGGTCTGCTCCGTTCTTCTCATTCCATTGTTTTCTTCCTTCCGTTCCATTGAGCTGCTCCTGGCTCGTACATATATATCCATTTTATGAATAAATGTCCCGCTGGGCTGGGTTTTCCGGTAATACACCTGGATCGGTTTTGATGTTTGGGGTGATGGGTTTGAATGGCTGTGGTGATAGGTTTGGATGGCCACAATTTGCACACGGAGTCGACAGGATAAAAGATAACTCCTTATCTTTGGTGTCCCATTGTCCAAAAATGCACGCCTTGTGGGACCCTTTGTTTTTGCAGACTTGTAGTCTCAATAGGGAACTGGTTTTCCCCCTCCATCAATCAATCCAGGGACTCCTCTGCTTGAATGTATCAAACCCTTTGTCTCGATGTATAATCAGGTCTCGCTCCTGACCGCAGAAATTGTTTCTAATCAGTGATGAGCCACCACCTGCCCCAGGCTGGTGCCCTTTTTCCCGCCCAGGCAGTCCCTAAAGTTTGCTTTAAACCATTTTTAGCTCGTAGCCTCTTCCTGTGCCTTTTGTGAAAGCGTGTAAACCTTACAACCGCACTGGTGGGGCTCATCTCCACTCTTATTGAGGCCCGTACACCTCCTCTCTAGTCAATGTGCCGGTCTCCAGTACGACACGATACCAACCGAAAAGGTGACCGGAGCTTGGAATTTCCTTCGCCTTGCTTCCGTTCCGATGGACACACTTCTGGTGAAGATACGACGGCAGAGCCGGGAGAGGCCCTGAGGGAAACTCCAGCCCTGGTAACTCCCAGAACAGTCGGACATCCACCATTTTCCCGGCCCTTTACACCTAGTCTCCCACTGGTTGTTAAAGCTGGAGAAGGGCTTTGCTCGGACCCTTCCCCGAGGAATTTCGGAAGCGCAAAGTTCCAAGTGGTCTTTAACACAAGCTCAGTCCAATTAAAATGGGAACAGTTATTTAATTTATTTCAGTTCTTCTACTTCTTTAAAAGAATACTCCAGGGGACAGCCTGCAGTAGCCTCATCCTTGCAAATCCATGTGAAAAATATAATTGCACATAAAATTTAAAAGGAGACGTATTTATAACCAAGAATTCTACTTAAAACTCAACGCATGGTTGCTTGCATCTCCATCAAGGTCAACAGCTTCAACACACATTTACTTCATGTCATTTTCTTTGCTGATTTTCTCCATCAGTTCTCAGCCCTCCCTTTCTCCCTGAAGTCTGTGGCCTAGATTTTTCACTCAGATTAAGCTTTGGGAATTCCTGAGGTCTTAAAATTGCGCTATATAAATGCGAGTACTTACTTTCTTTCTTTCTTTCTTTCTTTCTTTCTTTCTTTCTTTCTTTCTTTCTTTCTTTCTTTCTTTCTTTCTTTCTTTCTTTCTTCCCTTCCTTTCTTCCTTCCTTTGTATATTTGACTCCAGCCCAACGCCAAGGTGGTTGACTCCTGACTACCCGCTGCAGTGGCTGAGAAAGCCATTCAGTTGCATCACCACCTTCGCAGGGCGACCAGGGAGGGACAATAAATGTTGGCCTTGCCAGCGAGAATGAATCAAAAGAAAATAGAAGGAATTGGAAGGAATAAGTTGCGTACGTGATATTTTTTTGAAAAGAAAATGGCATTCATCGATCGAACAGCCCTACCCAACCCAATGGATAAGAGCAAGCTGCCACTCTGAAATTCCCACTGCCTCCCTCTTGCAGGGTGAAATCCCAGGAAGTATCATAAATGGTGCAGCTGCCCTTCTGCTTTGTGCAAATCAGTGCTGTACTGACACGTAAACAGAGACCATCAGCATCTTTGTCTATAGCACCGCCTGCTACCTACTGTTTTCAGCGGGGCAGTGGGGAGTGCTTGAAGCCGAGTCTCCATGAAGATGCGTCACATTTCGGCACTGAATCTCGGAAAGGCGACGATATCTTGCCTGATGGCTCAGCAAAACGTTCCCCAGCATTGCTGCACATGTGTGAATGTAATAGAGCTCCCCCTAGTGGACTACTGCTCCACCTAGTGCATTAGTGTGGTAATGCAACCACTGACATATAATAATAAAAAGGTCATGTGGCAAGGTCACATGATGACAGTTTCCTTTAAGATGCCATCTTGTGTAATGTGTGTGTTAGTGATGTCGTAAAGAAAATATCACCGTGACTCCATCGCAAACTTGCAGGTCTGGTACTCCCAAGTTGAGCACAAAGTTGGACACAGGCACCTCCTCCCACCTGTGGATGAGACCTCTCCTTTGGTGACAAAAGGATATCGAGGCACAGGAGAAAGAGTTACAAGGGTGATACCACATTTGAGAGGTTATACTTATCAAGAAAGTTTAAACAGGCTGGGGCTCTTTCATAAGAACACAAGAACATAAGGACATAAGAAATAGGAGCAGGAGTAGGCCATACAGCCCCTCGAGCCTGCTCCGCCATTTAATACGATCATGGCTGATCCGATCATAGACTCAGCTCCACTTCCCTGCCCGATCCCCATAACCCCTTATCCCCTTATCACTCAAGAAACTGTCTATTTCTGTCTTAAATTTATTCAATGTTTCAGCTTCCACAGCGCTCCGATGCAGCAAATTCCACAGATTTACAACCCTCGAAAAGAAGAAATTCCTCCTCATCTCTGTTTTAAATGTGCAGCCCCTTATTCTAAGATTATGCCCCCTAGTTATAGTCTCCCCTATCAGTGGAAACATCCTCTCTGCATCCAACTTATCAAGCCACCTCATAATCTTATACATTTCGATAAGATCACCTCTCATTCTTCTGAACTCCAATGAGTAGAGGCCCAACCTACTCAACCTTTCCTCATAAGTCAACCCCCTCATCCCCGGAATCAACCTAGTGTACCGTCAGTGAACTGCCTCCAAAGCTAGTATATCCTTTCATAAATATGCAAACCAAAATTGCACGCAGTATTTCAGGTGTGGCCTGATAGAGGTCCTTCAAATTATAGATGTAGAAATGATGTTTCCACATGTGGGGTTTTCAAAACTGAGGTCAGAAATATAAGACAGGCACTAATAAATCCAATGGGGAATTCAGGAAAAGCTTCTTTACCCAGAGAGTGGTGAGAATGTGGAACTCGCTACCACATGGAGTCGTCGAGGTGAATAGAGTCGATGGTTTTATGGGCAAGCTAGATAAACACATGAGGGAGAAAGGAATAGAAGGTTATGCTGACAGGGTTCGAGGAATTCGGGCAAGAGGAGGCTGATATGGAACACAAATACCGGTATGGACCTGTTGGGTTGAATGGCCTGTTTAGGTGCTGTAAACTCGATGTAATTCTATGTAATTCTGTGTAGATCTTTGGGCTGTAGTTTCAGCTTTGCTGATTTTGGGGCGGTAATGGCAGCAGGGCGGTGAAGTTTGCATCTCAGTATGCAAAATTGGCCAGCTAGGGGCCCGAGTGTGGGGTGGAGCGCTAAGGGAGGCGTTGTACACCTCTCCTAGCCGAAAATCCCGAGCTAAACAGTCGGACTGGGAGCGCTCCGAGAAATGCCTGGGGAGAAGGAAAAAACCTGACGAAAAAGCACCCAAAACATTCCCAATACATAGCCCATGCCACCACGGCATAAATCGCAACAAAAAAAAACAATCACATTTACCTGAGGTGGGCATTACTTATCTCTCTGTAGCCGGTATAGGTCGGACAGCCGCTTTCACATGCGGTCTCAGCAGGGGGCGCTGCAGGGCGTATGGGTCGGGCGGGAATCAAAAAACGAGATGGTATCACAACCCGGGGCGTTGCACACCGGCTCGTCTCTTCCGCACCCCCACAAAACCTACCCCGAAAACCCCGGCAGGGTGCTGGAAGTTGTCCGCCCGTCCTGAAGAGCTCACCGCTGCCATTGCCGTCCCTCTGGGGTGAAAACAGAGGCGGGCATTACCGGAAAATCCAGCCCACAGTTTATAAAACTGCCAATATTAAATGACATAACAAACAGAAAGCATGCTTCATCATGCTTGAGGCATCCCTTTGACATACAGGGATAAGCCCCGCCATGTGAAGTATATTTTTGAAAAGAAATGCAATCAATCAATTAATTTTATTGATTGGGACTAATGTGGTCAATGCGAGCCATTTTCTCATTAGTCGCTTCAATTGGGTTATTGTTTCCTCTGCAAAGCTATTCATTCTCACAGTCCTTTGGGCTCAATCAATTTCATTCTCCTCCTCCTTTGCCTCTGGCACTGAGGGAAGCTCAGTTTCATGCTTTCATTTATTTTATCGCCGTTCAGCAAAGCAAAAAAAAAATGCCTATTTAAGCTGGTGCATGAAGGAAGGTTTCAAGCCCCACTCCAGAGACTCATTTTTTATTTGTTCCTGGGATGTGGGCGTTGCTGGCAAGATCAGCATTTATTGCCCATCCCGAATTGCCCCTTGAGAAGGCAGTGGTGAGCCGTTGCTGATTGTCCCACAGTGCTATTAAGGAGGGAGTTCCCGGATTTTGACCCAGTGATGATGAAGGAACGGTGATATATTTCCAAGACAGGATGGAGGGGAACTTGGAGGGGAACTTGCATATGATGGTGCTCCCAACCGTCTGCTGCCCTTGTCCTTCTAGGTGGTAGAGGTCGCGGGTTTGGCAGGTGCTGTCTTGCTGAGTTGCTGCAGTGCATCTTGTAGATGAACCCGCCACACAGCACTGCCCCCCCCAATCATCAAGATCCACAGCGCGGCCCTGGACAACGTGGACCACTTTTCTTACCTCGGGAGCCCATTATCAGCAAGGGCAGACATCGACGACGAGATACAACATCGCCTCCAGTGTGTCAGTGCAGTCTCCGGCCATCTGAGGGAGAGAGTGTTCGAAGATCAGGCCCTCAAATCTGCCACCAAGCCTATGGTCTACAGGGCTGTAGTGATACTCGCTCTCCTGTGTGGCTCAGAGACGTGGACCATATACAGTAGACTCCTCAAATCGCTGTAGAAATACCAACAACGATGTCTCTGCAAGATCCTGCAAATCCCCTGGGAGAACAGACACACCAACGTCAGTGTATTCGATCAGGCCAACATTCCCAGCTTCGAAGCACTTAGCAAACTCGACCAGCTCCGTTGGGTGGGCCACATTGTCCGCATGCCTGACACGAGACTCCCAAAGCAAGTGTTCTACTTGGAACTCCTACACGGCAGGCAGGCCACAGGTGGGCAGAGGAAACGTTTCAAGGACACCCTCAAAGCCTCCTTGATAAAGTGCAACATCCCTACTGACAACTGGGAATCCCTGGCCAAAGACCGCCCTAAGTGGAGGAGGAGCATCCGGGAGGACGCTGAGCACCTCGAGTCTCGTTGCTGAGAACATGCAGAAAACAAGCGCAGGCAGCGGAAGGAGCGTGAGGCAAACCAGACTCCCCACCGACCCTTTCCTCCAACGACTGTCTGTCTCACCTGTGACAGAGACTGTAATTCCTGCATTGGACTGTTCAGTCACTTGAGAACTCACTTTTGGAGTGGAAGCAAGTCTTCCTTGATTTCGAGGGACTGCCTATAATGATGATGTAGATGGTACACACTGCAGCCACGGTGCGCTGGTGGTGGAGGGAGTGAATGTTTAAGGTGGTGGATGGGTTGCTGATGTGTGGATGCAAGAGCAGTTCGGAGGCTGGATATTTTTTTTTATTTGTTCACCAGATGTGGGCGTCGCTGGCAAGGCCAGCATTTATTGCCCATCTCTAATTTCCCTTGAGAAGCTGGTGGTGAGCTGCCTTCTTGAAACACAGGCAGCGGAAAGAACGTATGGTGAAGATACTCCCACAGTGCTGATGGGGAGGGAGTTCCAGGAATTTGACCCAGTGACAATGAAGGAAAGGCCGATATATTTCAAGTCAGGATGGTGTGTGATTCTAAGGGGCACTATTTTGAAGAAGAGAAGGGACATCTCCCTTAGGCTGACCTGACCAATATTTATCCCTCCACTTTCATCACTAAAACAGATGATGTGATTGTTATCACATCATTTTTTGTGGGTCTTTGATGTGCTCAAATTTACTGACACATTTTCTGCAGTCATCATCATAGGCAGTCCTTCGGGATCAAGGAAGACTTGCTTCCACTCTTAAAATGAGTCCTTAGGTGGCTGAACAGTCCAATACGAGAACCACAGTCCCTGTCACAGGTGGGGCAGATAGTCGTTGAGGTTAATGGAAGGTGGGACTGGTTTGCCGCATGCTCTTTCCGCTGCCTGCACTTGATTTCTGCATTCTCTCAGTGATGAGACTCAAGGTGTTCGGCGCCCTCCCGGATGCACTTCCTCCACTTAGGGCAACCTTTGGCCAGGGATTCCAGGTGTAAGTGGGTGATATGTCCTTATGATACAGTATAAATGCACACGAGGCCCATGCTTGAGAGAAGGTCACTCTGTGACCAGTTACCTTTATTACCAAGACCTCAAGTGATGAAGATGGGTGGAGCTTCCCCTTTTATACCCGAAAGTCCAGGTTAGGAGTGTCTCCCACAAGTTCACCCCCTTGTGGTCAATGTTCTCAAGGTGCACAACTTAGGTCAGCTTATACATGGGTTACAATGATAGTTGAATACATGACAGTGGGGATATTGCACTGTATCAGGGAGGCTTTGAGGGTGTCCTTGCAACATTTCCTCTGCCCACCTTTGGCTCATTTTCCATGAGGGAGTTCCGAGTAGAGCTCTAGCTTTGGGAGTCTTGTGTCTGGCATGCGGACAATGTGGCCTGCCCTGCAGAGCTGATCAAGTCAGGTCAGTGCTTCAATACTGGGGATGTTGGCCTGGTCGAGGACGCGAGTGTTGGCGCGTCTGTCCTCCCAGGGGATTTGTAGGATCTTCCAGAGACATCGTTGGTGGTATTTCTCCAGCGACTTGAGGTGCCTACTGTACATGGTCTACGATTCTGAGCCATACAGGAGGGCGGGTATTACTACAGCCTTGTAGACCATGAGCTTGGTGGCAGTACAGCAGCGGCTACACTTCAAAAATACTGCATTTGCTGCAAAGTACTTTAGGATCATAATGCCATGGAATCTTTTACGTCCACCCGAAAGGGCCTCGTTTTAACGTCTCATCTGAAAGACAGCACTGGGAGAGTCAGCCTAGATTATGTGCTCAAAATCTCTGAAATGGGACTTGAACCAATGGCCTTCTGACTCAAAGGCTCACTCATGTCATAGTTGTTTTATCACCCTCTCAATTTGGCTCCTAAAATTACTTTCAGGCTCTCAACCCTCCTTTCACTTCAGGTGCAATGTGGTCTGGAGTTCCGTGCTTCATGGAGCGTTGTACTTCAACTTTGAAAGCGCCCAATTGCTCTGTTTTGTCGGAGAAGGCTACCCAGAACCTTTATGAAAGAACCCACACTGATGACCACCATGTAACCTATACTGCCTCAGCTGATATGAGAAGGCGGCCATCCCAATAACGAGTTTGGAGACCAGGAAACATAGAAACATAGAAAATAGGTGCAGGAGTAGGCCATTCGGCCCTTCGAGCCTGCACCAACATTCAATAAGATAATGGCTGATCATTCAGCTCAGTACCCCTTTCCTGCATTCTCTCCATACCCCTTGATCCCCTGAGCCGTAAGGGCCATAACTAACTCCCTCTTGAATATTTCCAATGAACTGGCATCAACAACTCTCTGTGGTAGGGAATTCCACATGTTAACAATTCTCTGAGTGAAGAAGTTTCTCCTCATCTCAGTCCTAAATGGCTTACCACTTATCCTAAGACTGTGTCCTCTGGTTCTGGACTTCCCCAACATCAGAAACATTCTTCCTGCATCTAACCTGTCCAGTCCCGTCAGAATTTTATGTTTCAATGAGATCCCCTTTCATCCTTCTAAAATCTAGTGAATACAGGCCCAGTCGATCCAGTCTCTCCTCATATGTCAGTCCTGCCATCCCCGGGAATCAGTCTCGTGAACCTGCGCTGCACTCCCTCAATAGCAAGAATTTCCTTCTTTAGATTAGGAGACCAAAACAGAACACAATATTCCAGGTGAGGCCTCACCAAGGCCCTGTACAACTGCAGTAAAACCTCCCTGCTCCTATACTCAATTCCTCTAGCGATGAAGGCCAACACACCATTTGCCTTCTTCATTGCCTGCTGAACCTTAATGCCAACTTTCAATGACTGATGTACCATGACATCCAGGTCTCATTGTACCTCTCCTTTTCCTAATCTGCCGCCATTCAGATAAAATTCTGCCTTCGTGTTTTTACCCCAAAGTGGATAACCTCACATTTATCCACATTACACTGCATCTGCCATGCATTTGCCCACTCACCTAACCTGTCCAAGTCACCCTGCAGCCTCTTAACATCCTCCTCACAGTTCACACTGCCACTCAGCTTAGTGTCATCTGCAAACTTGGAGATATTACACTCAATTCCTTCATCTAATTCATTAATGTATATTGTAAATAGCTGGGGTCCCAGCACTGAGCCCTGCGGCACTCCACTAGTCAATGCCTGCCATTCTGAAAAGGACCTGTTTATCCCGACCCTCTGCTTCCTGTCTGCCAACCAGTTTTCTATCCACGTCAGTACATAACCCCCAATACCATGTGCTTTAATTTTGCACACCAATCTTTTGTGTGGGACCTTGTCAAAAGCCTTTTGAAAGTCCAAATACACCACATCCATTGGTTTTCCCTTATCCACCCTGCTAGTTACATCCTCAAAAAATTCCAGAAGATTTGTCAAGTATGATTTCTCTTTCATAAATCCATGCTGACTTGGACCGATCCTGTCACTGCTTTACATATGTGCTGCTATTTCATCTTTAATAATTGATTCCAGCATTTTCCACACTACTGATGTCAGGCTAACTGGTCTATAATTATTCGTTTTCTTGCTCCCTCCTTTTTTCAAAAGTGGTGTTACATTAGCTACCATCTAGTAAATAGGAACTGATCCAGCGTCGATAGACTGTTGGAAAATGATCATAAATGCATCCACTATTTCTAGGGCCACTTCCTTAAGTACTCTGGGATGCAGACTATCAGGCCCCGGTGACTTATCGGCCTTCAATCCCATCAATGTCCCAAACACAATTTCCCACCTAATAAGGATTTCCTTCAGTTCCTCCTTCTCACCAGACCGTCGGTCCCCTAGTATTTCCGGATGGTTATTTGTGTCTTCCTTCGTGAAGACAGAATCAATGTATTTGTTCAACTGGTCTGCCATTTCTTTGTTCCCCATTATAAATTCACCTGAATCTGACTGCAAGGGACCTACGTTTGTCTTCACTATTCTTTTTCTCTTCACATATCTATAGAAGCATTTGCATTCAGTTTTTATGTTCCCTGCAACTTCCTCTCATACTCTATTTTCCCTCTCCTAATTAAACCCTTTGTCCTCTGCTGAATTCTAAATGTCTTCAACTCCTCAGGTTTGCTGCTTTTTCTGGCCAATTTTTATGTCTCTTCCTTGGATTCAACACTATCCTTAATTTCCCTTGTTAGCCACGGTTGAGCCACCTTCCCCGTTTTACTTTTACTCCAGAAAGGGATGTACAATTGTTGAAGTTCATTCATGTGATCTTTAAGTGTTTGCCATTGCCTATCCACCATCAGCCCTTTAAGTATCATTTGGCAGTCTACTCTAGCCCATTCACATCTCATACAATCAAAGTTACCTTTCCTTAAGTTCAGGACCCTAGTCTCTGAATTGTCACTCTCCATCTTAATAAAGAATTCTACCATATTATGGTTACTCTTCCCCAAGGGGCCTTGCAAAATAAGATTGCAAATTAGTCCTTTCGCATTACACATCACCCAGTCTAGGATGACCAGCCCTCTAGTTGGTTCCTCGACATATTGGTCTCGAAAACCATTCCTACTACACGCCAGGAAATTCTCCTCCACCGTATTGCTACCAGTTTGGTTAGCCTAATCGATATCTAGATTAAAGTCGCCCATGATAACTGCTGTACCTTTATTGCATGCATCCCTAATTTCTTGTTTGATGCTGTCCCCAACCTCACTACTGCTGTTTGGTGGTCTGTACACAACTCCCACTCACGTTTTCTGCCCTTTGGTATTCCGCAGCTCCACCCATATAGATTCCACACCATCCAAGCTAATGTCCTTCCTTAATATTGCGTTAATTTCCTCTTTAACTCGCAACACTATCCCACCTCCTTTTCCTTTCTATCTATCCTTCCTGAATGTTGAATAACCCTGGATGTTGAGTTCCCAGCCTTGGTCACCCTGGAGCCATGTCTCCATGATGCCAATTAAATCATATTCAGTAACTGCTACCTGTGCATTTAATTCGTCCACCTTATTACGAATACTCCTTGCATTGAGGCATAGAGCCTTCAGGCTTGTCTTTTGAACAAACTTTGTCCTCTTAGAATTTTGCTGTAATGTGGCCCTTTTTGATTTTTGCCTTGGGGAGCTCTGCCCTCCACTTTTACTTTTCTTCTTTCTATCTTTTGCTTCTGCCCGCATTCTACTGCCCTCTGTCTCCCTGCATAGGTTCCCATCGCCCTGACATACTCGTAAACACTCCCCCTAGGATATTGGTTCCGGTCCTGCCCAGGTGCAGAGCGTGCGGTTTGTACTGGTCCCACCTCCCCCAGAACCGGTTCCAATGTCTCAGGAATTTGAATCTCTCCCTTCTGCACCACTCCTCAAGCCACGTATTCATCTGAGCTATCCTGCGATTACTACTTTGACTAGCATGTGGCACTGGTAGCAACCCTGAAATTACTACTTTTTAATTTAAATACTAGCTCCCTAAATTCATCTTGTAGGACTTCATCCCGTTTTTTACCTATGTTGTACCTATATGTACCACAGCAACTGGCTGTTCACCTTCCCCCTCCAAAATGTCCTGCAACTGTCCTGAGACATCCTTGACCCTTGCACCAGGGAGGCAACATACCATCCTGGAGTCTCGATTGCAGCCGCAGAAACGTCTATCTATTCCCTTTACAATAGAATCCCCTACCACTACAGCTCTCCTACTCATTTTCCTGCCCTCCTATGCAGCAGAGCGACCCACGGTGCCATGAACTTGGCTAATGCTGCCCTCCCCTGGTGAGTCATCCCCGCCAGCAGTACCCAAAACGGTGTATCATGGAGAAAACCATTGGAGTGCTGAAGCAGTGCTTCACATGCCTGGATCACTCAGGAGGCAAGCTCCAATACCACCCTGAGCAGGTAGCTCAATTCGTGGTGGTCTGTTGCATGCTACACAACTTGGCTATCAGGAGGGGACAAGAATTGCCAGAAGAGTCTGACAGTCCACTTCACCAGAGAGAGGAAGAGGAAGACAAGGAGGCTGACACTGGCATTGGGCCAGACAATCAGGCTGATGCTGAAGCCTTCCCCCCGCCCCCCCTGTAAACTGCATGAAAAAGCCCATGGTGGCATGATAGCTGCAAGAGCCTTACGGCAGGAGCTCATCAATGATCGCTTTGCTTGAAAGAACGTTACAAGGCTGACACACTGCTGGTTGAACAGATGATACATCAATGGTGGGCACCACCTTGCTGACAGTTAAAGTTTACGTTGATTGAAGTTAAGTGTGATTATACCCTTTAGAAACATAGAAACATAGAAAATCGGTGCAGGAGCAGGCCCTTTGAGCTTGCACCGCCATTCAATATGATCATGGCTGATCATGCAACTTCAGTATCCCACTCCCACCTTCGCTCCATACCCTTAGCCGTAAGGGCCACATCCATCTCCATCTTGAACATATCCAATGAACTGGACTCAACAACTTTGATATTAATGAATCATCAGTGTGTAATGGTGCAGCTATCTGAGCCAATGTGCTACAAGGTTTTGTTGAACAAAAAAATTTAAACCGAACATTCGACTGAAATCATCAGTATTTCTGTACAAACCAACCCTTCCCCCCGCCCCCGGCTTCTCCTCCCTACCTCTACCCCTTCTCCTCCTGACTCCAAGCCGCCTGGCCGAGGAGGTCTTCAGGCGAAGCTTCATTGGGGGGGGGCAGGGGGTGGTGGGTGATGGCTAAAGCGCTGCTTGGCTGGATACGGGAGAGGACGGTCCAAAGGTGGGAGCATGCCCTGAGCCATAAACAAGATGTCAGTGAGCAGCGGGAGTTCGTGAGAGGCGGGAGTTCGGGAGGCGAGAGACCTACAAGAGGCCCGTCAGTGAGCAGCGGGAGTTCGTGAGAGGCGGGAGTTCGGGAGGCGAGAGACCTACAAGAGGCCCGTCAGTGAGCAGCGGGAGTTCGTGAGAGGCGGGAGTTCGGGAGGCGAGAGACCTACAAGAGGCCCGTCAGTGAGCAGCGGGAGTTCGTGAGAGGCGGGAGTTCGGGAGGCGAGAGGCCTACAAGAGGCCCGTCAGTGAGCAGCGGGAGTTCGTGAGAGGCGGGATTATGGGAGGCGAGAGGCCTACAAGAGGCCCGTCAGTGAGCAGCGGGAGTTCGTGAGAGGCGGGAGTTCGGGAGGCGAGAGGCCTACAAGAGGCCAGCCGGTGCAGCTGCAACAGGGAGGCAAAAAGAACGAGAAAGAAATTGAAAGGTGACATCACAGCCAAGGGGGTAAGTGATTGGCTGGTGATTGGTAAGTAGCTTTTTTTTCCTTTATCAGTAAGTAACATTGAGCATTGTTGTTGCCAAATTAAGTTTATCTCGGTATTAAGTCATGGCAGGACAGCTCGGACACGTGTTATGCTTCTCCTCTACTATGTGGGAAGTCAGGGACGCTTCCGGTGTCCATGACGACGACGTGTGCGGGAAGTGTATCCGCATGCAGCTCCTGACGGACCGCATTGCGGCCCTGGAGCTGCGGGTGGATGAACTCTGGAGCTGAGAATGACGTGAATAGCACGTTTAGCGACTTGGCCTGACCGCACGTAAAGGGTACACAGCCAGATAGTAAATGAGTGACCAACAGGAAGAGCAGTGCAAGGAAGGGAGTGCAGGGGTACCCTGCGGTCATCCCCCTGTAAAACAGATACCGCTTTGGGTACTGTTGAGGGTGATGACTCATCAGTGGGAGGGCAGCAGCAGCCAAGTTCATGGCACCGTGGCTGGCTCTGCTGCACAGGAGGGCAGGAAAAAGAGTGGAAGAGCTATAGTGATAAGGGATTCGATTGTAACTGAAATAGACAGGCATTTCTGTGGCTGAAACCGAGACTCCAGGATGGTATGTTGCCTCCCTGGTGCAAGGGTCAAGGATGTCTCGGAGCGGGTGCAGGGCATTCTGAAAAGGGAGGGTGAACAGCCAGTTGTCATGGTGCAAAAAGGTACCAACGATATCGGTAAAAAACGGGATGAGATCCCAAAAGACGAATTTAGGGAACGAGGAGCTAAATTAAAAAGTAGGACCTCAAAAGCAGTAATCTCAGGATTGCTACCAGTGCCACGTGCTAGTCAGAGTAGGAATCGCAGGATAGCTCAGATGAATACGTGACTTGAGAAGAGGTGCAGCAGGGAGGGATTCAAATATCTGGGACATTGGAACCCGTTCTGGGGGAGGTGGGACCAGTACAAACCGGACGGTCTGAACATGGGCAGGAACGGAAACAATGTCCTCGGGGGAGTGATTGCTAGTGCTGTTGGGGAGGAGTTAAACAAACATGGCAGGGGGATGGGAACCAATGCAGGGAGACAGACGGAAATAAAATGGAGGCGAAGCAAAAGATAAAAAGGAGAATAGTAAAAGTGGAGGGCAGAGAAACCTAAGGCAAAAAACAAAAAGGGCCACATTACAGCAAAATTCTAAAGGGGTAAAGTGTGTTAAAAAGACAAGCCTGAAGGCTCTGTGCCCCAATGCGAGGAGTATTCGGAATAAGGTGGACGAATTAACTGCACAGATAGCAGTTAACGGGTATGATGTAATTGGCATCACGGAGACATGGCTCCAGGGTGACCAAGGCTGGGAACTCAACATCCAGGGGTATTCAACATTTAGGAAGGATAGGCAGAGAGGAAAAGGAGGCGGGGTGGCATTGCTGGTTAAAGAGGAAATTAATGCAATAGTAAGGAGGGGCATTAGTTTGGATGTGGAATCGGTATGGGTGGAGCTGCGGAATACCAAAGGGCAGAAAACGCTAGTGGGATTTGTGTACAGGCCACCAAACAGTAGTAGTAAGGTTGGGGACAGCATCAAATCAGAAATAAGGGATGTGCAATAAAGGTACAGCAGTTATCATGGGCGACTTTAATCTACATATTGATTGGGCTAATCAAACTGGAAGCAATGCGGTGGAGGAGGATTTCCTGGAGTGTATTAGGGATGGTTTTCTCGACCAATATGTCGAGGAACCAATTAGAGAGCTGGCCATCTTAGATTGGGTGATGTGTAATGAGAAAGGACTAATTAGCAATCTTGTTGTGCGAGGCCCCTTGGGGAAGAGTGACCAAAATATGGTAGAATTCTTTATTAAGATGGAGAGTGACACAGTTAATTTGAAAACTAGGGTCCTGAACTTAAGGAAAGGTAACTTCGATGGTATGAGGCATGAATTGGCTAGAATAGACCGGCAAAGGATACTTAAAGGGTTGATGGTGGATAAATAATGGCAAACACTTAAAGATCACATGGATGAACTTCAGCAATTGTACATTCCTGTCTGGAGTAAAAATAAAACGGGGAAGGTGGCTCAACTGTGGCTAACAAGAGAAATTAAGGATAGTGTTAAAACCAAGGAAGAGGCATATAAATTGGCTAGAAAAAGCAACCATCCTGAGGACTGGGAGAAATTTAGAATTCAACAGAGGAGGACAAAGGGTTTAATTAGGAGGGGAAAAAGAGAGTACGAGAGGAAGCTTGCAGGGAACATAAAAACTGACTTCAAAAGCTTCTATAAATATGTGAAGAGAAAAAGATTAGTGAAGACAAACGTAGGTCCCTTGCAGTCGGATTCAGGTGAATTTATAATGGAGAACAAAGAAATGGCAGACCAATTGAACCAATAGTTCGGTTCTGTCTTCACAAAGGAAGATTCAAATAACCTTTCGAATGTACTTGGGGACTGTGGATCTAGTGAGAAGGAGGAACTGAAGGAAATCCTTATTAGGCGGGAAATTGTGTTCGGGAAATTGATAGGATTGAAGGCCGATAAATCCCCTGGGCCTGATAGTGTGCATCCCAGAGTACTTAAGGAAGTGGCCCGAGAAATAGTGGATGGATTGGTGATCATTTTCCAACAGTCTATCGACTGTGGATCAGTTCCTATGGACTGGAGGGTAGCTAATGTAACACCACTTTTTAAAAAAGGAGGGAGAGAGAAAACGGGTAATTATAGACCGGTTAGTCTGACATCAGTAGTGGGGAAAATGTTGGAATCAATCATTAAGGATGAAATAGCAGCACATTTGGAAAGCAGTGACAGGATCGGTCCAAGTCAGAATGGACTTATGAAAGAGAAATCATGCTTGACGAATATTCTGGAATTTTTTGAGGATGTAACTAGTAGAGTGGATAAGGAAGAACCAGTGGATGTGGTGTATTTGGACTTTCAAAAGGCTTTTGACAAGGTTCCACACAAGAGATTGGTGTGCAAAATCAAAACGAATGGTATTGGGGGTAATGTACTGACGTGGGTAGAAAACTGGTTGGCAGTCAGGAAGCAGAGAGTCGGGATAAACGGGTCCTTTTCAGAATGGCAGGCAATGACTAATGGAGTGCCACAGGGCTCAGTGCTGGGACCCCAGCTCTTTACAATATATATTAACGATTTGGATGAAGGAATTGAGTGTAATATCCACAAGTTTGCAGATGACACTAAACCGGGTGGCAGTGTGAGCTGTGAGGAGGATGCTAAGAGGCTGCAGGGTGAGTTGGACAGGTTAGGTGAGTGGGCAAATGCATGGCAGATACAGTATAATGTGTATAAATGTGAGGTTATCCATTTGTGGGAGCAAAAACAGGAAGGCAGAATATATCTGAATGGCGGCAGATTAGGAAAAGGGAAAGTGCAACGAGACCTGGGTGTCATGATTCATCAGTCATTGAAAGTTGGCATGCAGGTACAGCAGGCGATGAAGAAGGCAAATGGTATGTTGGCCTTCATAGCTATGGGATTTGAGTATAGGAGCAGGGAGGTCTTACTGCAGTTGTACAGGGCCTTGGTGAGGCCTCACCTGGAATATTGTGTTAGTTTTGGTCTCCTAATCTGAGGAAGGACGTTCTTGCTATTGAGGGAGTGCAGTGAAGGTTCACCAGACTGATTCCAGGGATGGCTGGACTGTCAATAATAAGAGACTGGATCAACTGGGCCTTTATTCACCAGAGTTTAGAAGGATGAGAGGGGATCGCATAGAAACGTGTAAGATTATGACGGGATTGGACAAATTAGATGCGGGAAGAATGTTCCCGATGTTGGGAAAGTACAGAACCAGGGAACATAGTCTTAGGATAAGGGGTAGGCCATTTAGGACTGAGGTGAGGAGAAATATTTTCACTCAGAGAGTTGTTAACATATGGAATTCTCTGCCGCAGAGAGTTGTTGATGCCAGTTCATTGGATACATTCAAGAGGGAGTTAGATATGGCCCTTACGGCTAAGGGGATCAAGGGGTATGGAGAGAAAGCAGGAAAGGGGTACTGAGGGAGTGATCAGCCATGATCTTATTGAATGTCGCCGCAGGCTCAAAGGGCCGAATGTCCTACTTCTGCACCTATTTTCTATGTTTCCATGTTTCTATGTTTCTATGTGCTGCTGGTTCTCATGTATGGTTGGCAATGGGGGTGCATCACCTTGGGATGCAGTGCGGTGCTCTGGGACCACTGTGAGTCCTCTGCCACCAATGTTCTTGGCTGCAGCTCCTGGGCCTCCTCCATCCCTTCCATATTATTTCTTTTTTGCTGGACAAAAACTTGGTGTCAACTATGTTCTTGGTGCTTCGTAGGCATTTTGCTGCTGGTGAATCTCCGTCATTCCTCCCACAACAGCCAAACAAGCACACACCACAGCCACACACACTTTCAGTCCCTCTCTGCTCCCTCTCTCTGTGTCTCCTCTTCTGCGCATGTCACGATGAACCTTGACCTCCTGAATCGCGGGAATCGAGCGTTGCCACGCCATTGCTAAGGACGGCCACACTTTACAGCAGGAGGTCAGAATAATTTAACGCTACCGCCCATTTGATATCGCTCGCGGTAACACCCATTTTCAAAAATGTAAACTTGAGAATGGGCGAGAAGCCGGCGATCTGAAAATCCTTTTTAATGCTCATGCCGGAAATAACGCCCATTTTTGGGCGCTAAGCTCAAAAGTGGAGATTCTCGCCCCATGAGGGTAATCTTTGTGTGGAGGCGGAAGATGTTGGTTGGGTTCTTAATGAATACTTTGCATCTGTTTTCTCAAAGGAAAGGGGCTATGCAGATACTGCATCGAGGAAGAGTGTGATATTCTGGATGAAATAAATATAGTGAGAGAGGAATTATTAAGGGGGTTTTAGCAGCTTTGAAAGTTGATAAGTCCCCAGGCCCGGATGACAAGCATCCCAGGCTATTGAGCGAAGTAAAGGAGGAAATAGCAGAGGCCTTGACTATCATTTTCCAATCCTCTTTGGATCTGGGCATGGTGCCGGAGGATTGGAGGACTGTTAATCTAGTACCCTTGTTTAAGAAGGGAGAAAGGGCTAGGCTGAGTAATTACAGGCTGTCAGCCTAACTTAAGTGGTGGGAAAATTATTGGAAAAATCCTGAAAGACAGGATAAATCTGCATTTAGAAAGACAAGGATTAATTAGGGACAGTCAGCATGGATTTGTTAAGGAAAGATCGTGTTTACTAACCTGATTCAATCTACTGGTCAGGTGGGCAGAGCAGTGGCAATGGAATTTAATTCAGAGAAGTATGAGGTGATGCATTTTGGGAGGGCTAATAAGGAAAGGGTATACACTTTAAGCAGTAGGCCACTTAATAGTGTAGATGAACAAAGAGACTTTGGAGTGTTTGTCCACAGATCCCTGAAAGTAGCAGGCCAGGTGGATAAGGTGGTTAAGAAGGCATACGGAATGCTTGCCTTCATTGGCCGAGACATAGAATATAAGAGCAGGGAGGTTATGCTTAAATTGTATAATACTTTGGTTAGGCCACAGCTGGAGTATTGCATGCAGTTCTGGTCGCCGTATTGTAGGAAGGACATGATTGCACTAGAGAGGGTACAGAGGAGATTTACTAGGATGCTGCCTGGAATGGAGAATCTTAGTTATGAGGACAGATTGGATAGGCTGGGTTTGTTCTCTTTGGAACAGAGGAGATTGCAAGGAGACCTCATCGAGGTGTACAAAATATTGAGGGGCCTGGACATAGTGGATAGTAAGGGGCTATTTCCTTTGGTGGAGCGGTCTATTACGAGGGGGAATAGTTTTAAGGGGGTTGGTGGAAGTTTTAGAGGGGATGTGAGGGGGGGTTTCTTTGCGCAGAGGGTTGTGGGGACCTGGAACTCGCTGCCTGGAAGAGTGGTGGATGCAGAAATCCTCACCACTTTTAAGAGATGGTTGGATGGGCACTTAAAGTGCAGTAACCTGCAGGGTTACGGACCTAGAGCTGGTAATTGGGATTAGACTAGATGACCTTTTGTTGGACGGCGCAGATATAATGATAAGTACTGCAGGGAATAGAATACGACCAGGGTGATCTCCTGGACTAGTGTCAATTGCCTGGATGGGTTGGAGAGAAATTTTCCCAGATTTTTTCTCTCTCAATTGGCCTGGGTTTTTATCTGTTTTTTGCCTCTCCCAGAAGATCAAATGACTCCGGTTGGGGTGGAGTGTAGAATGTTTCAGTGTAAGGGGTGTCGCAGTTGTGTGGGGCAGACTGGTTGGGCTGGGTGCTCTTTGCCTTTCCGTCATTGTTCATTGGTTTATGTGTAACCTTTAGGGCTGCTGACCAAGGACCGTGCGGCTCTTTGTCGGCCGGCGCGGACACGATGGGCCGAAATGGCCACATTCTGCGCTGTAAATTTCTATGTTTCTATGTTTCTGTCAGGAATGTGCAAGGGAGTGGAACTAATTGTACAGCTCTTTCGGATGAAACGTTAAACCAGGGCCCCATCTGCCCTCTCAGGTGGATGTAAAAGATCCCATGGCACTGTGTTGAAGAAGAGCAGGGAGTTATCCCCGGCGTCCTGGCCAATATTTATCCCTCAACCAACATAACAAAAACAGATTATCTAGTCATTAGCACATTGCTGTTTGTGGGAGCTTGGCAAATTGGCTGTCACGTTTTCCACATTACTACCGTGACTATACTCCAAAAAGTACTTCATTGGCTGTAAAGCGCTTTGATACGCCCGGTGAAAGGCGCTATATAAATGCAAGTCTTTCTTTTGCTTTCTTTCTTTCAATGAGCCGGCACAGAGTCAGTGGGTTAAATGGCCTTTTTCTGTTCTGTATGATTCTATGATTTTCTCACTGAGCCATTGAGACATCCCAGGAGTCCTCAAGGAGCCTCTTCCTGATTATCCCAGGAACTTAGCATGACTGGAACATTTGTACAAGAAGGTTTAAGTTAGGAGAGATAAAACAATAGACCACAAGTGGACCGAAAGCGGTTCCAAATCAGCGGGGTAGACATTGTTTGTACTTGGGGTTTAATGCTAATTCACTCGTAATTTGGTTGCTCAAGGGCTGTGTGATGATCAGCTCCTCTCCTGGTGCCGCAATCAGATCAAATACTTCGATATGAAGTAATCCTGCTGAGCTATGGACCCTGCCCGGCTGAGGAATTAAGTTGTAGAACAAGAATAATGAAGCTGGTGATGGAGGAGGTGACATTCGTTTGCCTGGTCTCATCCGGCCGGTGTTGCAAGAGTAGAAATAGTACACGATGTCCGACTGCAAAGTGTGGGGGTAAAATTATTGCCACGCTTGGCGCGAGAGTTAGCGCCAGGCATGGAAGTCCAGCACCTCTCAAGAAATTGGGGTCACTGCCCCTCGGAGGTAAGTGGAGCACGAAATGAAGCATCCCACTTCCTTCCTGGGGCACTATCGAGGTCGTCAGGACTGACATATGAAGAAAGACTGGATCGACTAGGCTTAAATTCACTGGAATTTAGAAGAATGAGAGGGGATCTCACAGATACATATAAAATTCTGATGGGACTGGACAGGTTAGATGCAGGAAGAATGTTCCCAATGTTGGGGAAGTCCAGAACCAAGGGTCACGATCTAAGGATAAGGGGTAAGCCATTTAGGACCAAGATGAGGAGAAACTTCTTCACTCAGAGAATTGTGAACCTATGGAATTCTCTGGCACAGAAAGTTGTTGAGGCCAGTTCGTTAGATATATTCAAAAGGGAGTTAGATGTGGCCCTTATGGCTAAAGGGATCAAGGGTTATGGAGAGAAAGCAGGAATGGGGTACTGAAGGTGCATGATCAGCCATGATCTTATTGAATGGTGGTGTCAGCTTGAAGGGCCGAATGGCCTACTCCTGCACCTACTTTCTATGTTTCTATGTTTCAGCAGTGCTGCCGCATTCGAGGAGCCCTTCCCTCCCTTAAAGGGATGGGCCCACGCTGCGGATTCTGCAAGGAGACAAGGGACCTACCTGGACCACCATTTTTCGTTCCATTTGCCACAGCTCTGCCCACCTGACCAGCCCTCCTGCAGCCCATGACTTTCTTCTTCATTATCAACCACACAGCCAATTTTAGTGTCATCTGCAAACTTCTTAATCATACTCCCTTTGGAGTATGAGGGTTGGAAAGTCTGAGGTCATGCACTTTGGCAGAAAAAAATCAAAGAGCAAGTTATTATTTAAATGGAGAAAGATTGCAAAGTGCTGCAATACAGCGGGATCTGGGGGTTACTTGTGCATGAAACCCAAAAGGATCGTATGCAGGTACAGCAAGTGATCAGGAAGGCGAATGGAATCTTGGCCTTTATTACAAAGGGGATGGAGTATAAAAGCAAGGAAGTCTTGCCACAGCTATACAGGGTCTTTATCACTCGGTAACCTGAGCATTGTTGTTGCCAAATTAAGATAATCTAAGGGTTAAGTCATGGCAGGAGAGCTCAGACACATGTTATGCTCCTCCTGTGCTATGTGGGAAGTCAGGGACGCTCCCAGTGTCCATGATGAGTACATGTGCAGGAAGTGCATCCACCTGCAGCACCTGACAGACCGCGTTGCGGCACTGGAGCTGCGGGTAGTGTTACTCTGGAGCATCCGCGATGCTGAGGATATCGTGAATAGCACGTTTAGTGAGTTGGTCAGACTGCAGGTAGAGGTTACTTAGGCAGATAGGGGATGGGTGACCAACAGGAAGAGCAGTGGGAGGAAGGTAGTGCAGAGGTCCTCTGCGGTCATCCCCCTGCAAAACAGATACAGCGCTTTGGGTACTGTTGAGGGGGATGACTCATCAGGGGAGAGCAGCAGCAGCCAAGTTCATGGCTCTGTGGGTGGCTCTGCTGCACAGAGGGCAGGAAAAAGAGTGGGAGAGCTATAGTGATAGGGGATTCAATTGTAAGGGGAATAGATAACTGTTTCTGTGGCCGCAATCGAGACTCCAGGATGTACATCCCAGTCTGGAGTAAAAATAAAACGGGGAAGGTGGCTCAACCGTGCATAACAAAGGAAATGAAGGATAGTGTTAAAACCAAGGAAGAGGCATATAAATTGGCTAGAAAAAGCAACAAACCTGAGGACTGGGAGAAATTTCGAATTCAACAGAGGAGGACTAAGGGTTTAATTAAGAGGGGGAAAATAGAGTACGAGAGGAAGCTTGCAGGGAACATAAAAACTGACTGCAAAAGCTTCTATAAATATGTGAAGAGAAAAAGATTAATGAAGACAAACGTAGGTCCCTTGCAGTCTGATTCAGGAGAACTTATAATGGGGAACAAAGAAATGGCAGACCACTTGAATAAATACAACGGTTCTGACTTCGGGAAGGAAGACACAAATAACCTTCCGAATGTACTAGGGGACAGTGGATCTAGTGAGATGGAGGAACTGAAGGATATCCTCATTAGGCGGGAAATTGAATTAAGGAAATTGATGGGATTGAAAGTCGATAAATCCCCGGGGCCTGATAGTCTGCATTCCAGAGTACTTAAGGAAGTGGCCCGAGAAATAGTGGATGCATTGGTGATCATTTTCCAACAGTCTATCGATTCTGGATCAGTTCCTATTTACTCGAGGGTAGCTAATGTAAAACCATTTTTGAAAAAAGGAGGGAGCGAGAAAACAAATAATTATAGACCAGTTAGCCTGACATCAGTAGTGTGGAAAATGCTGGAATCAATTATTAAAGATGAAATATCAACACATTTGGAAAGCAGTGACAGGATCGGTCCAAGTCAGCATGGGTTTATGAAAGGGAATTCATGCTTGACAAATCTTCTGGAATTTTTTGAGGATGTAACTAGCAGGGTGGACAAGGGAGAACCAGTGGATGTGGTGTATTTGGACTTTCAAAAGGCTTTTGACAAGGTCCCGCACAAGAGATTGGTGTGCAAAATCAAAGCGCATGGTATTGGGGGTAATGTACTGACATGGATAGAGAACTGGTTGACAGATAGAAAGTAGGGAGCCGGGATAAATGGGTCCTTTTCAGAATGGCAGGCAGTGACTAGTGGAGTGCCACAGGGCTCAGTGCTGAGACCCCAGCTCTTTACAATATACATTAACGATTTAGATGAAGGAATTGAGGGTAATATCTCCAAGTTTGCAGACGACACTAAACTGGGTGGCGGTGTGAGCTGTGAGGAGGATGCTAAGAGGCTGCAGGGTGACTTGGACAGATTAGGTGAGTAGCCAAATGCATGGCAGATGCAGTATAATGTGGATAAATGTGAGATTATCCATTTTGGGGGCAAAAACACAAAGGCAGAATATTATCTAAATAGCGGCAGATTAGAGGAGGTGCAACGAGACCTGAGTGTCATGGTTCATCAGTCATTGAGAGTTGGCATGCAGGTACAGCAGGTGGTGAAGAAGGCAAATGGTATGTTAGCCTTTACAGCTAGGGGATTTGAGTATAGGAGCAGGGAGGTCTTACTGCAGTTGTACAGGGCCTTAGTGAGGCCTCACCTGGAATATTGTGTTCAGTTTTGGTATCCTAATCTGAGGAAGGACATTCTTGCCACTGAGAGAGTGCTGCAAAGGTTCACCAGATTGATTGCAGGGATGGCTGGACTGTCATATGAGAAGAGACTGGATCAACTGGTCCTTTATTCACTGGAATTTAGAAGGATGAGAGAGGATCTCATAGAAACGTACAAGATCCTGATGGGACTGGACAGGTTAGATGCGGGAAGAATGTTCCCGATGTTGGGGAAGTCCAGAAGCAGGGGACATAATCTTAGGATAAGGGGTAGGCCATTTAGGACTGAAATGAGGAGAAACTTCTTCACTCAGAGAGTTGTTAACCTGTGGAATTCCCTGCCGCAGACAGTTGTTGATGCCAGTTCTTTGGATATATTCAAGAGGGAGTTAGATATGGTCCTTACGGCTAAAGGGATCAAGAGGTATGGAGAGAAAGCAGGAATGGGGTACTGAAGCAATGATCAGCCATGATTTTATTGAATGGTGGTGCAGGCTCGAAGGGTCAAATGGCCGACTCCTGCACCTATTTTTTACATTTCTATGCTTCTATGATATGTTGCCTCCCTGGTGCAAGGGTCAAGAATGTCTTGGAGCAGGTGCGGGACATTTTGGAAATGGAGGGTGAACAGCCAGTTGTCGTGGTGCATATAGGTACCAACGATCTTTGTAAAAAATGGGATGAGGCCCTATAAGACGGATTTAGGGTGCTAGGAGCAAAATTAAAAAGTAGGACCTCAAAAGTAGTAATCTCGGGATTGCTACCAGTGCCACGTGCTAGTCAGAGTAGGAATCGCAGGATAGCTCAGATGAATACGTGACTTGAGGAGTGGTGCAAAAGGAAGGGATTCAAATTCCTGGGACATTGGAACCGGTTCTGGGGGAGGTGGGACCAGTATAAATCGGACAGTCTGCACCTTGGCAGGACTGGAACCAATGTCCTCGGGGGGAGTGTTTGCTAGTGCTGTTGGGCAGGGGTTAAACTAATATGGCAGGGGGATGGTAACCTATGCAGGGAGACAGAGGGAAGTAGAATGGGGGCAGAAGCAAAAGATAAAAAGAAGAAAAGTAAAAGAGGAAGGCATAGAAACCCAAGGCAATAAGCAAAAAGGGCCACATCATAGCAAAGTTCTAAAGGGGCAAAGTGTGTTGAAAAGACAAGCTTGAAGGCTCTGTGCCTCAATGCGAGGAGTATTCGGAATAAGGTGGACGAATTAACTGCGCGGATAGCAGTTAACGGATATGATTTAATTGGCATCATGGAGACATGGCTCCAGGGTGACCAAGCCTGGGAACTCTACATCCAGGTGTATTCAACATTTAGGAAGGGTGGACAGAAAGGAAAAGGAGGTAGGGTGACGTTACTGTTTAAAGAGGAAATTAATGCAATAGTAAGGAAGGACATTAGCTTGGATGATGTTGAATTGGTATGGGTGGAGCTACGGAATACTAAAGGGCAGAAAGCGCTAGTGGGAGTTGTGTACAGACCACCAAACAGTAGTAGTGAGGTTGGGGACAGCATCAAACAAGAAATTAGAGATGCATGCAATAAAGGTACAGCTGTTATCATGGGCAACTTTAATCTAAATATTGATTGGATGAATCAAACTGATAGCAATGCGGTGGAGGAGGATTTCTGCAGTGTATTAGGGATGGTTTTCCAGACCAATATGTCGAGGAATCAACTAGACGGCTGCCCATCCTAGATTGGGTGATGTGAAATGAGAAAGGACTAATTAGCAATCTTGTTGTGTGAGGTCCTTTGGGGAAAAGTGAGCATAATATGCTAGAATTCTTTCTTTAGATGCAGAGTGACACAGTTAATTCAGAGACTAGGGTCCTGAACTTAAGGAACGGTTAC
Source organism: Pristiophorus japonicus (assembly GCF_044704955.1). Lineage (NCBI taxonomy): Eukaryota > Metazoa > Chordata > Chondrichthyes > Pristiophoridae > Pristiophorus > Pristiophorus japonicus. Next base: position 209,926,642 of record NC_091986.1, read on the forward strand.
TTCGATGGTATGAGGCGTGAATTGGCAAGAATAGACTGACGAGTGATACGGGGAAGGTGGCTCAACCGTGGCGAACATGGGAAATTAAGAATAGTGTTAAATCCAAGGAAGAGTCACATAAATTGGCCAGAAAAAGCAGCAAACCTGAGGACTGGGAGAAATTTCTAATTCAGCAGAGGAGTTTTAATTAAGAGGGGGAAAATAAAGTATGAGAGGAGGCTTGCTGGGAACATAAAAACTGACTGCAAAAGCTTCCATAGAAATGTGAAGAGGAAAAGATTAGTGAAAACAAACGTAGGTCCTTGCAGTCAGATTCAGGTGAATTTATAATGGGGAACAAAGAAATGGCGGACCCGTTAAACAAATACTTTGGTTCTGTCTTCACGAAGGAAGACACAAATAACCTTCTGAAAATACTAGGGGACCGAGGGTCTAGTGAGAAGGAGGAACTGAAGGAAATCCTTATTAGATGGGAAATTGTGTTAGGGAAATTGATGGGATTCAAGGCCAATAAATCCCCAGGGCCTGATAGTCTGCATCCCAGAGTACTTAAGGAAGTAGCCCGAGCAATAGTGGATGTATTGGTGATCATTTTCCAACAGTCTATCAACTCTGGATCAGTTCCTATGGACTGGAGGGTAGCTAATTTAACACCACTTTTTAAGAATGGAGGGAGAGAGAAAACGGGTAATTATAGAATGGTTAGCCTGACATCAGTAGTGGGGAAAATGTTGGAGTCAATTATTAAAGAAGAGGATGGATGTTTTTGCTATTGAGGGAGTGCAGCGAAGGTTCACCAGACTGATTCCAAGGATGGCTGGACTGTCATATGAGGAGAGACTGGAACAACTGGGCCTTTATTCACTGGAGTTTAGAAGGATGAGAGGGGATCTCATAGAAACGTATAAGATTCTGACGGGACTGGACAGGTTAATTACGGGAAGAATGTACCCGATGTTGGGGAAGTCCAGAACCAGGGGACATAGTCTTAGGATAAGGGGTAGGCCATTTAGGACTGAGATGAGGAGAAACTTCTTCACTCAGAGAGTTGTTAACCTGTGGAATTCCCTACCACAGAGAGTTGTTGATGCCAGTTCATTGGATATATTCAAGAGGGAGCTAGCTGTAGCTCTTATGGCGAAGAGGATCAAGGGGTATGGAGAGAAAGCAGGAAAGGGGTACTGAGGGAATGATCAGCCATGATCTTATTGAATGGCGATGCAGGCTCGAATAGCCTACTCCTGTACCTATTTTCTATGTTTCTATGTTTCTATGAAATAGCAGCGCATTTGGAAAGCCGTGAAAGGGAAATCCTGCTTGTCAAATCTTCTCGACTTTTTTGAGGATGTAACTAGTAGAGTGGACAAGGGAGAACCAGTGGATGTGGTGTATTTGGACTTTCAAAAGGCTTTTGACAAGGTCCCACACAAGAGGTTGGTGTGCAAAATTAAAGCACATGGTATTGGGGGTAATGTACTGACGTGGATAGAGAACTGGTTGGCAGACAGGAAGCAGAGAGTCGGGATAAATGGGTACTTTTCAGAATGGCAGGCAATGACTAGTGGGGTGCCGCAGGGCTCAGTGCTGGGACCCCAGCTCTTTACAATATACATTAATGATTTAGATGAAGGAATTAAGTGTAATATCCACAAGTTTGCAGATGACACTATGCTGGGTGGCGTTGTGCGCTGTGAAGAGGACACTAAGAGGCTGCAGCGTGACTTGGACAGGTTTGTTGAGTGGACAAACGAGTGGCAGATGCAGTATAATGTGCATAAATGTGATGTTATCCACTTTGCTGGCAGAAACACGAAGGCTGAATATTATCTGAATGGCGGCAGATTAGGAAAAGGGGAGGTGCAACGAGACCTGTGTGTCATGGTGCATGAGTCATTGAAAGTTGGCATGTAGGTACAGCAGGCAGTGAAGAAGGCAAATGATATGTTGGCCTTCATAGCTCGAGGATATGAGTACAGGAGTAGAGAGGTTTTACTGCAGTTGTACAGGGCCTTGATGAGGTCTCACCTGGAATATTGTGTTCAGTTTTGGTCTCCTCACCTGAGGAAGGACATTCTTGCTGTTGAGGGACTGCAGCGAAGGTTCACCAGACTGATTCCCGGGATGGCAGGGCTGACATATGAGGAGAGGCTGGATCGACTGGGCCTGTATTCACTGGAGTTTAGAAGAATGAGAGGAGATATCATAGAAACATATAAAATTCTGAGGGGAATGGACAGGTTAGATGCACGAAGAATGTTCCCAATGTTGGGGAAGTCCAGAACCAGGAGACATAGTCGAAGGATAATGGGCAAGCCCATTTAGGACTGAGATGAGGAGAAACGTCTTCACTCAGAGAGTTGTTAACCTGTGGAATTCTCTTACCGCAGAGAGTTGTTGATGCCAGTTCATTGGATATATTCAAGAGGAAGTTAGATATGGTCCTTATGGCTACAGGGATCAAGGGGTGTGGAGAGAAAGCAGGAAAGGGGTACTGAGGTGAATGATCAGCCATGGTCTTATTGAATGGTGGTGCAGGCTCGAAGTGTCGAATGGCCTACTCCTGCACCTATCTTCTATATTTCTATGTTTCTATGGTGGAGCCACACCTGGAATACTGCATTTTGTTTTGGTTTCCATATTTACGAAAGGATATACTTGCTTTGGAGACAGTTCAGAGAAGGTTCCCTAGGTTGATTCCGCGGATGAGTCTGTTGACTTATGGGGAAAGGTTGAGTAGGTTGGGCCTCTACTCATTGGAATTCAAAAGAATAAGAGGTGATCTTATCAAAACAGATAAGATTATGAGGGGACTTGACAAGGTGAATGCAGAGAGGATGTTTCCACTGATGGGGGAGACTAGAACTAGAGGGCATGATCTTAGAATAAGCGGCGAACCATTTAAAACTGAGATGAGGAGAAATTTCTTCTCTCAGAGGGTTGTAAATCTGTGGAATTTGCTGCCTCAGAGAGCTGTGGAAGCTGGGACATTGAATAAATTTAAGACAGAAATAAACAGTTTCTTAAACAAAAAGGCGATAAGTGGTTCTGGGGAGCGGGCAGGGAAGTGGACCTGAGTCCATGATCGGATCAGCCATGCTCTTATTGAATGGCGGAGCAGGTTCGAGGGGCCGTATGGCCGACTCCCATTCCTATTTCTTATGTTCTTATGTTCTTATCACTCTAGAGATGAACCCCAGTGTTTTGCTTGTTTTTTATGGCCTTATTTACCTGCTTCGTTACTTTTAATGATTTGTATGTATGTAAACCCAGATCCCTCTATTCCTCGACACAATGGCCTCGAAATTCCTTCTAGCCAAGGAATGGGCAGCTTTTGGACAAAAATGGTGAAATAGCAGCAGGTGAAAATCATCCAGACTGAATGCAAAATTCTTCCTTACTCCTCATTAAAATGTTTGGAGCCGTAAATTTGAGGGGTAAAATTGTCCCTTTTTTATAGTCCCGTTAGTGCCTCCGGGTGGCACTAACGGCGCACAATCGCGTTTTTGCCCGGGTTGGCGGGTGGCACTACCACCTCCCAGGAAATTGCCCCGGACGTTTGGGGTGTCGCAGTCCCGGCAGCACCGCGCCCCGCCGTTAGCGACCCGGGCCGGTGTGCAACCCGCGATGACATCATCGGCGTCGCGCCGTCACTTTGACGACCCATGAGAACATAAGAACATAAGAATTAGGAACAGGAGTAGGCCATCTAGCCCCTCGAGCCTGCTCCGCCATTCAACAAGATCATGGCTGATCTGGCCGTGGACTCAGCTCCACTTACCCGCCCGCTCCCCGTAACCCTTAATTCCCTTATTGGTTAAAAATCTATCTATCTGTGATTTGAATACATTCAATGAGCTAGCCTCAACTGCTTCCTTGGTCAGAGAATTCCACAGATTCACAACCCTCTGGGAGAAGAAATTCCTTCTCAACTCGGTTTTAAATTGGCTCCCCCGTATTTTGAGGCTGTGGCCCCTAGTTCTAGTCTCCCCGACCAGTGGAAACAACCTCTGTGCCTCGATCTTGTCTATCCCTTTCATTATTTTAAATGTTTCTATAAGATCACCCCTCATCCTTCTGAACTCCAACGAGTAAAGACCCAGTCTGCTCAATCTATCATCATAAGGTAACCCTCTCATCTCCGGAATCAGCCTAGTGAATCGTCTCTGTACCCCCTCCAAAGCTAGTATATCCTTCCTTAAGTAAAGTGACCAAAACTGCATGCAGTACTCCAGGTGCGGCCTCACCAATACCCTATTCAGTTGCAGCAGGACCTCCCTGCTTTTGTACTCCATCCCTCTCGCAATGAAGGCCAACATTCCATTCGCCTTCCTGATTACCTGCTGCACCTGCAAACTAACTTTTTGGGATTCATGCACAAGGAACCCCAGGTCCCTCTGCACCGCAGCATGTTGTAATTTCTCCCCATTCAAATAATATTCCCTTTTACTGTTTTTTTTTCCAAGGTGGATGACCTCACATTTTCCGACATTGTATTCCATCTGCCAAACTTTAGCCCATTCGCTTAACCTACCTAAATCTCTTTGCAGCCTCTCTGTGTCCTCTACACAACCCGCTTTCCCACTAACCTTTGTGTCATCTGCAAATTTTGTTACACTACACTCTGTCCCCTCTTCCAGGTCATCTATGTATATTGTAAACAGTTGTGGTCACAGCACCGATCCCTGTGGCACACCACTAACCACCGATTTCCAACCCAAAAAGGACCCATTTATCCCGACTCTCTGCTTTCTGTTAGCCAGCCAATTCTCGATCCATGCTCATACATTTCCTCTGACTCCGCGTACCTTTATCTTCTGCAGTAACCTTTTTTGTGGCACCTTATCGAATGCCTTTTGGAAATCTAAATACACCACATCCATCGGTACACCTCTATCCACCATGCTCGTTATATCCTCAAAGAATCCCAGTAAATTAGTTAAACATGATTTCCCCTTCATGAATCCATGTTGCCTCTGCTTGATTGCACTATTCCTATCTAGATGTCTCGCTATTTCTTCCTTAATGATAGCTTCAAGCATTTTCCCCACTACAGATGTTAAACTAACTGGCCGATAGTGACCTGCCTTTTGTCTGCCCCCTTTTTTAAACAGAGGCATTACATTAGCTGCTTTCCAATCCGCTGGTACCTCCCCAGAGTCCAGAGAATTTTGGTAGATTATAACGAATGCATCTGCTATAGCTTCCACCATCTCTTTTAATACCCTGGGATGCATTTCATCAGGACCAGGGGACTTGTCTACCTTGAGTCCCATTAGCCTATCCAGCACTACCCCACTAGTGATAGCGATTATCTCAAGGTCCTCCCTTCCCACATTCCCGTGACCAGCAATTTTTGGCATGGTTTTAGTGTCTTCCACTGTGAAGACCGAAGCAAAATATTTGTTTCAGGTCTCAGCCATTTCCACATTTCCCATTATTAAATCCCCCTTCTCATCTTCTAAGGGACCAACATTTATTTAATCACTCTTTTCCATTTTATATATCGGTAAAACGTTTTATATCTGTTTTTATGTATTGCGCAAATTTACTTTCGTAATCTATCTTTCCTTTCTTTATTGCTTTCTTAGTCATTCTTTGCTGTCGTTTAAATTTTCCCAATCTTCTAGTTTCCCACTAACCTTGGCCACCTTATACGTATTGGTTTTTAATTTGATACTCTCCTTTATTTCCTTGGTTATCCACGGCTGGTTATCCCTTCTCTTACCGCCCTTCTTTTTCATTGGAATATATTTTTGTTGAGACCTATGAAAGAGCTCCTTAAAAGTCCTCCACTGTTCCTCAATTGTGCCACTGTTTAGTCTGTGTTTCCAGTCTACTTTAGCCAATTCTGCCCTCATCCCACTGTAGTCCCCTTTGTTTAAGCATAGTACGCTCGTTTGAGACACTAATAAAACAAGCCTGAAGGCTTTGTGTCTGAATGCAAGGAGTATCCGCAATAAGGTGGATGAATTAATTGTGCAAATAGATGTTAACAAATATGATGTGATTGGGATTACGGAGACGTGGCTCCAGGATGATCAGGGCTGGGAACTCAACATTCAGGGGTATTCAACATTCAGGAAGGATAGAATAAAAGGAAAAGGAGGTGGGGTAGCATTGCTGGTTAAAGAGGAGATTAATGCAATAGTTAGGAAAGACATTAGCTTGGATGATGTGGAATCTATATGGGTAGAGCTGCAGAACACCAAAGGGCAAAAAACGTTAGTAGGAGTTGTGTACAGACCTCCAAACAGTAATAGGGATGTTGGGGAGGGCATCAAACAGGAAATTAGGGGTGCATGCAATAAAGGTGTAGCAGTTATAATGGGTGACTTTAATATGCACATAGATTGGGCTAGCCAAACTGGAAGCAATACGGTGGAGGAGGATTTCCTGGAGTGCATAAGGGATGGTTTTCTAGACCAATATGTTGAGGAACCAACTAGGGGGGAGGCCATCTTAGACTGGGTGTTGTGTAATGAGAGAGGATTAATTAGCAATCTCATTGTGCGAGGCCCCTTGGGGAAGAGTGACCATAATATGGTGGAATTCTGCATTAGGATGGAGAATGAAACAGTAATTTCAGAGACCATGGTCCAGAACTTAAAGAAGGGTAACTTTGAAGGTATGAGGCGTGAATTGGCTAGGATAGATTGGCGAATGATACTTAGGGGGTTGACTGTGGATGGGCAATGGCAGATATTTAGAGACCGCATGGATGAAGTACAACAATTGTACATTCCTGTCTGGCGTAAAAATAAAAAGGGGAAGGTGGCTCAACCGTGGCTATCTAGGGAAATCAGGGATAGTATTAAAGCCAAGGAAGTGGCATACAAATTGGCCAGAAATAGCAGCGAACCTGGGGACTGGGAGGAATTTAGAACTCAGCAGAGGAGGACAAAGGGTTTGATTAGGACAGGGAAAATGGAGTACGAGAAGAAGCTTGCAGGGAACATTAAGGCGGATTGCAAAAGTTTCTATAGGTATGTAAAGAGAAAAAGGTTGGTGAAGACAAACGTAGGTCCACTGCAGTCAGAATCAGGGGAAGTCATAACGGGGAACAAAGAAATGGCGGACCAATTGAACAAGCACTTTGGTTCGGTATTCACTAAGGAGGATACAAACAACCTTCCGGATATAAAAGGGGTCAGAGGGTCTAGTAAGGAGGGGGAACTGAGGGAAATCTTTATTAGTCGGGAAATTGTTTTGGGGAAATTGATGGGATTGAAGGCCGATAAATCCCCAGGGCCTGATGGATTGCATCCTAGAGTACTTAAGGAGGTGGCCTTGGAAATAGCGGATGCATTGACAGTCATTTTCCAACATTCCATTGACTCTGGATCAGTTCCTATGGAGTGGAGGGAAGCCAATGTAACCCCACTTTTTAAAAAAGGAGGGAGAGAGAAAACAGGGAATTATAGACCGGTCAGCCTGACCTCAGTAGTGGGTAAAATGATGGAATCAATTATTAAGGATGTCATAGCAGTGCATCTGGAAAATGGTGACATGATAGGTCCAAGTCAGCATGGATTTGTGAAAGGGAAATCATGCTTGACAAATCTTCTGGAATTTTTTGAGGATGTTTCCAGTAAAGTGGACAAAGGAGAACCAGTTGATGTGGTATATTTGGACTTTCAGAAGGCTTTCGACAAGGTCCCACACAAGAGATTAATGTGCAAAGTTAAAGCACATGGGATTGGGGGTAGTGTGCTGATGTGGATTGAGAACTGGTTGTCAGACAGGAAGCAAAGAGTAGGAGTAAACGGGTACTTTTCAGAATGGCAGGCAGTGACTAGTGGAGTGCCGCAAGGTTCTGTGCTGGGGCCCCAGCTGTTTACATTGTACATTAATGATTTAGACGAGGGGATTAAATGCAGTATCTCCAAATTTGCAGATGATACTAAGTTGGGTGGCAGTGTGAGCTGCGAGGAGGATGCTATTAGGCTGCAGAGTGACTTGGATAGGTTAGGTGAGTGGGCAAATGCATGGCAGATGAAGTATAATGTGGATAAATGTGAGGTTATCCACTTTGGTGGTAAAAACAGAGAGACAGACTATTATCTGAATGGTGACAGATTAGGAAAAGGGAAGGTGCAACGAGACCTGGGTGTCATGGTACATCAGTCATTGAAGGTTGGCATGCAGGTACAGCAGGCGGTTAAGAAAGCAAATGGCATGTTGGCCTTCATAGCGAGGGGATTTGAATACAGGGGCAGGGAGGTGTTGCTACAGTTGTACAGGGCCTTGGTGAGGCCACACCTGGAGTATTGTGTACAGTTTTGGTCTCCTAACTTGAGGAAGGACATTCTTGCTATTGAGGGAGTGCAGCGAAGGTTCACCAGACTGATTCCCGGGATGGCGGGACTGACCTATCAAGAAAGATTGGATCAACTGGGCTTGTATTCACTGGAGTTCAGAAGAATGAGAGGGGATCTCATAGAAACGTTTAAAATTCTGACGGGTTTAGACAGGTTAGATGCAGAAAGAATGTTCCCAATGTTGGGGAAGTCCAGAACCAGGGGTCACAGTCTGAGGATAAGGGGTAAGCCATTTAGGACCGAGATGAGGAGAAACTTCTTCACCCAGAGAGTGGTGAACCTGTGGAATTCTCTACCACAGAAAGTAGTTGAGGCCAATTCACTAAATATATTCAAAAGGGAGTTAGATGAAGTCCTTACTACTCGGGGGATCAAGGGTTATGGCGAGAAAGCAGGAAGGGGGTACTGAAGTTTCATGTTCAGCCATGAACTCATTGAATGGCGGTGCAGGCTAGAAGGGCTGAATGGCCTACTCCTGCACCTATTTTCTATGTTTCTATGTTTCTATGTTACTTCCTCACCCTCAATCTGTATTACAAATTCAACCATACTGCGATCACTCATTCCGAGAGGATCTTTTACTAGGAGATCGTTTATTATTCCTGTCTCATTACACAGGACCAGATCTAAGATAGCTTGCTCCCTTGTAGGTTCTGTAACATACTGTTCTAAGAAACAATCCCGTATGCATTCTATGAATTCCTCCTCCAGGCTACCCCGTGCGATTTGATTTGACCAATCGATGTGTAGGTTAAAATCCCCCATGATTACTGCCGTTCCTTTTTCACATGCCTCCAATATTTCCTTGATTATTGCCCGCCCCACCATGAAGTTATTACTTGAGGGCCTATAAACTACGCCCACCAGTGACTTTTTCCCCTTACTATCTCTAATCTCCACCCACAGTGATTCAACATTTTGTTCATTAGAGCCAATATCATCTCTCACAACTGCCCTGATATCATCCTTTATTAACAGAGCTACCCCACCTCCTTTTCCTTCTTGTCTATCTTTCCGAATCATCAGATACCCCTGTATGTTTAATTCCCAGTCTTGGCCACCCTGCAACCACGTTTCTGTAATGGCCACCAAATCATACCCATTTGTAATGATTTGTGCCGTCAACTCATTTACTTTATTTCGAATGCTGCGTGCATTTGGTTAGAGTGTTTTAATCCTAGTTTTTAAATCCATGGGGGGAAATTGCCCCGCAAGTCGCCAAGCTGGTGGACATCCATCGCCGGGGCGTCCCTTTAAAGAGAACACCTTTAATGCCTGGGGCTGACATCTTTTTTTTTCGGCCGACGTGACTGCCATCGTGCAGCCTGGTGCATCGCTTTGGATGCTGGGCTGTCGGCCTGGTTGATCGGGTCCCTGGTGGTCCAGTGGCGGCGATCACTGGGCTGGTTGAGTGCACAGCGTCCCTGCCCTTTAAGTGATACGGAGGGGCGTTGAAGCATGTCAGCGCTACGCAGTGCATCCTTGTAGTGCTGGCAGCGCCATGCTGCCATGCCGGGAGCGCCCCTCAAAGGAAGCGGAGCGCTGGAGATAGCGCTCCAATTCTGCGTCGGGGGTGGGACTTCTGGGCTGGGCGCAGGAGGTCCCACCCCCCCCCGGGAAGGTTATCTCCCCCAATCGGTGCCAAGGGCAATTTCTCGCCTCTCGTCTTCAATCCCAAGGTCATTGGCATGGCACTGAAAAGATGGACCAATATCGGGTGTCGTCTAAATGCAAGTAATGATTGCCATTGGCTTTTTTCAGTGCTTAAAGGGAAGGTTCATTGATGCTGCAGCACCTCATTCTCAGCATTGTTGGGTGTGCAGCTGCCTCAACAAACATAAGAAGGTGGTTATGGAGAAGGAGCACCTACTTACAAATCCTGATGGCAGATCGCCTCCCCAGGGAGAGAGCCCAGGGGGGTTTCCGACGAAGCTTTGGAGGCTTTGGTTTTAGCGGTAGAGAGAAGGAGGGTGGTCCTGTAACAACTGGCAGGGGTCCTCTGCCACAAGTCTGCCGGACAAGGTGGAGGGAGGTGGCACACCACCTCACGGGCAGCACTGTGCTCCCCAGGTCCCACACCCAGTGCAGGAGGAAGTTTAACGAGCACTCACTGGTGGTCACGGTGAGTGAAGGCTTCAAACAAATGCTACAGACCATTGTCTGTACCACGAGCTTCACGCACTGCTCAATGCACCACACCCCCAGCACTCATCCACCAACCAGCTCTGCCGAGCAACACTCACATCCACATCTCACAGCTTCCACACAATGACAGCTATTCAACTATGGCAGGCACAAGAATCATTAGTTATTAGAATTTATGTCAATGTGTGATATGCTTATAGATACATTTAAGCTATCTACAAACATCTAATATAAGGCTATTGACTCCCACAGCCAACTTGACTACACTTCTTTCCACCCCACTTCCTGTAAGAACTTTATTCCACTACACCAGTTTCTCCCATGCATTTGTTCCGGCGATGCCCCTTCCATACCTGTGCTTCCTGTTGTGTTCATTCTCTATTTATTCGTTACAAGTTAGTTGACGGGCATTAGGACCCTGCGGGAACTATTCACAGTTCATTCTGGTTCATTCTGGCATATAAATTGTCTAGAAAAAGCATCAAGTATGAGGACTGGGAGAAATTTAGAATTCAACAGATGAGGACTAAGGGTTTAATTAAGAGGGGGAAGATAGAGTACGAGAGGAAGCTTGCAGGGAACATAAAACTGACTGCAAAAGCTTCTATAAATATGTGAAGAGAAAAAGATTAGTAAAGACAAACGTAGGTCCCTTGCAATTGGATTCAGATGAATTTATAATGGGGAACAAAGAAATGGCAGACCAATTGAACCAATACTTTGGTTCTGTCTTCACAAAGAAAGATATAAATAACCTTCCGAATGTACTAGGGAACAGTGGGTCTCGTGAGAATGAGGAACTGAAAGATATCCTTATTAGGCAGGAAATTGTGTTAGGGAAATTGATGGGGATCAAAGTCCGATAAATCCTTGGGTCCTGATAGTCTGCATCCCAGAGTACTTAAGGAAGTGGCCCTAGAAATATTGGATGCATTGGTGATCATTTTCCAACAATCTATCGACTCTGGGTCAGTTCCTATGGACTGGAGGGTAGCAAATGTAACGCCACTTTTTAAAAAAGGAGGGAGAGAGAAAGCGGGTAATTATAGACCGGTTAGTCTGACATCAGTAGTGGGGAAAATGTTGAAATCAATCATTAAGGATGAAATAGCAGCCCATTTGGAAAGCAGTGACAGGAGTCAGCATGGATTTATGAAAGGGAAATCATGCTTGACGAATCTTCTGGAATTTTTTGAGGATGTAACTAGTAGAGTGGACCAGGGAGAACCAGTGGATGTGGTGTATTTAGACTTTCAAAAGGCTTTTGCCAAGGTCTCACACAAGAGATTGCTGTACAAAATCAAAGCGCATGGTATTGGGGATAATGTACTGATGTGGATAGAGAACTGGTTGGCAAACAGGAAGCAGAGAGTCGGGATAAACGGGTCCTTTTCAGAATGGCAGGCAGTTACTAGTGGGATGGGACCCCAGCTCTTTACAGTATACATTAACGATTGGGATGAAGGAATAGAGTGTAATATCCAAGTTTGCGGATGACACTAAACTGGGTGGCGGTGTGAGCTGTGAGGAGGGCGCTAAGAGGCTGCAGGGTGACTTGGACAGATTAGGTGAGTGAGCAAATACATGGCAGATGCAGTATAATGTGGATAAATGTGAGGTTATCTATTTTGGGGCAAAAACACGAAGACAGAATATTATCTGAATGGCGGCTGACTAGAAAAAGGAGAGGTGCAACGAGACCTGGGTGTCATGGTTCATCAGTCACTGAAAGTGGGCACGCAGATACAGCAGGCGGTAAAGAAGGCAAATGGTATGTTGGCCTTCATAGCGAGGGGATTTGAGTATAGGAGCAGGGAGGGCTTACTGCAGTTGTAGAGGGCCTTAGTGAGGCCTCACCTGGAATATTGTGTTCAGTTTTGGTCTCCTAGTCTGAGGAAGGACGTTCTTGCTATTGAGGGAGTGCAGCGAAGGTTCACCAGACTGATTCCAGGGATGGCTGGGCTGTCATATGAGGAGAGACTGGATCAACTGGGCCTTTATTCACTGGCGCTTAGAAGGATGAGAGGGGATCTCATAGATACATATAAGATTCTGACGGGACTGGACAGGTTAGATGCGGGAAGAATGTTCTTGATGTTTGGGAAGTCCAGAACCAGGGGACATAGTGTTAGGATAAGGGTTAAGCTATTTAGGACTGAGATGAGGAGAAACTTCTTCACTCAGAGAGTTGTTAACCTGTGGAATTCCCTGCCGCAGAGAGTTGTTGATGCCAGTTCATTCGATATGTTCAAGAGGGAGTTAGATATGGCCATTATGGTTAAGGGGATCAAGGGGTATGGAGAGAAAGCAGGAAATTGGTACTGAAGCAATGATCAGCCATGATCTTATTGAATGGTGGTGCAGGCTCGAAGGGCCGAATAGCCTACTCCTGCACCTATTTTCTATGTTTCTATGTTTCTATGTCAGTTTGGGACACCATTTTGGGTTGTATAAAAGCACACTTAAGTTAAGTTACTTTACTCCTGGCTCAGTTTGTCAGTTATTTATGCATACACAAAACTATGTCCTCCTTTTTCCTCAACCTGAGATTCCTCTCCACTCTGGTTGACAGGGCCCTCCACCGAGTCCATTCCATTTCTGTTCCCTCCGCGACACCGTGGTCCATTCCGCAGTCACCCCCAGCTCCTCCTCCCTTTCCAATGGCACCTTCCCGTGCAAGCGCCGGAGATGCAACATCTTCCCTTTTACCTCCTCCCTTCCCACTATCCACGACTCCAAATACTCCTTCCAGGTGAAACAGCGATTTACTTGTACTTCTTTCAATTTAGTATACTGTATTCGCTGCTCTCGATGTGGTCTCCCCTACATTGGGGAGACCGAGCGTAGATTGCGTGACCGGTTTGCGGAGCACCTCCGTTCAGTCTGCAAGTGTGACCCCAAGCTTCCGGTCGCCTGTCACTTTAAGTCTCCGCCCCACTCCCCCTCTGATATCTCTGTCATCGACTTCCTCCACTGGAAGCTCAACGCTAGCTCGAGGCACTGCACCTCCTCTTTCCATTGGGCGCTTTACAGCCTTCCGGACTCAACATCGAGTTCAACAATTTCAGCCCATAAACTCTGCCCCCTATTTTTCCAGATAGCAGCAGTTGCTGAAAGCTCTGCCATTCCCATTTACACCCTCTCTGGAGCCATCTTTTATTTCCTTACTTCTCCCATTACCATCTCCTTTCTCCTCGCTCCATCATCCCTTTGTGTCTCTAATCTCTCCTGCCTTCCACCCGATCACAGACCTTCCCTTCCGTTCTCCCCCACCCCCCTCCCTGCCGCCCCCCTTCTTTCCCTGTCTCTGGACTTGCTTAAAACCCTCTAAACTTTTCCAATTCTGACGAAAGGGTCACCGACCTGAAACGTTAACTCTCGTTTTCCTCTGCACAGATGCTGCCTGACCCGCTGAGTATTTCCAGCATTTTCTGTTTTTAATTCCGAGATTCAGCATTCACATTGGAAAAACATTGGAGTTACTCAGCTCGAAGTCTGAAGCCTCCATGGGAGAATTAGTGTACCAAAGAGATGAGCTTCAAATTCCCTCATGCTCTTCTGTTCGAACTGTGTTCAACATAGATCATAGAATCCAATCGATGCTGCAGGAAAAAAAAGCGCTCGGTTATCACTAAATAATTTCCACTCATCTGAAAATGTTAAACATCGTCGGTCTTGTTTTTGCAGTCTTAATGGTCGGTTTAAAGCCGCTGCTAAAGATGTTGAACATAGTTCAAATGCCGTGACTTTGTTCTCGTTGAGAACATATACCAGAAGATGAAACTAATTCAATTCCTCTTTACAGAACGTGGCTGCAGTGTGCACCATCTACAAGATGCACTGCAGCAACTCGCCAAGGCTTCTTCGGCAGCACCTCCCAAACCCGCGACCTCTACCGCCTAGAAGGACAAGGGCAGCAGGCGCACGGGAACACCACCACCTCCAAGTTCCCCTCCAAGTCACACACCATCCCGACTTGGAAATACATCGGCCATTCCTTCATCGTCGTTCCTTCAAAATCCTGGAACTCCCTCCCGGACAGCACTCTGGGAGTTCCTTCACCACACAGACTGCAGTGGTTCAAGAAGGTGACTCACCGCCACCTTCTCAAGGGCAATTCGGGATGGGCAATAAATGCCAGCGACGCCCACATCCCATGAATGAATTTTTTTTAAATTCCACTTATTTGTGGCGATTTTTTTTTAATGGCTTAAAACGCAAGTGTAACTTTTCATTACATTCTAAATTAATAAAGGGAAAATGAATTGTAGGAGTAGATAACTGCAGAACCTGAGGCTTGCGAAGAGTGCGTTTGCCCGGGGAATGAAATACCTGAGGCGAGAACTTAATTCAAGTGATCCATCAAGTCTCACTTGGTTTTATTTATCTCTTCATTACAGGCAGAGCTCTACTGTTGGCTGTTTTAATGATGTCATTAACCCACGTAAAATCAACAGGCCTGCGCCGCTTAAAATAACAAATGGGTCAATTTCACCTGAGTCTGTTAATTAATTCCTCACCAATATTTTTGTGCAGCAGAATTCTGCTCCCTAGGGGCGGGAGTGCTGTTGTTTTTTTTTTATCACCTCAGGATTCTGGGTTTGAATCGCGTCCAGACTACTCGGGTGGAACCGGATTCCCCCTCCCTGGGCAGTAAGGGTCTGACGTGATCGCTACCTTGATCCAGTTTCTAATCGGCGCCAAGGAACAGCTCAAGGGGGTCGATCTTAACTCGAGAGTGGGGGGTTTGGGGAGCCCGAAGCCGAAGGCACGCACCAGGCAGTCATGGAGGAAGTGAGGCCCAGCCCATTTTAACAGCTAAGCCTCGCTTAAATTTTTCAAATCCTGATATCGGCCAGAAGCAAAAGAAAAAGTAGACAGATTTATACAGAGTCGTTCACGACCTCAGGATGCCCCAAAGCACTTCACAACCAATGAAGTACTTTGGGAAGGGTAGTCACTGTTGTAATGTAGGAAACGCGGCAGCCAATCTGCGCATAGCAAGCTCCCACAAACACAGATTTAAGGTGATTGGTAGAAGAACCAAAGGCGAGATGAGGGAAATATTTTTACGCAGCGAGTGGTTAGGATCTGGAATGCGCTGCTCTGAAAGGGAGGTGGAGAAAGTTTGAAGTTTCAATCGTGGATTTCAAAAGGGAATTGGATAAGTACCTGAAGGAAATAAATTGCAGGGCTACGGGGAAAGGGTGGGGGAGTGGGACTGGCTGAAGTGCTCTTGCAGAGAGCCGGCACGGACTCGACAGGCCGAATGGCCTCCTTCTGTGCTGTAACCATTCTCTGATTCTTCTGCGAACCAAATATCGTTTTAGGGATATTGCTTGAGAGATAATTATCGGCCAGGACACCAGGGGAGAGCTACCAGTGCTCTGCTTCTAAATAGTGCTATGGGCCTTTTATGTCCAGCAGAGAGGAAAGGCTCTTGACTTAACATCTCAAATGAAAGACGGCACCTCTGACAGTGCAGCATTCCCTCAGCACTGCACTAGGAGTGTCAGCCTACATTTTTGCACTCAAGTCTCTGGAGTGGATCCTGAACCCACAACCTTCTGACTCAGAGGCGAGAGAGTGCCACGGCTGTTATACTTCAATAAAAAAAATAACACGATTCACACTTTCACCTTTGGAAGCCAAGCTCCTTTATCAACTTGTGGAAAGACAATGATGAATGCCCAAGGGCATGGTACAGTTTATCTTGAGAAATAATCCCTTGCAATATGTTTTTATAATCACCTTGATTAAGCAAAAGGTGGTTTATTAGACTATTAATCCTCTTTATTGATATTTTGTTAGGGTCGCTTTAAAATAGTACCAATATTTCAGGCTGCTGATTATGTTTCAGTGACAACAGTGATTTTAAGTAGATTGTAATTTATCACATAACCTGTGTAATTGTTTCCTATTTAAAGGTACTTCGAAAAACAATCTTGCAAGGCAGATAAATGGCACATCTGAAATGGCTCAAAACTATCATTACTGTGAAAATTACGCCAATCTCTACTTAAGCGTCTGTTCTACTAAGTCTTGTCATAACTGGCTGTCATGTGTTATTACAATCAGTGTTCCTCCTCGCTTAAAAGATCTACATCTTGTCAAGTATCTCATGGTACTTTATTTTTTATTCATTTTCGGGCTGTGAGCGTCTCTGGCAAGACCGGCATTTATTGTCCATCCCGAGTTGCCCTTCAGGAGGTGCTGTGTTGGGCTTTCATCATGAACAGCTGCAGTCCGTGTTGACCCAGTGACAATGAAGGAATGGCGATGTACGACCAAGTTGGGACCATGTGCGACTCGGGAGCTGAACGCGGAGGTGATGGTGCTGTGAGTGTCGCCAACTCTGGTTGGACATATTCCTGGAGGTTTGATCACATGACCTCCGACTGCCACACCCCCTGCACTCTTGCTATTGGTCACCTGGCATGTCCATCTCAACGATGCACCACCTTCCTACGCTAAGAAAAAGTGGCCTGGGATTGACACTTGCATCGAGGAGTTTGTCTTACACTGCAAAGCAGTGATAAGGCCACAAACATCCGACCAGCACCAATGAAGTCCATCCCATGGCCACAAAGACCATGGCAACAACTTCAGTTGGATATCTTCGGTCCAGTTGAAGCAGCTCCACAGCACCAGCATTTCCTTGTTGTAGTACATGACCTGCATTCCAAATGGCCAGAAATCGCTACAAGTTCAGTGACCTCATCAACGATTGTCACTATTCTGCAGCGAGTGGGGCCTCTCAGAGGTAATAATCATTGAAAATGGACCACAGTTTGTGTCCAACTAGTCCGCGGATTTCCTCATTTGTCATGTTATCGAGCATTGCCTTACTGCTCGGTACAATCCTCAAAGTAATGGAGGTGTTGAACGATTTAACCGCGTCATCAAAGAGAGTTTGAAAGCCAAACTTGCAGCAGGCCAAACATTTGACAAAGCGGTTCAAACCATTCTCCGCACATAACCATTCTTCGACAAAGCACTCGCTAACGGGAAAGACACTCGCTGAGCTCATGATTGGCCAGGGACTCCCAGGTGTCGGTGGGGAAGTTGCACTTTATCAAGGAGGTTTTGAGGGTGTCCTTGAAACGTTTACTCTGTCCACCTGGGGCTTGCTTGCCATGTAGGAGTTCCGAGTAGAGCGCTTGCTTTGGGAGTCTCGTGTCGGGCATGCGAACAATGTGGCCCGCCCAATGGAGTTGGTCGAGTGCGGTCAGTGCTTCGATGCTGGGGAGGTTGGCCTGATCGAGAACACTAACGTTGGTGCGTCTGTCCTCCCAGGGGATTGGCAGGTAGTCGAGATCGGGTGTGAATGGCGGGATAATGACCAGCTGCCATTGGAGACGGAGAGGAAAAAAAAAAACGACCTCATGTTTTGGTATGGCAGTCTCGGTCACATCAGCCGGTACTGTGCACAGGATACCATTGAAATCGAGGAAAAGAACAGAGTTGGCAAATCAAGGGCAAAAAAGTTCCGAGTTAGACCTTGAGAGCAAGAAAGTCAGATAAAGACATTGTGGAGGAGAAGCCATCTATCACCTACACAAAGCGAAGCAGATATGGAATGAGTAATTCTTCTGCTTGTCACTCTTAAAGAGCAGCACAAGGTAGCCATATATGTGCATAAATCTTTACCCTTTGTACCTCAGGGAAACGGATGGCATGACTTGTTAATTCATCACTGTAAAGGACACTGTCCAACTCAATATCAATATACCTGCTGATAGTGCTCCAACTAATTCTTGCAGAACAATGACGTTCTTGTCTCCCTCAAACAACTGTCTGAATTTACAGCAAACAACTTTCATAACTGATGGCTATCTTAAGGCAGCCTCGATTAGTGCTCGCAATATTGACTGGCTGTGACAAAGCATTTCTTTTGTCTGTTTAGATTGGCATTGTTCTATATAGTAACTTGGAGGGAAGTCATTTTAGTGCCTCTTTACATGTTGAAGTGATTCAAGATCTTTAGTGTATGGAGTAATTGAATAAGGTCCATAGTCCTCAAAGCCTCATTGATTAAGTGCAACATCCCCACAGACACCAGGGAGACCCTGGCCAAAGACCGCCCTAACTGGAGAAAGTGCATCCGGGAGGGCACTGAGCACCTCGAGTCTCATCGCCGAGAGCATGCAGAAATCAAGCGCAGAAAGAGCGTGTGGCAAACCAGTCCCACCCTCCTTTACCCTCAATGACTATCTGTCCCACCTGTGACAGGGACTGTGGCTCTCATATTGGACTGTTCAGCCACCTAAGAACTCATTTTTAAGAGTGGAAGCAAGTCTTCCTCGATTCCAAGGGACTGCCTAAGATGATAGTTGGTCCAATTCCCACTTTTCTTCATGTTTCTCTCACTATTAATTCTATTAATTCTGAGTGTAATCCGTTGCTCATTGGGTAGCACACTCACCTCTGAGTCAGAAGATTGTGGGTTCATGTCCCACTCCAGGGACTTGAGCACATAAATCTAGGCTGACACTCCGGTGCAGCGCTGAGGGAGTGCTGCACTGTTGGAGATGTTCCTGTCATGAAGCCAGCACTGGCATGATGGGCCGAATGGCTTCCATCTGTGCTGATATTTTCACTGTTCTATTCTACAATCGAGCCAGCTTCTGGGTCAGAAAGTTGTGGGTTCAAATCCCTCTCCACTCCAGGGAGCTGAGCACAAAAATCTAGGCTAACACTGCAGTGCAGTGCTGAGCGAGTGATGCACTGTTGGAGGTGCCGTCTTTTGGATGAGATGTTAAACTGAGGCCCCGTCTGCTCTCTCAGTTGTAAAAGATCCCACGGTGCTGTTTTGAAGAAGAGCAGGTGGGTTATCCCTGGTGTCCTGGCCAATATTTATCCCTCAATCAACATAACAAAAACAGATGATCTGGTCATTATAACATTGCTGTTTGTGGGAGCTTGCAGCGCGCAAAATGGCTGCTGGGTTTCTCCACATTACAACAGTGACGACACTTCATTGGTTGTAAAGTGTTTTGTGATGTCCTGAGGTTATGAAAGGTGCTATACGAATGAAAGTTTTTTTTTCTTAAAGCTCTCTTCGTTGACCCTTCTTTTGTCCTCTCTAAACCTTGTCCTTCACTTCCTCCCCCAACTCAGTACCCACTCGCTATCAACACACTGTGAAACGCTCTGAGATGTTTCCTCATATATGATGAGGACTGTAGAAATGCAAGTTGTTGTTGTACTGCAGATCCCTGTCTCTAGACATCAACATATGAACAATGACGGACAGGTAAAGACCCCCTGGCCCATCGAGCCTGTCCCACACAATTGCGATATCAGTGTATCACAAGATACACACTCCCCACCCCAACTGAAACCATGTGATCCCCTGGGAGAGGCGAAAAACCAGATGAAAAACCCAAGCCAAATTGGGGGAATAAAACTGAGAAATTCATCTCTGACCCAACTCGGCGATCGAAACTAGTCCAGGAGATCACTCTGGCCCTGAATTCCCTGCGGTACCCACCTTCTGTAAGAGGTGATCTCCGCCCCAGCCAGAAACAGGTCCAGCTCTCGCTCAAAGGAATTCAATGAATCAGCATCCACAGCACGAGACGGCGGCTTGTTCCAGAGGTCTGCTATCCTCTGGGAAAAGAACCACCTCCTGACATCTAACCTAGCTCTGGCCTTACACAACTTAAATTTGTGCCCCCTGGTCCTGCCTAACCTGTGCGTTATTTCCCTTTGTCTTTAGCTGCCTGGGCCCCAAGCTCTGAAACTCCCTCCCTAACCCTCTCCGCCTCTCTACCTCTCTTTCCTCCTTGAAGATGCTCCTTCAAACCTACCTCTTTAACCAAGCTTTTGGTCATCTGCCGTAATTTCTTCTTGTGTGGCTCAGTGTCAATTGTATCTGTTTTGGCTTATAACACTGCTGAGAAGTGTCTTGCAGGTCGGGGTCATAAAAGGAGCGGTGAGCGGCGGCCCCCCGGACAGCGTGGCGGCGTACCACGGCAAGGTACAGCGCGAGCCGGTGCAGGTGGGAGACGGCAGAGAACGGGGACCTCATCAAGGTCCAGGTCGCTGATTGGAGCGTGGGCAGGTACAGCAGGAGCGGCGAGGTCGGGGCGAAGGAGCGGCCAGTGATCGTGGAGTGACGTGACCGGGGCCCAGGAGAGGCGTGAGTTCGGGGCCCAGAAGGCGCGGGCCCAGGGGTAGCACGGGCCAGCCCACACTGCTATATGTGTGTGCATTAGCTCCGTGCAGCAGAGCTGGTCTCCGGTCGTCCTGGGTAACCCCTGCCGCTGGACCAAGACCTAGCTCTGTCAAGTCCGTGTGGTGGCTGGTGTGCAATGGCCACCACACATTAAAAAAATCCACGCACAGGCATCTTCCACCCTTCAACATGTAGTTCGGGATCTGGAATATTAGGTCCTTCATTGAAACACCTGTGAACTCAGCCCTTTTTTGGAGTGGAAGCAAGTCATTCTCGATACGAGGGACTGCCTATGATGATGATGATGAAGCGCCTTGGGTCGTTTTACTACATTAAAGGCGCTATATAAATAAAAGTTGTTGTTGTTTGTTGTTGATACCCAGAAATAACTCACGCGCATTGTCACGGAATAGTTAAAAGCAAAGTTAAACTCCGAACACTGATTTTCCAAAGGTAAAGGAGTTAAACGGACGAAGGAAGGGTCATCGACCCAAAACGTTAACTCTGCTTTCTCTCCACAATTGCTGCCTGACCTTCTGAGATTTCCAGCATTTTCTGTTTTGATTCCAGATTCCAGCATCCGCAGTATTTTGCTTTTGAGTTAAACGGACGGATGGTTTTACGTGATGTGTGTTATTTTCATTTTCTTTCACCCAAACGAAGACTGCCTTTATTTCCCATGGTAAAATGGTTTAATGTTATCAGTGTCACTAGCTTCCGATCCCCATTATTATCCGCAGTTAATATTGCTCAGTGATGGCTGGAACGTCGGCCAAATTGTTCCTCGTTTTTTTTTTACAACATATCGGTTGAACTGCAATCAAACTGATCTATAATCATTTGGCTCAATTTCTACCCCATGATTCAAAGTGGCATGAATATCAAGTGGGGTAGAAAGACACATGATTGCACTTTTCGGCTGTGTTAAGCGTGCACTTACGTCCGCCAATGTATTTTCCTCACAGCAGGGTGGCGGAATTGTCGGGTCTTGCGATTAATTGGAGTACACTTTCAATTGAAAGTTAGCCGAGGAAGGACTGAAGCAGCAGATCTTTGAATCCCACTTGCTTTCACAGTTTGTGTAAAAAAAAAGCCGCTTTTCAGAAGTACAAGCTGTGCTGATTTGGGAGGAGTGAAGTGCGAGTTTAATCCAAATGTAGGAAAGTGCTTCTCTTACAAAGAGGATGATGAATAGTTCGGAGCGGGCTGCCGGGGAAGGATAATTGAGGCCTGAACACCCGATTCTTCAAATAAATACAAGAAACAAAATGCCGTTGGAGAAATTGTGCAATATTTCGGAGGAGGAATTCGGCAGGCTTGATGAAGGGACTGGACATGGGGTTTGAAACTCAGCTCAGGTCCGAGCGGGACACTGAGGCCGCACACAGACAGGTTGAACTTATAAGATAATGAGGGGGCTCGACAAGGTGGATGCAGAGAGGATATTTCCACTCATCGGGGAAACTAAAACTAGGGGGCATAGTCTCAGAATAAGAGACTGCCTATTTAAAATTGAGATGAGGAGAAATTTCTTCTCTGAGGATTGTAAATCTAAGGAATTGACTGCCCCAGAGAGCTGTGGAGGCTGGGTCATTGAATATGTTTAAGGTGGAGATAGACAGATTTTTGAGTGATAAATGAGTGAAGGGTTATGGGGAGCGGGTGGGGAAGTGGAGCTGAGTACATGATCAGATCAGCCGTGATCTTATTGAATGGCGGAGCAGGCTGGAGGGGCCAAATGGCCTCCTCCTGCTCCTATTTCTTGCGTTATTATATAACATCAGCAGTAGAATGGGATCAGGAGCTGAGGTGCAGAGCTCCTGGTGGGAGCTAAGCAAGTTAGCTTTGCTCTTGTCTGGCGTGAGTGGAAAATATTGGCTTACCTAGAACTTGATCTCAGATGGAGAGTTGGACAGCACAGCGCTGGATGTTGAACCAAGTTCAATGATGAGGGAGAGAGATAAGCTGGATCTTGGCAGGTTACAGGTGACAGCTGGCCTTCACACATGTTTTATTTGTCACAGAGAAGAAGCACATAGCAAGAATGATCTTCCATTTATACAGCAGCTTTGTCATTCGCAGGACATCACAAAATACTTCACAGACAAGGAAACACACACAAAATACTGCGGATGCTGGAAATCTGAACTAAAAACAGAAAATGCTGGAAATACACAGCATGTGTCAAGAGAGAAACAGAACTAACGTTTCAGGTCGATGACCCTTCGTCAGAACTGGAAAAAGATAGAGGTGCAACAGGTTTTTAAGCAAGTGTAGGGGGCAGGGAAAGGTCAGGGGGAAGGGAGGAATGAATAAAGGGAAGGTCTGTGATTGGGTGGAAGGCAGGAGAGATTAGAGACAAACAGGGTGATGGTGCGAGGACAAAAGTAGATGGTAATGGGACAAGTTAAGGAACAAAAGGTGAGTCTAGATAGGGTGTAAATGGAAATAGTAGAATCTTCAACAGCTGTCATGGGAAAGAGAAAAAAAACAGCAAAAAATAGGGGTTATGCTCTGAAATTGTTGAACTCGATGTTGAGTGCAGAAAGCTGTAAAGTGCCTAAACGAAAGATGAGGTGCTGTTCCTCGAGCTTGCATTGAGTTTCATTGGAACAGTGCAGGAGACCGAGGACTGAGAGGTCAGAGTAGGAGTGGAGCGGAGAATTAAAGTGACAGGCGACCGGAAGCTCAGGGTCACACTTACGGACTGAACGGAGGTGTTCCGCAACGCAGTCATCCAATCTGCGTTTGGTTTCTCCAATCATAGAAAATTACTACACAGAAGGAGGTCATTCAGCCCAGCGTGTCTGTGCCGGTTGAAAAAGAGCTGTCCAGCCTAATCCCACCTTCCAGCTCTAGGTCCGTAGTCCTGTTGGTTACGGCACTTCAAGTGCACATCCAAGGACCTTTTAAATGTGATGAGGGTTTCTGCCTCTACCACCCTTTCAGGCAGTGAGTTCCACACCCCCACCACCCTCTGGATGAAGAAATGTCTCCTTATCTCCTCTCTAATCCTTCTACCAACTACTTTAAATCTATGTCCCCTCGTTATTGACCCCTCTGCTAAGGGAAATAGGTCCTTCCTATCCACTCTATCTAGATGGAGGAGGCCGCATCGTGAGCAGCGAATACAGTATACTAAATTGAAAGAAGTACAAATAAATCGCTGTTTCACTCTCTTTCTCTCTCCACAGATGCTGCCTGACCTGCTGAGCATGTCCAGCATTCTCTGTTTTCATTTCAGGTTCTCAGCTTCCGCAGTATCTGGCTTTTGTAAAAGCTGGGTCTCGATAGAGTGCAAATGGAAATGGCAGAATTATCGACAACTGCCGTGGGAAAGAAAGAAACAGATAAAAGCAGAAGAAAAAAATATTGCAATAAATAGCTGGTTGCTGTAATGCAGAGTTGGTTTTCTGGAAGTTGGGATCAGGTGTGTTAAAGAGCCATTGTCAGACGGACCTATCAGTTTCTCTTCAGGAATGCTGAGGAACCTGCTACGTAATGAGGAAGAAATAACTTTGCATTTAGGTGGCACTTGTACATCCTCAGGATTCCTCAAAGTGCTTCACTTTGCTTTGGAAGCGTAGCCGCTATTGTTCTATGGCAAATGCGGCAGCCAATGTGTGCACAGCAAAATCCCACAAACTGCAAGGGGATACGCGATCGGTTAACCTACATTGCTGGTGTTGGTCCAGGGATAAATGATGGTGTGGACACAGGGAAACTCCCTGCCACTCTTGAATAGTGCCACAGAGTCTTTCACGTCCACCTGAGCAGGCAGTTTCCCCTTGGTTTTACATGCCACCTGAAAGGTAACACCTGTGACAGTGCAAAGAAAGAAATACTTGCATTTATATAGCGCCTTTCACAACCTCAGGATGCCCCAAAGTGCAGGGAAATCTTGCTCCAGCTGTACAGGGTATTGGTGAGGCCACACCTGGAATACTGCGGACAGTTTTGGTTTCCATATTTAAGAAAGGATATACTTGCTTCGGCGGCAGTTCAGAGAAGGTTCACTAGGTTGATTCCGGGGATGAGAGGGTTGACTTATGAGGAAAGGTTGAGTGGGTTGGGCCTCTACTCATTGGAATTTAGAAGAATGAGAGGTGATCTTATCGAAATGTATAAGATTATGAGGGGGCTTGACAAGATGGATGCAGAGAGGATATTTCCACTGCTAGGCGAGACTATAATTAGAAGGCCTAATCTTAGAATAAGGGGCTGTCATTTAAAACTGAGATAAGGAGGTATTTCTTCTCTCAGAGGGTTGTAAATCTGTAGAATTCGCTGCCTCAGAGAGCTGTGGAAGCTGGGTCATTGAATAAATTTAAGACAGAGATAGGCAGTTTCTTAACCGATAAGGGAATAAAGGGTTATGGGGAGCGGGCGGGAAAGTGAACCTGAGTCCATGATCGGATCAGCCATGATCGTATTGAATGGCGGAGCAGGCTCGAGGGGCCGTATGGCCTACTCCTGCTCGTACTTCTTTTGTTCTTATGTAAACGCAATGGCGTACTTCTGAAGTGTAGTCACTGCTGGAAACACGGCAGCCAATTTGCGCACAGCATGCTCCCACAAACAGCAATGTGATAATAACCAGATAATCTGTTTTAGTGATATTGATTGAGGGATAAATATTGCCCAGGACACCGGGGATAACTCCCTTGCTCTTTTTCAAAATGGTGCAATGGGATCTTTTACGTTCACCTGTGAGAGCTGTTTAACGTCTCTTCCAAAAGACAGCACCTCTGACAGTGAAGCACTCTGCTCAGTACTGCACTGGAGTGTCAGCCTAGATTTTTGCATTCAAGTCTCTGGAGTGGAACTTGAACCTACAACCTTCTGATGCAGAGGTAAGAGTTCTATCCACCGAGCCACAGCTGACACCTATTGCTTGCATCAATAATTTGGTAAAGTCACTCCGGCAACCTATCTTCTGGTTGATTTTAAATGGGTTTACTTCCATATTAAAATAACACAGAGAAAATTATTTGAAAAGAGGTTCGCTAAAAATAGCGCAGCGACAGATTTAAATCCATCAAGTAGCAACTACGCCAAACTGCTGGGTCAGTTTTAGCTGTCACTGTAACTATTAACAGTGTCTAACAAGAGACCACTGAGGAATGTGATACAAAGGCTTAAAGCGTTTATGTTACATTCCTTTGTGCTTGGTCAGTTTTCATATTCTTCCCTTTCCCTCATTCCGATTTACCAGCCTGCGTCTTCCCAAGCCACCCGCTACTCCTTTCTCCTTCCCTTGATCAGTCCTCCCCCTCCCCCATCTTGACTCTCACCTTCCCGTACCATACAAAAACAAAAAGCCAGCCCCGAGCTTTCAGTTTTAGTCATTTTGAAGCTGCATTTCTTCGATAAGACTGAAGGGGGAGTTGGCAACTGGTGAGCTCAGGCCCAATAATGGGATGGCATCTGGAATGGGACTGGCTGGCAAGCAACAGTTAAAGAAAAAAAGACTTGCATTTATAGAGCACCTTTCGTGACCACTGGATGTCCCAACGTGCTTTGCAGCCAATTAAACATTTTTGAAGTATAGTCACTGCAGGAAACACAGCAGCCAATTTGCGAACAGCAAGCTCCCACAAACATTGATGTGGCAATGACCAGATGATCTGTTTTCAGTGATGTAGATTGAGTGATAAATATTGGGCAGGACTCTGGAGATAATTGCCCTGTTCTTCATCCAAATAGCGCCATTAGATTTTTTGTGTCCACCTGAGAGGACAGACGGGGCCTCAGTTTAATGTCTCACCTGAAAGACGGCACCTCCGACAGTGCGGTGCTCCCGCAGCACTGCACTGGAGTGTCAGCCTAGATTTTTATTCTCAAGTCTCTGGAATGGGGCTTAAACCCACAACCTTCTGATTGAGAAGTGAGAATGATACCCACTGAGCCATGGCTGACACACGATTCATCAATCGTATTCACCTCAATTGCTCCTTGTGATCGCAAGTTGCACAGTCTAACCACCCTCCGAGTAAAGAAGTTTCTCCTGAATTCCCTATTGTATTTATCAGTGACTTATATTCATGGTCCCCTCTCCAAGTGGAAACATCTTCTCTACTTTTATCCTTCAAATACTTTCATAATCTTAAAGACCTCTATTTGGTCATCTCTCAGTCTTCTCTTTTCCAGAGGAAAGAGGCCTGTCTGTTCAATTTTTCCTGACAGGTATACGCTTACAGTTCTGATATCATCCCAGTTGCAATCTTCTCCAGTGTCTCGATATCCTTTTTATGATATGGAGACCAGAACTGTTCACATTACTACAAGTGGTCTAACCAAGGTTCGATACAAGTTCAACATGACATACGCTATTTGCACAAGTAGTGGGGAAACTGTTGGAATCAATTATTAAAGCAGTAATAGCAGTGCATTTGGAAAGCAGTGATAGGATCGGTCTAAGTCAGCATGGATTTATGAAAGAGAAATCATGCTTGACAAATCTTCTAAAATCTTTTGAGGATGTAACAAATAGAGTGGACAAAGGAGAACCAGTGGATGTGGTGTATTTGGACTTTCAAAAGGCTTTGGACAAGGTCCCACACAAGAGATTAGTGTGCAAAATTAAAGCACATGTTATTGGGGGTAATGTATTGACGTGGATAGAGAATTGGTTGGCAGACAGGAAGCAAAGAGTGGGAATAAACGGGTCCTTTTCAGAATGGCAGGCAGTGACTGGTGGGGTACCGCAAGGTTCAGTGCTGGGACCCCAGCTATTTACAATATACATTAATGATTTAGACGAAGGAATTGAGTGTAATATCTACAAGTTTGCAGATGACGTGAAGCTGGGTGGCAATGTGAGCTGTGAGGAGGATGCTAAGAAGCTGCAGGGTAACTTGGACAGGTTAAGTATTGGTGGGGATGTTGCACTTAATTAAGGAGACTTTGAGGGTGTCCTTGAATCATTTCCTCTGCCCACCTGAGGCTCATTTGCCATGTAGGAGTTCTGAGTAGAGCGCTTGCTTTGGGAGTCTAATGTCGGGTATGCGAACAATGTGGCCCGCCCAACGGAGCTGGTCGAGTGTGGTCAATGCTTCAATGCTGGGGATGGTGGCCTAATTGAGAACACTGACGTTGGTGCATCTGTTCCTCCAGGGGATTTGCAGGAACTAGCGGAGGCATCGTTGGTGGTATTTCTCTAGCGATTTGAGGTGTCTACTATATATGTCCACGCCATGAAAAACCGGCATGATCTCAGCATCTGCAATTGAAGGTGACTGTACAGTCCACTGAAGCACTGACCACACTCGATCAGCTCCGCTGGGCAGGCCACATAGTCCACATGCCAGACACGAGACTCCCAAAGCAAGCGCTCTACTCGGAACTCCTTTTACGGCAAACAAGCCAAAGGTGGGCAGTGGAGACATTACAGGAACACCCTCAAAACCTCCCTGATAAAATGCAACATCCTCACCGACACCTGGGAGTCCCTGGCAAAGACTGCCCTAAGTGGAGGAAGTGCATCCGGGAGGGCGCTGGGCACCTCGAGTCTCGTCGCCAAGAGCATGCAGAAATCAAGCGCAGGCAGCGGAAAGAGCATGCAGCAAACCAGTCCCACCCACCCCTTCCCTCAGCGACTCGCTGTCCCACCTGTGACAGGGACTCATATTGGATTGTTCAGCCACCTAAGGGCTCATTTTTAGAGTGGAAGCAAGACTTCCTCGATTCCGAGGGACTGCCTATGATGAGGATCTGCAAATTTAACCTGATGTCCTGAGCAGGCAGCAAGGACAGGTGCCCGGAGCCAACGGGGTCCTCCTTTACACATGCGTGTTGCGGCCCGATGACATCATTGAGATGAGACTGCAATTTTAACTCAGGCCCGGGCGAGGAATCTACCTGCAGTTAAAATCAGGACCACAACTTCTGCTCGAGGAGTGCGGAATACAGACAGATCCGCCTTTTCCTTTTAATTATCGTTGGCTTTATTTCACTTGAGGTGAGAGAAGAAGAAAAATGTTCTCCTGGTGAACTTTTCTGTTTGCCCTGTTCATTTTTTCTTATATCAGTGTCTTCCTTAGTTTTAAGCTTTGCAACCCGGTGTCACCCAAGAGCTGCTATCTTCCCTTTGCCTTTTCACGGTAATTCTTTCAGTGCTTCAGGACACAGTGCAAGGACTGTGATAAATGAACTCTCTCGCACCAGAGGCTTTTGCTTAACGCTGCACTTTTACGGAGTGGCAAAGTGTCTGTTCCCAGCAATGGCTCACCGCGGCTTCAATGAGGTCCTCCAAATGAGCAATCAAAGCATGCTCCAGTATTTGCAATTTCTCACAACACACAGCGGCATCATAAGAGGGAGACGTGTTATCTGTAGAAACCATCGACTGAACGTAATCCATCTACCGCCGAGGTAATGGGCCTGCTCTTATCTCCCTGCAGGTTAGACGGAGTCCATACCACAGTCTCATCGTGCCTTGTACAAGAATCTCATAAAGCGAGCTATTATTCTTCGCTACGGTCATTCTGCCCCAAGAGAATAATTTTTATTTTTTGCTGTGGCCTGTTTAATAGTGTAATGTCTGTAAGCTTGTAATGTTTATAGCTCCACACTGTGGATGTGGATGTATTGTGTACTGCAAGTGCAGGGTTAATAATAAACAGAACCGCCAGATTTCCGGAGACTTCCGAGAGAGCTGCCTGCCATGTTAGGAAGCTGTGTGTGCTGTGCTCTGTGAAGATATCACATTTGGCGATGAGGATGGGATTTTTCGGGTGATTTAAAGCTTAATTTTTGTTGGCGAAGGATTCAATCAACCGACAGAGAGACGTTGGAAGTTTCTGTCTTTGGAAAAAAGCTACAAAATCCGAGGTAAAATACAGCACATGATGTGAACAACTAGAGATTAAAATGGCAGGTGTAATCGGACATTTGGGGGAATCGAGACACGACCGGGAATGTTTTAAAGCAGATGTGGATTGGCTAGAAATGCATTTCATTGCAAATAACATAATCAAAGTTCCAGACAACGCAGTCCAGTACTGGGCTGTGTTGGAACGTAAGAAAGCGATCTTCTTATCGGAGGCAGGTCCGGCATTATATGACACTCTTGAAAATCTGCTTGTGTCTGATGAGCCAAAGGACGCAATGCTTAAAGAGATTTTAACAAAGCTGGAGCAACACTATAACCCCAAACCATTAGAAATTGCTGAAATGATTCGGAATCAAAAGGCTGATGAAAGTATCATTGCATTAAAAAAGCTATCGATGCACTGTAATTTTGGAAACTTTCAAAACTGAGCATTACGGGATCGATTTGTTTGTGGGGTGAGAAATGTTGCAATCAGAAGGAAGTTATTGATGACAGATGACTTGATTTTTGAGAGTGCTTGTCAGACAGCGAGATCGATGGGCATGGACGAACATTATTCCTGAGAATCAAATCATAATTACGGTCGTCAGTCAACCGAGGTAAATCAACTGCAGGTTCAAGGTAAAAGACGGTCGGGGCCCAAAGTCTCAGAAACTGGAAATTCTAATAAAGCGTTGAAGTCGTGATACAGGTGCCTGGGACAAAACATTGCTCAAAGTTGTCCATACGTGAAGGCAGAGTGTTTCTTCTGCAGGAAGACTGGGCATCTTGCAAAGGCATGCCAACTGAAGGGTAAACCAGTTGTTAAAGCTATGAGTCCAGCGTTCAAAGCTATGAGTAGAAATCCCAAGAGACTACATAGCATGGAAGAAGAACAACAGGACGAGGAGATGTTAGAGTTACACATCATCAGGAGCACGAGTTTAACGGACAGCGATTCGGAAAGCATCAAAATCCACGTAGATGTTGCGGGATTCAAGATACCAATGGAAATTGACACGGGTGCATCCGTGAGTGTAGTACCGGAGTCGCTGTACCTCGACAAATTGCGGGATTTTCAACTGGAGAAATCCAAGCTGCGAGGCTACTCGGGAGAGAAAATTCCTATGGTAGGTCATATCACTGTACCGGTGAAATATAAAGATCAATTTCAGAACTTGCCTCGAATATTAGTGAAAGGAGACAGGTCTGCCTTACTAGGAAGAAATTGGTTGAGCTCACTGAAGCTGGATTGGAGTAAAATTTTCTGTGTGGAAGCGAGATTTTCATCAAAGGATGAGGTTATCAAGAAGTATCCGAAGGTGTTCTGTGAAACGGGCAGTCCGATCCAGGGCTTCAAGGCGAGTGTCAAGGTACAGAAGGACGCTAGATTGGTTTACGACAAGCCATGTTCTATACCATATGCACTCAAGGAGAAAGTTGAGCAAGAACTTAAAAGACTAGAGACTGAGAACATTATTTGTAAGATAGATCGATGTAATTGGGCTACACCCATTGTTGTTGTACCTAAGTCTGATGGCAAGGTAAGATTATGTGGTGATTATAAAGTAACCATAATCCAGATTCTAGAGGGTAATGTCCCCAATACATTGCCGAATATAGAAGATTTGTTCACAACACTGAAAGGTGGTCAGATCTTCTCAAAAAAAGATCTTATGAATGCCTACTTACAGCTTGAACTAGATGAGGAGTCCAAGTCATGTTTGACTATAAATACTCATCTAGGCCTATCTCAATTTAATAGGCTACCGTTTGGAGTGCCTTTCACCCCTGCCATATTCCAAGGGGTGATGAACCAGATTTTGCAAGGTATTGAAGGGGTAGTATGTTATTTGGATGACATACTAATTTCAACACCAAATAGGAAAATTCATAATGTATTGAATGAAGTCCTCAAACTGCTAGAGAAGCACAGAGTACGAGTGTCTGCTGGTAAGTGTGAGTTATTTAGAAACTCAGTGGAGTACTTAGGGTACAGAGTAGACAAAGATGGTTTATATCCAACCATGAAAAAATTGGATACGATTAGAAATGAACCCATTCCCATGAATGTCACTGAACTTCGTTCATTCTTGGATCTTTTGAACTATTATGGGAAGTTCCTACCAAATTTGGCGACAGTATTGCATCCACTGAATGAACTTTTAATAAAATAGGTCCATTGGAAGTGGTCAAAAGAATACGGTATAGCATTCAAGGAGTGTAAAAGCAAATTGGTAGAGAGCACCATGTTAGTTCACTATGACATATCTAAGGAGATTAAACTAGCATGTGATGCCTCACGATACGGAGTTGGGGCAATAATCTCCACTGTATTAAGTAGTGGGTAGGAAAGACCAATTGCTTTTACTTCATGAACTCTCAGTGCCAGTGAGAGTAATTATGCGCAAATTGAAAGGAAAGCTTTGGCATTAATTTTTGGGGTCAAGAAGTTTCACAAATACTTGTATGGTCATAAGTTTACCATCATTATGGACCATAAGCCCCTAACAGCAATCCTCCATCCAAAGTCCCCAGTTTCAACATTAGCTGCAGCCCGAATGCAGAGATGGGCTTTGATTTTGTCAGCATTTACATATGATATGGAATACAGATGATCAGCTGATCACAGTAATGCTGATGCAATGTCTAGATTGCTTTCCCCATCACAAGTTACACCTGATAGGGAAGAAGTGTTTTATTTTCCATACATTGATGAACTGCCAGTCACAGCTGAAGAGATTGGTAGAGCAACCAAACGTGACCTTATGATGTCAAAGGTGTATGAGTATATTGCAAATGGATGGCCAAACCAGGTAACAGAAAAAGATACACATCCATTCTTCATTCGTAGGAATCAATTATCAGTAGATAAAGATTGTATCATGTGGGGTGCAAGAGTGGTTATACCAAATAAATTCAGGTCCAAATTATTAGGAGACTTCCATGACCAGCACCTGGGAATGTACTTGACCAAGAGTTTTGCAAGCAGTTATTTATGATGGCCAGGTCTTGATAAAGATATCGAGTACATCATGAGTCAATGTACGACATGTCAATCAGTAAGCAAGCAACCACCATCAGTACGATTACAGCCATAGAAATGGCCTCCCAGGGTGTGGCAAAGGCTGCATATTGATTTTGCTGAGTTAGATGGACAACAATTGTTCATTGTGATTGATAGCCATTCGAATTGGGTTAGGTGTTTCCAATGCGGAAAATAACAAGTAAAACATTGGACATTTTACGAAAATTATTTTCTGCATTTGGCCTCCCTGAAGAAATTGTTTTGAATAATGGACCACAATTTCGTTCAGAAGAATTTGCACAATTCACGAGCAAAAATGGTGTGAAACATACCAAGGTTCCACCATACCATCCTGCTTCGAATGGTGCAGCAGAGCACACTGTACAAATTGTAAAATGTGCCCTCATAAAACAAATGTTAGATCCAAATCCAAGGAAACGACAGTTGTCATTGGATCACAAATTGGCTAATTTTTTGATTACATATCGAAATACTCCTCATACAACTACTGGTAGAACATCAGCAGAGTTGTTTCTCAAATGACAGCCACGAACCAGATTCTCGTTGTTAAAGCCAAATTTGGCACAATCTATAGAAGAGACACAAGTAAGACAGAAAGAGAATCATGATAAAGGTAGAGTAAAAGAGAGAAGTGTGAAATTAAACCAGAAGGTGAGAGTGAAGAACCATCACCATAAATGGTTAAAGTGGTTACCAGGAAGAGTGGTGAAGATATGTGGTCCTCGCACATATTTGGGAAATATGTTTGATAATGGACAGGTTAGGTTTGTTCATATTGATCATATTTTACCTACAGACATGGAAGGAATTGAAGGTGGGAATGATTCAATTATTTCAGACTCATCAGATAGTTTTGATATACCAGTAGCAAATCCTAAATCCAATGTACTGGAAAGAAATCCAAGAGAGAATCAGAATGAAAGTCTGAGTCCGAGTCAGGAAAACAAAGAGCCTGAAGTTAGAGTGAGTTCAAATGAAAATCAAGAAAATTCCATGGAGGAAAACATTCCTCAGGATGAGCCTCGAATGAGTGTGAAATCGACACCATGTTTGGAAGGTTCTGTTTGAGAGTGAAAGTATCCTCTTCGAAACAGAAAACAAGTGGTAAAGTTAAATTTGTAAATATGGAAAAAAAAATAAGTTTATATCCTGTGTTACGTATAAACATGAAAGTTATGTATGATGTTTGTTGTGATGGCTTCTTCATTAAGGAGGGAGAAATGTAATGTCTGTCAGCTTGTAATGTTTGTAGCTCCACACTATGGATGTGGACGTATTGTGTACTGCAAGTGCAGGGTTAATAATAAACAGAACCGGCAGATTTCCGGAGACTTCCGAGAGAGCTGCCTGCGATGTTAGGAAGCTGTGTGTGCTGTGCTCTGTGAAGATATCACAAATAACAGGGCATGCTAGCAGCTTGCTTCTCACCATGGAGACTTATACTGGAAACAAAAGAAAAAAGGTTCACGTTTATAAAGCGTTTACAGTTATCATCATCATCGGCAGTCCCTCGGATGCGAGGAAGATTTGTTTCCACACTTAACGTGAGTCTTTAGGTGACTGAACAGTCCAGTACAGGAATTACAGTCTCTGTCACAGGTGGGACAGACAGTCGCTGAGGGAAGAGGTGGGTGGGACTGGTTTGCCGCACGCTCTTTCCACTGCCTGTGCTTGATTTCGAAATTCCCTGGCAACGACGGCGGTGCGACGTTCCGGCCTGTCGCCTTTGGAGTTGTCCCTGAGGGTCCTGACGTTCCAGGTCCCGAACTTCATGTTAGAGGAGTGGAAGATGCCTGTGCGTGAGTTCTTTTAACGTGGGGTGGCCGTTGCACGCCGGCTACCACACGGGCTTAGCTGAGCGAGGTCTTGGTCCAGTGGCAAGGGGGTCCAAGATGACTGGAGACCAGGCACTGCTGTACGGGCCTAGTTGCCAAAGGTGAGATGCTGGCCGTGGGCTCGACGCTGGATAATGCCCTTGATGGTGGGTTTTCAGAGGCTTGTTTAAGGGCAGGCATTCGGACGGTCAGTGGCCCACTGGGGTTCAGAGTGGGAGGGCAGGGGGTTCACAGACATGGTACGCACCTGGAGGAGGAGAGGAGACTGGGTCATCAGTGGGGAAGGAAAGCTCCAGTCGTCACTGAAGGAGGTGGGGAGACCAGCCGACTCGGTCGCCGTTGAGGAGGAGGTCGCCTGTCATCGCAGGAGGTCCAGCCGTCGTCGAGGAGGCCCAGACTCCGTCGTGGAGGAGAGGCCCATCTGCCGCCACTGGAGGTGTTTGGATCGCTGCTGGATGGGGGGGTGGTGGCCCGATAGCCAGGCCCAGTCGCCGCAGGAGGCCCAGCCTCCAGTCACTGCAGGAGGCCCAGTCATCCAGTCGCTGCAGGAGGCCCAGTCATCCAGTCGCTGCAGGAGGCCCAGTCGTCCAGTCGCTGCAGGAGGCCCAGTCGTCCAGTCGCCGCAGGAGGCCCAGCCTCCAGTCACGGCAGGAGGCCCAGTCATCCAGTCGCTGCAGGAGGCCCAGTCATCCAGTCGCTGCAGGAGGCCCAGTCGTCCAGTCGCTGCAGGAGGCCCAGTCATCCAGTCACTGCAGGAGGCCCAGTCGTCCAGTCGCCGCAGGAGGCCCAGCCTCCAGTCACTGCAGGAGGCCCAGCCTCCTGTCACTGCAGGAGGCCCAGCCTCCAGTCACTGCAGGAGGCCCAGTCGTCCAGTCACTGCAGGAGGCCCAGCCTCCAGTCGCTGCGGAAGGCCCAGCCTCCAGTCGCTGCAGGAGGCCCAGTCGTCCAGTCACTGCAGGAGGCCCAGCCTCCAGTCACTGCAGGAGGCCCAGTCGTCCAGTCACTGCAGGAGGCCCAGCCTCCAGTCGCTGCAGGAAGCCCAGCCTCCAGTCACTGCAGGAGGCCCAGTCGTCCAGTCACAGCAGGAGGCCCAGCCTCCAGTCACCGCAGGAGGCCCAGCCTCCAGTTGCTGCAGGAGGCCCAGTCGTCCAGGCACCGCAGGAGGCCGAGTCGTCCAGTCACCGCAGGAGGCCCAGCCTCCAATCACTGCAGGAGGCCCAGTCGTCCAGTCACTGCAGGATGCCCAGTCGTCCAGTCACTGCAGGAGGCCCAGCCTCCAGTCACTGCAGGAGGCCCAGCCTCCAGTCACCGCAGGAGGCCTAGTCATCCAGTCACTGCAGGAGGCCCAGCCTCCAGTCACTGCAGGAGGCCCAGCCTCCAGTCACTGCAGGAGGCCCAGCCTCCAGTCACTGCGGGAGGCCCAGCCTCCAATCACTGCAGGAGGCCCAGTCGTCCAGTCGCTGCAGGAGGCCCAGTCATCCAGTCACTGCAGGAGGCCCAGTCGTCCAGTCGCCGCAGGAGGCCCAGCCTCCAGTCACTGCAGGAGGCCCAGCCTCCAGTCGCTGCAGGAGGCCCAGCCTCCAGTCACTGCGGGAGGCCCAGCCTCCAATCACTGCAGGAGGCCCAGTCGTCCAGTCGCTGCAGGATGCCCAGTCATCCAGTCACTGCAGGAGGCCCAGTCGTCCAGTCGCCGCAGGAGGCCCAGTCGTCCAGTCACTGCAGGAGGCCCAGCCTCCAGTCGCTGCGGAAGGCCCAGCCTCCAGTCGCTGCAGGAGGCCCAGTCGTCCAGTCACTGCAGGAGGCCCAGCCTCCAGTCACTGCAGGAGGCCCAGTCGTCCAGTCACTGCAGGAGGCCCAGCCTCCAGTCGCTGCAGGAAGCCCAGCCTCCAGTCACTGCAGGAGGCCCAGTCGTCCAGTCACTGCAGGAGGCCCAGCCTCCAGTCACCGCAGGAGGCCCAGCCTCCAGTTGCTGCAGGAGGCCCAGTCGTCCAGGCACCGCAGGAGGCCGAGTCGTCCAGTCACCGCAGGAGGCCCAGCCTCCAATCACTGCAGGAGGCCCAGTCGTCCAGTCACTGCAGGAGGCCCAGTCGTCCAGTCACTGCAGGAGGCCCAGCCTCCAGTCACCGCAGGAGGCCCAGCCTCCAGTCACCGCAGGAGGCCTAGTCATCCAGTCACTGCAGGAGGCCCAGCCTCCAGTCGCTGCAGGAGACCCAGCCTCCAATCACTGCAGGAGGCCCAGTCGTCCAGTCACTGCAGGAGGCCCAGTCGTCCAGTCACTGCAGGAGGCCCAGCCTCCAGTCACTGCAGGAGGCCCAGCCTCCAGTCACCGCAGGAGGCCTAGTCATCCAGTCACTGCAGGAGGCCCAGCCTCCAGTCGCTGCAGGAGGCCCAGCCTCCAGTCACTGCGGGAGGCCCAGCCTCCAATCACTGCAGGAGGCCCAGTCATCCAGTCACTGCAGGAGGCCCAGCCTCCAGTCACTGCAGGAGGCCCAGTCGTCCAGTCACCGCAGGAGGCCCAGCCTCCAATCACTGCAGGAGGCCCAGTCGTCCAGTCACTGCAGGAGGCCCAGCCTCCAGTCACTGCAGGAGGCCCAGCCTCCAGTCACTGCAGGAGGCCCAGCCTCCAGTCACTGCAGGAGGCCCAGCCTCCAGTCACTGCAGGAGGCCCAGCCTCCAGTCACTGCAGGAGGCCCAGCCTCCAGTCACTGCAGGAGGCCCAGCCTCCAGTCACTGCAGGAGGCCCAGCCTCCAGTCACTGCGGGAGGCCCAGCCTCCAGTCACTGCGGGAGGCCCAGCCTCCAGTCACTGCGGGAGGCCCAGTCATCCAGTCACTGCAGGAGGCCCAGCCTCCAGTCACTGCAGGAGGCCCAGCCTCCAGTCACTGCAGGAGGCCCAGTCGTCCAGTCGCTGCAGGAGGCCCAGCCTCCAGTCACTGCAGGAGGCCCAGTCGTCCAGTCGCTGCAGGAGGCCCAGCCTCCAGTCACTGCAGGAGGCCCAGCCTCCAGTCACTGCAGGAGGCCCAGTCGTCCAGTCGCTGCAGGAGGCCCAGCCTCCAGTCACTGCAGGAGGCCCAGTCGTCCAGTCGCTGCAGGAGGCCCAGCCTCCAGTCACTGCAGGAGGCCCAGCCTCCAGTCACTGCAGGAGGCCCAGTCGTCCAGTCACTGCAGGAGGCCCAGTCATCCAGTTGCTGCAGGAGGCCCAGGCTCCAGTCGCTGCAGGAGGCCCAGCCTCCAGTCACTGCAGGAGGCCCAGTCGTCCAGTCACTGCAGGAGGCCCAGCCTCCAGTTGCTGCAGGAGGCCCAGCCTCCAGTCGCTGCAGGAGGCCCAGCCTCCAGTCACTGCAGGAGGCCCAGCCTCCAGTCACTGCAGGAGGCCCAGCCTCCAGTCACTGCAGGAGGCCCAGTCGTCCAGTCGCCGCAGGAGGCCCAGTCGTCCAGTCACCGCAGGAGGCCCAGCCTCCAGTCACTGCAGGAGGCCCAGCCTCCAGTCGCTGCAGGAGGCCCAGCCTCCAGTCACTGCAGGAGGCCCAGTCGTCCAGTCGCCGCAGGAGGCCCAGTCGTCCAGTCACCGCAGGAGGCCCAGCCTCCAGTCACTGCAGGAGGCCCAGCCTCCAGTCGCTGCAGGAGGCCCAGCCGCCCTCTCACTGCAGGAGGCCCAGCCTCCAGTCACTGCAGGAGGCCCAGTCGTCCAGTCGCTGCAGGAGGCCCAGTCGTCCAGTCACCGCAGGAGGCCCAGCCTCCAGTCACTGCTGGAGGCCCAGCCTCCAGTCGCTGCAGGAGGCCCAGCCGCCCTCTCACTGCAGGAGGCCCAGCCTCCAGTCACTGCAGGAGGCCCAGTCGTCCAGTCGCTGCAGGAGGCCCAGCCTCCAGTCACTGCAGGAGGCCCAGTCGTCCAGTCGCTGCAGGAGGCCCAGTCGTCCAGTCACTGCAGGAGGCCCAGTCGTCCAGTCACTGCAGGAGGCCCAGTCGTCCAGTCACTGCAGGAGGCCCAGCCTCCAGTCGCTGCAGGAGGCCCAGCCTCCAGTCACTGCAGGAGGCCCAGTCGTCCAGTCGCTGCGGGAGGCCCAGTCATCCAGTTGCTGCAGGAGGCCCAGCCTCCAGTCACTGCAGGAGGCCCAGTCGTCCAGTCACTGCAGGAGGCCCAGTCATCCAGTTGCTGCAGGAGGCCCAGCCTCCAGTCGCTGCAGGAGGCCCAGCCTCCAGTCACTGCAGGAGGCCCAGTCGTCCAGTCACTGCAGGAGGCCCAGCCTCCAGTTGCTGCAGGAGGCCCAGCCTCCAGTCGCTGCAGGAGGCCCAGCCTCCAGTCACTGCAGGAGGCCCAGCCTCCAGTCACTGCAGGAGGCCCAGCCTCCAGTCGCTGCAGGAGGCCCAGCCGCCCTCTCACTGCAGGAGGCCCAGCCTCCAGTTGCTGCAGGAGGCTCAGCCAGCCTGTTGCCGCCGGAGGCAGAGTCGGGAGGCCCAGCTGCCCAGTCGCCGCAGGACGCCCGGTTGCCATCGCCGATTGGTGGTGTGGTGGGAAGCCTGAGGTAAGCCCAGTTATGTAGTGCCTTTCATGACCTCAGGATATCCCCAAGCGCTATGCAGCCAAAGAAGTGTTTTCAGGAAGTGACGTCACTGTGGGAAACGCGGCAGACAATTTGGTCACAGCAAGCTCCCACAAACAGCAATGTGATAATGACCAGATAATCTGTTTTTGTGGTGTTGATTGAGGGCAAAATATTGGCCAGGACACTGGGGATAGCTCCCCTGCTCTTCTTCGAAATAGTGCCATGGGATCTCTTTTGTCCAGCTGAGAGGGCAGGCGGCAGCACTCCCTCAGTACTGTACTGAAGTTGTGGGTTCAAGTCCCACTCCAGGGACTTGAGCACAAAAATCTAGGCTGACACTCCAGTGCAGAGCTGACGGAGCGCTGCACTGTCAGAGGTGCCGTGTTTTGGATGAGACGTTAAACCGAGGCCCTGTCTGTTTTCTCATGTGAATGTAATAGATCCCATAATATTATTTGGAAGAGGACTTCGCCCCGGTGTCCTGGCCAATATTTCTCCCGCAATCAACATCCCTAAAAACAGATTATCTGGCCATTTATCTCAATTACTGTCTGTGGGAGCTTGCTGTGTGCAAATTTATTGCCAAATTGATTGCTGCATTTCTTACATTACAACAGTGACTACACTTCCAAAAAAGAAGTACTTCATTGGATATAAATCACTTTGATCATGTCCTGAGATCATGATAGGCGCTTTATAAATGCAAGGTCTTTCTTTCTATTAACTTTGCGATGATTTATTAAACATAATGGTACATTTGCTGAAAGCAACAAAAATAAACTTACTGAGGAGTGGTTAATGGAGCCCTTGAGTCTGGGCACAGCAGCCTGTCAGAGTTAGCACCTGGTACATAAAATCTGCAATGCGATATTGTGGATGAGCATTTTATGTTTAATCGTAACATTTTCTGACTCTTCCTCAGTGAGGACAGATGAACGTTCCTAATCAGTGTTCACCGTATAAATTTTTCGGAAAGTGTAAAATTCGCATCACATGTCTGCTTCATGCGGACATTAATTTTGTTGAGTTTAAAGCTGTATCTTTTTATCTTCGGTAAACGCTGCTATAAACCGTCAGTTTTCAGGAACCATAAACAGTATTAACTTCGCACACTGTTGTCTGCTTGTGTAATACATCTTGCTCCATATGTCAACACAGGAGCACAGGCATTCTTGGGGAAGCCGTTTTATGGCCGATTTGGGGGCGGGGTGGAACCTCCATGCATGCACCGTCCCCCGCCCCCACCCCCGAACTATCCTCATGGATTCATCCCTGTCCTCATCCCGGGGTCAGAGGCAATCGGTTATGTTCACTGATGTCTGGTAGGGAGAGAAATATGCCGCCCTTACCCGGTCTGGCCTGTATAATGTGGATAAATGTGAGGTTATCCACATTGGTGGAAAAAACAGGAAGGCAGATTATTATCTGAATGGTGACAGATTACTAAAAGGAGAGGTGCAACGAGACCTGGGTGTCATGGTACATCAGTCATTGAAAGTTGGCATGCAGGTACAGCAGGCAGTTAAGAAAGCAAATGGCATGTTGGCCTTCATAGCAAGAGGATTTGTGTATAGTAGCAGGGAGGTGTTGCTACAGTTGTACAGGGCCTTGGTGAGGCCACACCTGGAGTATTGTGTGCAGTTTTGGTCTCCTAATCTGAAGAAGGGCATTCTTGCTATTGAGGGAGTGCAGCGAAGGTTCACCAGACTGATTCCTGGGATGGTAGGACTGACATATGAAGAAAGACTGGATCGACTAGGCTTATATTCACTGGAATTTAGAAGAATGAGAGGGGATCTCACAGAAACATATAAAATTCTGACGGGATTGGACAGTTTAGATGCAGGAAGAATGTTGCCGATGTTGTGGAAGTCCAGAACCAGGGGTCACAGTCTAAGTATAAGGCGTAAGCCATTTAGGACCGAGATGAGGAGAAACATTTTCACCCAGAGAATTGTGAACCTGTGGAATTCTCTACCACAGAAAGTTGTTGAGTCCAGCTCGTTAGATATATTCAAAAGTGAGTTAAATGTGGCCCTTATGGCTAAAGGGATCAGAGGGTATGGCGAGAAAGCAGGGGTGAGGTACTGAAGTTGCATGATCAGCCATGATCATATTGAATGGTGGTGCAGGCTCGAAAGGCCGAATGGTCTGCTCCTATTTTCTATGTCTCTATGTTTCTATGTATGTGACTCCAAAACCCACAGCGATTTGGTGGATTCAATACAGCCCCTCTGAAATGGCCGAGCACTCTACTCATTTGTACCAAACCACGATAACATGGAGGGCAGGGGTTCAAGAATGCGGCTTCCCTTCTCAAGGGCATGTAGGGAAGGGCAATAAAGGATGGCTTTGCCTGTGACACCCTCATCCCATGAACAAATAAAACATTTTTTTGTTCCAGTGCCACTGAGGTACTACTTCAGTTGGGAAGAAGGGAATTTTTACCTTGGTAACTTTTCTTCAGTGGGCCTCAATCCAAACCAATTCTTTCGGGAAACTGGCCTTTAAAAATGTAATGCCCTCATACTGGCACTAGTTGCTCACAGCGTTGCTTGGGAGAAAATAACAAGAAATAATATGTATGGTCACAGAATCATAGAATGATACAGCACAGAAGGAGGCCATTCGGCCCATTGTGCCTGTACCGGCTCTTTAGTAGAGCTATCCGATTAGTCTCCACTCCCCCCGCTCTTTCCCCACAGCCCTTTCATTTATTTTCCCTTCAAGTACTTAACCAATTCTCTTTCGAATGTCAATAACCAGGCGGTATAGATTTTAAAGTAATTGGTAGGAGGTTTAGA
Organism: Pristiophorus japonicus; assembly: GCF_044704955.1. Lineage (NCBI taxonomy): Eukaryota > Metazoa > Chordata > Chondrichthyes > Pristiophoridae > Pristiophorus > Pristiophorus japonicus. The sequence goes on from NC_091986.1 coordinate 209,968,331, forward strand.
GAGGAATTGAGGAGAAATATTTTAACCCAGAGGGTGGTGGGGATCTGGAACTCACTGCCTGAAAGGGTGGTAGAGGCAGAAACCCTCACCACATTTAAAAGGTGCTTGAATGTGCACTTGAAGTGCCGTAACCTACAGGGCTACGGACCCAGAGCTGGAGAGTGGGATTAGGCTGGGTAGCTCTTTTTCGACCAGCACAGACACGAAGGTCCAAACGGCCTCCTTTTGTGCCGTAAACTTTGATGATTCTATGATTTTACGAGACATTGAAGCATTATGGTTTCTCATACAGGCAAAGCACCTGGTGAGAGGTGAGACGTTAAACCCAGGCCCCGCCTTCTCTCTCAGTTGGACATAAAAGATCCCATGGTACTGTTTCGAAGAAGAGCAGGGGAGTTCTCCGCAGTGTCCTGGCCAATACTTATCCCTCAATCAACAGAACAAAAAAACAGATTGGGGCCGATTTTCATCAAGGCCTCCATCCGCCCAAGTGGCGCCTAAAGTGCCGCTGATGGCTGCTGAGGTACCGGACGGTACTTTGGGCGGGATATTCATCGCCGAGGTCCCTCAAATGGACGACGTACGTCGCCAATCTGGGCGGCAGCGGGCGGGAGGTCTCATTCTCGGCGGCAGAGGCGCTTGCCGCCCAAGTGCCGCCGAGGATGGAGTCGGGCCCCACGGAGGGTCGAAGAGCTGGAAATAAAATCACAAATAAAAAATACAAACTGTCGGAAGACCTTCAGGGGACCCCATCCCGGTAAGTTGCTGTGGAAAATTTAAAAAAAAATGTTCACTTATCTTTTTTTCAGGTTCTTCAGATATACCGTCGGGGACAGACCAGCCTCCAGCCAGCGGTTCCCCCCCCTCCCCCCCGCCCCGGTTCTCCCGCCGACTCCCGCCTGCGAGAATCTGGGAGCTCGGCGGGCGGGAGCTCAGTTGCGCCACTCGGCCGTCCGCTGACGTCGGCGGGCGCTTCCCGGCGGTTCTCCCCTCTCCCGCCCGCTCCCGGCCACCCCGAAAGTGGCACCAGGCGGATCTTCAGGAGGAATGTCAGCGTCAGCGGGCAGTGAGGTGCTGAAAATCGGCCCCATTATCTGGTTATTATCACAATGCTGCTTGTGGGAGCTTGCTGTGCGCAAATTGGTTGACGCGTTTCCTACACTGCAGCAGCGACTACACTTCAAAGAGTACTTCGATGGCTGTAAAGCGCTTTGAGAAATCCGGTGGTCGTGAAAGGTGTTATATAAATCCACGATTTTCTTTCTTTTCTCATCGTTCTCCTTTCTTCAGCCTAGAATGTATTACTAATGGAAGTTTTTAATTTCTATATGGAACAGGCTCAAGGGGCTGAATGACCTACTCCTGTTCCTTCACTGGCAGTTGATGATCTAAAACTCCTCGACCTACCTGCCTAACAGCACAGTGAGAGCACTTTCACCACACAGACTTCAGCAGACCAAGTGGAAGTCATACCAACACTGTCTCAAGGGCAAGTGGGGCTGTGCACTAAATGCCGGCCTTGCCAGCAACGCCGACATCCGAGAATGAATAAAAAATAAAGATGGAGGTTGACGGAACATAAACTTCGCTGAGAGTTGCTGTAAGAGACAGTGAAGAATGTCGGCCTTCATCTGCTGAGCCCTCTATTGAGCCCAAAAGGTACTTGTGGCACACAGCAAAAGGAACACAGGAACAGGAGTTCCTAACTTGATCGAGTTTTTTTAACAGAGGATTGATGAGGGTAATGCAGTTGACGTGGTGTATATGGACTTCCAAACGATGTTTGATAAAATGCCACTTAAGAGGCTTGCCAGCAAAGTTGAAGCCCATGGGATAAAAGGGATCGTGTCAGCATGGACATGAAATTGGCTCAGTGACAGGAAACAGAAAGTAGTGGTGAACGGTTGTTTTTCGGACTGGAGGAAGGTAAACAGTGCTGTTCCCCAGGGGTCAGTACTGGGACCACTGCTTTTCGTGATATATATTAATGACTTGGACTTGGGTGTACAGGACACAATTTCAAAATCTGCAGATGACACAAAACTGGGAATTATAGGGCCCAAGATTCGGGCCGTGCCTAAAACGGTGCAGCCCGGACCTGGACGCCCGTTTTTCGCGCCAGAAAGTGCGCCTAAAAAACATTTACCTATTCTCCGGCTCCTGCAGGTCCTCTGGAGCCGGGCGCGGCGCAGCACGAGCTGTGGGGGGCAGAGCCAGGTCCCTGCACTGAAAACAGTGCCGGGACCTCTGCACATGCGCGCTACAGTGGGCGCGCATGTGCAGTAGCTCCAGGCACTCAAACCTGTGGAGGGGCCCGAAGCACACAGCCCCTAGCCCTGGCCGAATGGTCTCACTGGGACTACGTGGATAAGGCTCCTCCCACCCGACTGGACCCGACCCGACCCCCCGCTCTCCACCCCCACCCCCCAACCCCCCCCCGGTGACTCGACCTCTGCTTCCCCGCCTCACCCCCCGACGACCTGATCCCCGCACCCACTGGACCTCCGCGACTTTCTGTCACCCCCCACCCCCCCGGGACCTTTGCGACTCTCACCCCCCCCCCCAACCCCGGACCTCCACGACTCTCCCCACCCCGGACCTCCGCGACCCCCCCCAAGACCCGACGCCACCTACCTGTAAATCCAGCCCGAAGTCTTGGGCCCGGCCGTTCAGCCTCCTTCTCTCACTCCCCCCCCCCTCCCTCCCTCCTCTCTCCTTCCCTCCCTCCCTCCCTCCCTCCTCTCTCCTTCCCTCCCTCTATCCTCTCTCCCTTCTCCCCCCATCCTCTCTCCCTTCTCCCCCTCTCCCCCCTTCTCCCCCTCTCCCCCTCTCCCCCCTTTCTCCCCCTCTCCCCCCCTCTCCTCCTCTCCCCCCTTCTCCTCCTCCCCCCTTCTCCTCCTCCCCCTTCTCCTCCCTCCCCCACCCCACCCCACCCCAGCCCACCCCACACCCCCCCACAACCCCCACACCCCCCACCCCTCCCCACCCCCCTCTACCTCCCTCCTCCTTCCTCCCCCTCTCCCCCCCAGCCCCCTTCTCCCCCTCCCCCCCCACCCAATTCTCCCCCTCCACCCCCCTTCTTCCCCTTCACCCCCACCCCCCTTCTCCCCCCCACCCCGCTTCTCCCCCAACCCCCTTCTCCCCCCCCACCCCCCTTCTCCCCCTTTCCCTCCCACCCCCCTTCTCCCCTTCCCTCGCTGTCAGAAACACAGACACTGACAGACAGAGAGTGAGAGACACACACACACAGACAGAGCGATAGAGACACTGACAGAGACACACTGGGGTGGGCCGTCCCAGCACGCTGTTGGAGGGCTCCCGGTGCTGCAGTCAGTAAGTAGAAAATGTTTTATTTATTGATTTTTTACATTTTTTTTATTTTTTATTAATTTTTTTGATTGATTTATTGGTTGATTTATTGATGTATTTATCATTTATTATTGATGATGGCTCTTTATTTGTAAAACTGAAGTGTTTAATGTATGTAAACTTCCCTTTAAACCCCCGCCCCCCCCCCATTACCTACGCCTAATTTTTAACCTACGCCTGATTTTCTAAAGTGTCGACAAGGTTTTTTCGAACGTACAAAAATCTTCACTTACTCCATTCTAAGTTAGTTTGGAGTAAGTTTTCACTGCCTTAACTTTGAAAACAGGCGTAAGTGGCCGGACACGCCCCCTTTTGAAAAAGAAATTCTGTTCCAAAGTGAAACTGTTCTAACTGACTAGAACTGGAGCAAACTAAATGCCGAGAATTCCGATTTCTAAGATACTCCGTTCTAAACCAGTTGCTCCAAAAAAACAGGAGCAACTCAGGCCGAAACTTGGCCCCATAGTGAGGAGGATAGTAATAGACTTCAAGAGGACATAGACAGGCTGGTGAAATGGGCGGACACGTGGGAGATGCAATTTAACGCAGAAAAGTGCGAAGTGATACGCTTTTGTTGGAAGAACGAGGAGATGCAATATAAACGAAAGGGTGCAATCCTAAAGGGGGTGCGTGAACAGAGAGACCGGGGAGTAAATGTGCACAAATCGGTGAAGGTGGCAGGGCAGGTTGAGAAAGCGGTTAATAACGCATACGGGATCCTGGGCTTCATACATAGAGACATGGAGTACAAAAACCAGGAAGTTATGATGGACCTTTACAAAACCTTGGTTCGGCCTCAACTGGAGTATTGTGTCCAATTCTAGGCACCGCACTTTAGGAAGGATGTGACTTAGAGAGGGTGCAGAAAAGATTTACGAGAATGATTCCAGGGATGAGGGACTTCAGTTACGTGGATAGACTGGGGTTGTTCTCCTTGGAGCAGAGAAGGTTGAGGGGAGATTTGATCGAGGTGCCCAAAATCATGAGGTGTCTCGACAGAGTAGATAGAGAGAAACTGTTCCCATTGGTGCAAGGGTCGAGAACCAGAGGACACGGACTTAAGGTGATTGGCAAAAGGACAAAAGGCGACATGAGGAAAAAAATGTTTACGCAGCGAGTTAGGATCTGGAATGCACGGCCTGAGAGGGTGGTGGAGGCAGACTCAATCGTGGCTTTCAAAAGAGAACTGGATAAGTAGCTGAAGGAAAAAAAATTGCAGGGCTACGGGGAAAGGGCGGGGGAGTGGGACTGGCTGAAATGCTCTTGCAAAGAGCCGGCACGGGCTCGACCTCCTTCTGTGCTGTAACCGCTCTATGATTCTATGATTATAGTCGACCATTCAGCCCCTCGAGTCTGTCCCGCCATTCAATTAGATTGTGGCTTATCTGTATCTTAACTCCATCTGCTCCCTTGGTTCCGTAACCTTTAATATCCTTACCCAACAAATATTTTCAATCTCAGTTTTCAAATTTTCAATTGGCCCCTAGCCTCAACAGCTTTTTGAGGGAATGGGATTCGGAATTGCCACTCCCCTTTGTGTGAAGAAATTCTTCCTGACATCACCTCTGAACAGCCTGGCTCTAATTTTAAGGTTATACATCCTTTTTTCTGGACTCGCTCCACCAAAGGAAATAGCATTTCTCTATCTACCCTGTCAACTCATTTAATCATCTTAAACACCTTGATTAGACAAATCTTTAAATATACTAGACACGAGGGAATACAAGCCTTGCTTATACAATCTGTCCTCATATTTAATCCTCTAAGCCCTGTAAGTAGTTTGCTTACAGCTGGAGTCTGGGGACGTCGGAGAGCTCTATAAAGGCCCAGCAGTCGTCGAGGAGCCGGCAGTGCGAGCAGTGTACGTCCGGGGATGTTGGAGCAGCCTATAAAGGCCCAGCAGTCATCGAGGAGGTGGGAGTGCGAGCAGTGGGAGTCCGGGAACGTCGGAGTGGCTTATAAAGGCCCAGCAGTTGTCGAGGAGGTGGGAGTGCGAGCAGTGGGAGTCCGGGGATGTCGGAGCAGCCTATCAAGGCCCAGCAGTCATCGAGGAGGCCAGCTGGTGCAGCTGCAGTAGGGAGAGAAGGCAAAAAAGAATTAGAAAGAAATCGAAAGGTGATATCACAGTCAAGGGGGTAGGTGGTTGGCTGGTAATTGGTGAGTAGTTTTTTATTTTATTTTCTTTATCAGTAAGCAACCTTTAGCATTATTGTTGCCAAATTAAGTTAATCTAGGGGTTAAGTCATGGCAGGAGAGCTTGGACACGTGTTATGCACCTCCTGTACTATGTGGGAGGTCAGGCATGCTTTCGTGTATTCCTGACAACTACATACGCGGGAAGTGTATCTGGCTGCAGCTCCTGACAGACCGCATTGCGGCACTGGAACTGCGGGTGGATTCACTCCGGAGCATCCATGATGTAGAGAATGACGTGAATAGCACATTTAGTGAGTTGGTCTTAACGCAGTTAAAGGTTACACAGCCAGATAAGGGATGGGTGACCAACAGGAAGAGCAGAGGAAGGAAGGTAGTGCAGGGGTCCCCTGTGGTCATCCCGGTGCAAAACAGACACACCACTTTGGGTACTGTTGAAGGGGATGACTCATCAGTGCAGAGCAGCAGCAGATTGTTCATGGCACCATGGGTGGCTCTGTTGCACAGGAGGGCAGGAAAACGAGTGGGAGAGCGATAATGATAGGGGATTCTATTTGTAAGGGGAATAGATAGACATCTCTGCTTCCGCAACCAACTCCGGGATGGTGTGTTGCCTCCCTGGTGCGAGGGTCAAAGGATGTCTCGGAGCGGGTGCAGGGCATTTTGAAGGGCCAGTTGTTGTGGTGCATATAGGTACCAACGATATGGAGAAAAAACGGGATAAGGTCCTACAAGACAAATTTAGGGAGCTAGGAGCTAACTTAAAAAGTAGGATCTCAAAAGTAGTAATCTCAGGATTGCTACCAGTGCCACATGCTAGTTAGAGTAGGAATCGCAGGATAGCTCAGAGGAACTGTGGCTTGAGGAGTGGTGCAAAAGGGAGGGATTCAAATTCCTGGCACATTCGAACCGGTTCTGGGGAAGGTGGGACCAGTAAAAACCGGACCATTTGCACCTTGGCAGGACTGGAACCAATGTCCTTGGGGGAGTGTTTGCATGTGCTGTTGGGCAGGGGTTTAACTAATATGGCAGGGGGATGGGAACCTATGCAGAGAGAAAGAGGGCAGAAGTAATAGATAGAAAGAAGAAAAGTAAAAGTGGAGGGCAGAGAAACCCAAGGCAAAAAGCAGAAAGGGCCACATCATAGCAAAATTCTAAAGGGGCAAAGGGTGTTAAAAAGATAAGCCTGAAGGCTCTGTGCCTCAATGCGAGGAGTATGCGCAATAAGGCAGATGAATTAACTGCGCAGAGAGCAGCTAACGGATACGATGTGATTGGCATCACGGAGACATGGCTCCAGGGTGACCAAGGCTGAGAACTCAACATCCAGGGGTATTCAACATTTAGGAGCGATAGACAGAAAGGAAAAGGAGGTGGGGTGGTGTTGCTGGTTAAAGAGGAAATTAATGCAATAGTAAGGAAGGACATTGGCTTGGATGATATGGAATCGGTATGGGTGGAGCTACAGAATACCAAAGGGCAGAAAATGCTAGTCGGATTTGTGTACAGACCACCAAACAGTAGTAGTGAGGTTGGGGATAGCATCAAACAAGAAATTAGGGATGCATGCAATAAAGGTACAGCAGTTATCATGGGAGACTTTAATCTACATATTGATTGGGCTAACCAAACTGGTAGCAATGCGGTGGAGGAGGATTTCCTGGAGTGTATTAGGGATGGTTTTCTCGACCAATATGTCGAGAGACAACTAGATGGCTGGCCATCCTAGACTGGGTGATGTGTAATGAGAAAGGACTAATTAGCAATCTTGTTGTGCGAGGCCCCTTGGGGAAGAGCGACCATAATACGGTAGAATTCTTTATTAAGATGGAGAGTGACACAGTTAATTCAGAAACTAGGGTCCTGAACTTAAGGAAAGGTAACTTCGATGGTATGAGACGTGAATTGGCTAGAATAGACTGACGAGTGATACTTAAAGGTTGACGGTAGATAGGCAATGGCAAATATTTAAAGATCACATGGATGAACTTCAACAATTGTACATCCCTGTCTGGAGTAAAAATAAAATGGGGAAGGTGGTCCAACCGTTGCTAACAAGGGAAATTAAGGATAATGTTAAATCCAAGGAAGAGGCATATACATTGGCCAGAAAAAGCAGCAAACCTGAGGACTGGGAGAATTTAATAGTATAGCAGTGGAGGACAAAGGGTTTAATTAGGAGGGGGAAAATAAAGTATGAGCGAAAGCTTGCTGGGAACATAAAAACTGACTGCAAAAGCTTCTATAGATATGTGAAGAGAAAAAGATTAGTGAAACAAACGTAGGTCCGTTGCAGTCAGATACAGGTGAATTTATAATGGGGAACAAAGAAATGGCAGACCAGTTAAACAAATACTTTGGTTCTGTCTTCACAAAGGAAGACACAAATAACCTTCCGGATATACTAAAGGGCCAAGGGTCTAGTGAGAAGGAGGAACTGAAGGAAATCCTTTTTCGGCAGGAAATTGTATTAAGGAAATTGATGGGATTGAAGGCGGATAAATCCCCGTGGCCTGATTGTCTGCATCCCAGAGTAATTAAGGAAGCAGCCTTAGAAATAATGGATGCATTGGTGATCATTTTCCAACAGTCTATCGACTCTGGATCGGTTCCTATAGACTGGAGAATAGCAAATGTAACACCACTTTTTAAGAAGGGAGGGAGAGAGAAGGCGCGTAATTATAGACCGGTTAGCCTGACAACAGTAGTGGGGAAAATGTTGGAATCAATTATTAAAGATGAAATAGCAGCACATTTGGAAAGCAGTGACGGGATTGGTCCAAGTCAGCATGGATTTAATAAAGGGAAATCCTGCTTGACAAATCTTCTAGAATTTTTTGAGGATGTAACTAGTAGAGTGGACAAGGAAGAACCGATGGATATGGTGTATTTGGACTTTCAAAAGGCTTTTGACAATGTCCCACACAAGACATTGGTGTGCAAAATAAAGCACATGGTATTGGGGGTAATGTACCATCGTGGATAGAGAACTGGTTGGCAGACAGGAAGCAGAGAGTCGGGATAAACGGGTCCTTTTCAGAATGGCAGGCAGTGACTAGTGGAGTGCCGCAGGGCTCAGTGCTGGGACCCCAGCTATTTACAATATACATTAATGATTTGGATGAAGGAATTGAATAATATCTCCAAGCTTGCAGATGACACTAAGCTGGGTGGCAGTGTGAACTGTGAGGAGGACGCTAAAAGGCTGCAGTGTGGCTTGGACAGGTTAGGTGAGTGGGTAAACGAGAGGCAGATGCAGTATAATGTGGATAAATGTGAGGTTATCCACTTTGGGGGCAAAAACACGAAGGCAGAATATTATCTGAATGGTGGCAGATTAGGAAAAGGGGAGGTGAAATGAGACCTAGGTGTCATGGTACATCAGTCATTGAAAGTTGGCATGCAGGTACATCAGCCGGTGAAGAAGGCAAATAGCATGTTGGTCTTCATAGCTAGGGGATTTGAGTATAGGAGCAGGACGGTCTTACTGCAGTTATACAGGGCCTTAGTGGGGCCTCACCTGGAATATTGTGTTCAGTTTTGGTCTCCTAATCTGAGGAAGGACTTTCTTGCTATTGAGGGAGTGCAACGAAGGTTCACCAGACTGATTTCCGTGATGGCATAACTGACATACGAGGAGACACTGAATCGACTGGGCCTGTATTCACTGGAGTTTAGAAGGATGAGAGGGGATCTCATCAAAACATTTATACAATTCTGATGGGACTTGACAGGTTCGATGCAGGAACAATGTTCCTGATGTTGGGGAAGTCCAGAACCAGGGGACATAGTCTAAGGATAAGGGGTAAGCCATTTAGGATGAGGCGAGGAGAAACTTCTTCACTTAGAGAGTTGTTAACCTCGGGAATTCCCTACCGCATAGAGTTGTTGATGCCAGTTCATTGGATATATTCAAGAGGGAGTTAGATATGCCCCTTATGGCTAAAGGGATCAAGGGGTATGGAGAGAAAGCAGGAAAGGGATACTGAGGTGAATGATCATCCATGATCTTATTGAATGGTGATGCAGGCTCGAAGGGTTTGAAAGGCCTACTCCTGCACCTATTTTCTATTTTTCTATGTTTCTATGTTTTTGAAGCAACCCCACTTTACAATAATTCTAGTGCTAGAATTACTGCAGTGAACAGATGAATGAGTCTGGGACGAATACCTTGGTCCGAGTACCGGCAATGCTTTAATTAAAGTTAAAAAACACATCGACACCCAGAAAAACCACAGACACCCTCGTGTGTAAAAAACAAACAAACGCAGTACAATACACAGTGTGGCCTGTCTAAACAGACCCCTAATGTGAAGTACCCACGTCTAAAACACCTCCCCTGAAAAACCCTAAAGCTTGGTTGGGACACATGACATCTTTTCACACTATGCGGTGGTCTTAAAGATCCAGGGGCTGGGATAAATGATCACCAATTACCCCTCTGGCTTACTCGCTGCTTCTCCCAATGAGGCGTGTCTTCTGGGTCCGTACCAGACTGTGGTATTGAAATCCAGTCTCAAGATCAGTCTCCCAGTCGAAGTAGCGAGGCTCTCTTGGTTCGTAGATAATGGTTTCTTCTCTCCGTCCCAGATGGTGTGCTCGGTCCTTGTGCATTGCAAGCAGGCGTGGAAGAGGGGAGAGAGAGAGGTCGCTTCCAACCGTCGTTCTCTTATTCCTGCAAGACTGCTGAAAATCCAACTGTCCTTCCCGCCTGAGGCAGTCCAACTGAAAAGCAAAAACCAAGTCTTTACCTGCCCCTTTGTCAAACTGGGCTGTCCCTCGATGGGTGGCTCCAACGACTCTGTGGTCAAATAGCTTTCCTTTGTCTTTCGATGGCCTGAAACACCGGTCACTTTACTTAATGTCTCACTGATGGGTTCCCATTCCATGACAAAATGTGCCCATCAACTATGATGTTCCTGCTTTCAGCCATTCTCAGTCCCGCCCAGCTGATGTGCATTCAAGTTAAAACATGTTTGGACTTGCCCAGGTTAGCTCTTCTGCTGTAAAGTAAATGTGTCCCAGCAAAGTTCAAAACTTATAAGTCCAAAAGTTTACGCCGATATTTTCGCTAAACCTTACAGCCCCTGGTATCATTCTGGTGAATCTGCGATGCTCCCCCTACAAGGTGAGGAAAGGATTAACTCCTTTAAAAAAATGTGTTTTGGATGAAATAGAGTGGGGCCTATTAGAGACCATAAAGAAAATCTGTGTGTAGAGGCAGATGAAGTGGGCAGGATACTTTGCATCCGTTTTCTCAAAAGAGATGGGCGATGCAGACTTCGTAATGAGGGAGTGTGAAATATTGGATGCGATAAACATAGTGAGAGAGGATGTATTAAGTGGCTTAGCAGCTTTGAAAGTGGATAAATCCCCAGGCCTAGATGAAATGTATCCCAGGTTGTTTAGAGAAGCAAAAGAGGTAATAGCAGAGGTTCCGATCATGATTTTCCAGTCCTTTCTGGCTGTAGGTGTGATACCAGAGGACTGGAGGACTGCTAATGTTGTACCTTTGTTTAAAAAAAGAGAAAGGGATAGACCGAGTAATTACCGGCCAGTCAGCCAAACCTCAGTGGTGGGAACATTATTGGAAAAAGTCCTGAGGGACAGGATAAATCTTTATTTGGAAAGACCATCAGCACGGATTTGTTAAGGCAAGGTCGTGTCTGACGAACTTGATTGAATTTTTCAAGGAGGGTCAATGAGGGCAGTGTGTATGAAGTAGTGGATATGGATTTTAGCATAGCTTATGATAAGGTGCCACATGGCAGACTGGTCACAAAAGTAATAGCCCATGGGATAAAGGGGACATTGGCAAGCTGAATCCAAAATTGGCTCAGAGTCAGGAAGCAAAGGGTAATGGTTGATGGTGTTTTTGTGACTGGAAGGCTGTATCCAGTGGGGTTCCGGAGGGCTCAGTGCTGGGTCCCTTGCTTTTTGTGGTAGATATCAATGACTTGGATTTAAATGTTGGGGGAATGATTAAGAAGTTTGCAGACGACACTAAAATAGGTTATGTGGTTGATAACGAAGAAGAAAGTTGCGGACTGCAGGAAGATATCAATGCACTGGTCAAGTGGGCAGAACGAAGGAAGACACAAATAACCTTCTGGAAATACGAAAGGACCGAGGGTCAATTGAGAAGGAGGAACTGAAGGAAATCCTTATTAGTCGGGAAATTGTGATTGGGAAATTGATGGGATTGAAGGCTGATAAATCCCCGGGGCCTGATAGTCTGCATCCCAGAGTACTTAAGGAAGTGGCCCGAGAAATAGTTGATGCTTGGTGATCATTTTCCAACAGTCTATCGATCTGGATCAGTTCCTTTGTACTGGAGGGTAGCTAATGTAACACCACTTTTTAAGAAAGGAGGGAGAGAGAAAACGGATAATTATCGACCGGTTTGCCTGACATCAGTAATGGGGAAAATGTTGGAATCAATTATTGAAGATGAAACAGCAGCGCATTTGGAAAGCAGTGACAGGATTGGTTCAAGTCAGCATGAATTTATGAAAGGGAAACCATGCTTGACAAATCTTCGAGAATTTTTTGAGAATTTAACTAGTAGAGTAGGCAAGGGAGAACCAGTGAATGTGATGTATTCAGACTTTCAAAAGGCTTTTGACGAGGTCCCACAGAAGAGATTGGTGTGCAAAATTAAATCACATGGTATTGGGAGTAATGTACTGACGTGGATAGAGAACTGGTTGGCAGACAGGAAGCAGAGAGTCGGGATAAACAGGTCCTTTTCAGAATGGCAGGCAGTGACGAGTGGGGTGCCGCAGGGCTCAGTGCTGGTACCACAGCTATTTACAATATACATCAATGATTTAGATGAAGGAATTGAGTGTAATATCTCCAAGTTTGCAGATGACACTAAGCTGGATGGCGGTGTGAGCTGTGAGGAGGATGCGAAGAGGCTGTACGGTGACTTAGACAGATTAGGTGAGTGGGCAAATGCATGGCAGATGGAGTATAATGTGGATAAATGTGAGGTTATCCACTTTGGTGGCAAAAACACGAAGGCAGAATATTATCTGAATGGCAGCAGATTAGGAAAAGGGGAGGTGCAATGAGACCTGGGTGTCATGGTACATCAGTTATTGAAAGTTGGCATGCAGGTACAGCAGGCGGTTAAGAAGGCAAATGGCATGTTGACCTTCACAGCTAGGGGATTTGAGTATAGGAGCAGGGAGGTCTTACTGCAGTTGTACAGGGCCTTGGTGAGGCCTCACCTGGAATATTGTGTACAGTTTTGGTCTCCTAATCTGAGGAAGGACATTCTTGCTGTTGAGGGAGTGCAGCAAAGGTTCACCAGACTGATTCCCGGGATGGCAGGACTGATATATGAGGAGCGACTGGATCGACTGGGACTGTGTTCACTGGAGTTTAGAAGGATGAGAGGACATCTCATAGGAACATATAAAATTCTGACGGGACTGGACAGGTTAGATGCAGGAAGAATGTTCCTGATGTTGGGGATGTCCAGAACCAGGGGACACAGTCTAAGGATAAGGGGTAAGCCATTTAGTACTGAGATGAGGAGAAACCTCTTCCATCAGAGAGTTGTTAACCTGTGGAATTCTCTACCTCACAGAGTTATTGATGCCAGTTCGTTGGATATATTCAAGAGGGAATTGGATATGGCTCTTACGGCTAAAGAGATCAAGGGGTATGGAGAGAAAGCAGGAAAGGGATACTGAGGTGAATGATCAGCCATGATCTTATTGAATGGTGGTGCAGGCTCAAAGGGCCGAATGGCCTACTCCTGCACCTATCTTCTATGTTTCTATGTTTCTATGTAAATGGAATTCAATCCGGATAAGTGTGAGGTAATGCATTTGTGGAGATCTAACAAAGCAAAGGAAAACACATAAAATGATACGACATTGACAAGTGTAGAGGAATAAAGGGACCTTGGAGTGTAGGTCCACAGATCCCTGATAGTAGCAGGCCAGGTAGATAAGCTGCTTAAGAAGGCATATGGAATATATAAGAACAGAAGAAATCAGAACAGGAGTAAGCCATTTTTTCCCTTGAACCTGTTCCACCATTTAATAAGATCATGGCTGATCCGATCATGGACTCAGCTCCACTTCACTGCCCGCTCCCCATAACCCTTTACTCCCTCAAGGCACAAAAATCTGTCAGGAGAGAACGTGTGCGTCATCACGCGCTCTCTCCTCCGTTAAAGGGGAGACATTCGATAATTTTTTTTATCTTCGGCCACTGGGCCACCAGGGAGGGTTTCGGCCCATTGGCAGCCTGGCCGAACCCGGGGGGGCAGTATTTTGCCGGCCGATTGCGTTGCGGATGCGACAGTGGGCCCTCCCCTTTAATGGCCACAGCGCTGTCGAGCCGCACAGTCTTCAGAGGGTGCACCAGCAGAAAAACCTGCCAAGGGAACCGCTTGGCGGGGGATCGACGCATCAAGTTGAAAATGGATGGGTAAGTATTTATTTCATTTTATTTTGGCGGTGCATCTACTTGGGCAGGATGGTGTCCAGGCCAAAAAATCCCCGGCCTGAATTTCGATCGGGTTGGCCTGTTGGCCCCAGAGTGACGGCCATTCGATTTCTAGGAATGGCCGCCACAAACGGGCATTAACCGATCTCTTTGTGACCCTGAATTTCGGTCCCTATGATTCTATGAATTGAATAGAAGTCTGAGGGGACGGTGGGGGGGACCTCAAAAATGATTCCGTTTGCTATGTGTTACAACATTCCGTTCAGCTAAAATTTGTCAATATGTTCTCCTTGTTCTGGACTCCCCCATCAGAGGAAATAGTTTCTTTCTCTATATTCTGTCAACTCCTTTAATCATCTTAAACACTTACAGAAGAAACATAAGAAATAGGAGCATGAGTAGGCCATTTAGCCCCTCGAGCCTGCTCTAGCATTTAATACGATCATGGTTGATCTGATCATGCACTCAGCTCCACTTCCTGCCTGTTCCCCATAACCCCTTACTCCCTTACCGTTCAAAAATGTGTCTGTCTCCACCTTAAATACATTCAATGACCCAGCCTCCACAGCTCTCTGGGCAAAGAATTCCACAAATTTACAACCCTCTGAGATAAGAAATTCCTCCTCATCTCAGTTCTAAATGGGCGATCCCTTATTCTTAAACTATGCCCCCTAGTTCCAGCTTCCCTCGCGAGTGGAAACATCCTCTCTGCACCTACCTTGTCGAATCCCCTCAGTGTCTTATATATTTCTATAAGATCACCTATTCTTCTAACCTTCAATTAGGACACCCCTTAATTTGTAACCCCCTTAATCTTCTTCCTTTCGAAGGAGAACGGAGCACTTAAGCCAGGGGTCTTTGCTAAAAAGTACAGTATTACCAGCATTCAGCAAAAGAGAAATGGTTAACATAGAAACACAGAAACATAGAAAAATAGGGTCAGGAGTAGGCCATTCGGCCCTTCGAGCCTGCACCGCCATTCAATAAGATCACGGCTGATCATTCCCTCAGTATCCCTTTCCTGCTTTCTCTCCATACCCCTTGATCCTCTTAACCGTAAGAGCCATATCTAACTCCCTTTTGAGTATATCCAGTGAACTGGCATCAACAACTCTCTGCGGCAAGGAATTCCACAGGTTAACAACTCTCTGAGTGAATAAATTTCTCCTCATCTCAGTCCTAAATGGCCTACCTTATCCTAAGACTATGTCCACTGGTTCTGGACTTCCCCAACATCGGGAACATTCTTCGCGAATCTAACCTGCCCAGTACTGTCAAAATCTCATAAGTTTCTATGAGATCCCCTCTCATCCTTTTAAACTCCAGTGAAAAAAGGCCCAGTTGATCCAGTCTCTCCTCATATGTCAGTCCAGCCATCCCTGGAATCAGTCTGGTGAAACTTCGCTGCACTCCCTCAATAGCAAGAACGTCCTTCCTCAGATTAGGAGACCAAAACTGAGCATAATATTCCAGGTGAGGCCTCACTAAGGCCCTGTACAACTGCAGTAAGACCTCTCTGCTTCTATATTCAAATCCTCTAGCTATGAAGGCCAACATACCATTTTCCTTCTTCACCGCCTGCTGTACCTGCATGCCCACTTTCAGTCACTGATGTACCTTAACACCCAGGTCTCATTGCACCTCCCCTTTTCCTCGTCTGCTGCCATTCAGATAATATTCTGCCTTCGTGTTTTTGCCTCCAAAATGGATAACCTCACATTTATCCACATTATACTGCATCTGCCATGTATTTGCCCACTCACCTAACCTGTCCAAGTCACCCTGCAGCCTTTTAGTGTCCTCCTCACCGCTCACACCGCCACCCAGTTTAGTGTCATCTGCAAACTTGGAGATATTACACTCTATTCCTTCATTCAAATCGTTAATGTATATTGTAAAGAGCTGTGATCCCAGCACTGAGCCCTGCTGCACTCAACTAGTCACTGCCTGCCATTCTGAAAAGGACCCGTTTAGCCCAACTCTCTGCTTTCTGTCTGCCAACCCGCTCCATATCCACGCCAGTACATTATCCCCAATACCATGTGCTTTGACTTTGCACACCAATCTCTTGTGCGGTACGTTGTCAAGAGCCTTCTGAAAGTCCAAATACACCACATCCACTGGTTCTCCCTTGTCCACTCTACTAGTTACATCCTCAAAAAAATCCAGAAGATTCGTCAAGCATGATTTCCCTTTCATAAATCCATGCTGACTTGATCCGATCCTGTCACCGCTTTCCAAACGTGCTGCTATTTCGTCCTTCATGATCGATTCCAACATTTTCCCCACTACTGATGTCAAGCTAACCGGTCTAAAATTACCCGTTTTCTCTCTCCCTCCTTTTTTAAAAAGTGGTGTTACATTAGCTACCCTCCAGTCCATGGAAACTGATCCAGAGTCGATAGACTGTTGGAAAATGATCACCAATGCATCCACTATTTCTAGGGCCCCTTCCTTGAGCACTCAGGGATGCAGACTATCAGGCCCTGGGGATTTATCGGCCTTCAATCCAATCAATTTCCCTGGCACAATTTCCCGCCTAATAAGGATATCCTTCAGTTCCTCCTTCTCACTAGACCCACTGTCCCCTTGTACATTCGGAAGGTTATTTGTATCTTCCTTCGTGAAGACAGAACCGAAGTATTGGTTCAATTGGTCTGGCATTTCTTTGTTTCCTATTATAAATTCACCTGAATCCAACTGCAAGGGACCTACATTTTTCTTTACTAATCTTTTTCTCTTCACATATTTATTGAAGTCTTTGCAGTCAGTTTTTATATTCCCTGCAAGCTTCCGCTTCTGCTCTATTTTCCCCCTCTTAATTTAAACCCTTAGTCAGTTCAGGTCAAGTAATTAATGTGTGACTCCTTGTCAGGGATAGAGAATACCAGTGAGAGTTAAAGATCCAGCATGTTTTTGAAAGGTAATGGTGGGAATAGTCATCTATTCAACACGTCCTCTAACAGGATCAAATATCGATCGGATTTCACACTTAATATATTCATTACAATGCTTATAGAAATATCACTGCCACTGTTGATGTGCATATCAATCGTGTAACTGCTGTCAATTGTAGCCAAACACGGGTATGCAAGCTTTAGTGATTATAGTTTTAGACTAGTAACCCAAGGATTGTGAATTCAAATCCCTCCTTGTCATGTTGTGAAACTGTTATTCAATAAATCTGGTATTTTCTGTGCTGACCTCAGATAAATGCTGCTGGATTGCAATCAAAACCCAACTGTTTCAATGATGTCCTTAAGGAAACAGAACGGATTAAACCCCCCCAGGTAGAGTTTCTTGGGATTGAAGACAAATTATTGAACTGGTTCAGAAATTGTCTGAGCGGCAGGAGACAGAGAGTAGGGATAATGGGCAGGCAAATGCTACTTTAAGGGTTGATGGTGGATAGGCAATGGCAAACATTTATAGAGCATATGGATGAACTTCAACAGTTGTACCTCCCTGTCTGGAGTAAAAATAAAACAGGGAAGATGGCTCAACCGTGGCTAATAAAGGAAATTAAGGATAGTGTTAGATCCAAGGAAGAAGCATATAAGTTGGCCAGAAAAAGCAGCAAACCTGAGGACTGGGTGAAATTTAGAATTCAGCAGAGGAGGACAAAGGGTTTAATTAAGAGGGGGAAAATAGAGTACGAGAGGAAGCTTGCCGGGAACATAAAAACTGACTGCAAAAGCTTCTATAGATATATGAAGAGAAAAAGATTAGTGAAGACAAACGTAGATCCCTTGCAGTTAGACTCAGGTGAATTAATAATGGGGAACAAAGAAATGGCAGACCAATTGAACAAATACTTTGGTTCTGTCTTCACGAAGGAAGACACAAATAACCTTCCGGATGGGACCGAGGGTCCAGTGAGAAGGAGGAACTGAAGGATATCCTTATTTGGTAGGAAATTGTGTTGGGGAAATTGATGGGATTGAAGGCTGATAAATCCACGGGGCCTGATTGTCTGCATCCCAGAGTACTTAAGGAGGTGACCCTAGAAATAGTGGATGCATCGGTGATCATTTTCCAACAGTCTATCGACTCTGGATCAGTTTCTATGGACTGGAGGGTAGAAAATGTAACACCACTTTTTAAAAAAGGAGGGAGCGAGAAAATGGGTAATTATAAATTGGTTATTCTGACATCAGTAGTGGGGAAAATGTTGGAATCAATTATTAAAGATGAAATAGCAGCGCATTTGAAAAGCAGTGACAGGATTGGTCCAAGTCAGCATGGATTTGTGAAAGGGAAATCATGCTTGACAAATCTTCTGGAATTTTTTGAGTATGTAACTAGTAGAGTGGACAAGTGAGAACCAGTGGATGTGGTGTATTTGGACTTTCAAAAGGCCTTTGACAAGGTCCCACATAAGAGATTGGTGTGCAAAGTCAATGCACATAGTATTGGGGGTAATGTACTGACGTGGATAGAGAACTGGTTGGCAGACAGGAAGCAGAAAGTCGGGATAAACGGGCCCTTTTTGGAATGGGAGGAAGTGACGAGTGGAGTGCCGCAGGGCTCAGTGCTGGGACCCCAGCTCTTTACAATATACATTAATGATTTGGATGAAGGAATTGAGTGTAATATCTCAAAGTTTGCAGATGACACTAAACTGGGTGGTGGTGTGAGCTGTGAGGAGGATGCTAAGAGGCTGTAGGGTGATTTGGACAGGTTAGGTGAGTGGGAAAATGCATGGCAAATGCAGCATAATGTGGATATCCACTTTGGTGGCAAAAACACGAAGGCAGAATATTATCTGAATGGTGGCAGATTAGGAAAAGGGGAGGTGCAATGAGACCTGGGTGTCATGATTCAACAATCATTGAAAGTTGGCATGCAGGTACAGCAGGTGATGAAGAAGGCAAATGGCATGTTGGCCTTCATAGCTAGGGAATTTGAGTATAGGAGCAGGGAGGTCTTACTGCAATTGTACAGGGCCTTGGTGAGGCCTCACCTGGAATATTATGTTCAGTTTTGGTCTCCTAATCTGAGGAAGGATGTTCTTGCTATTGATGGAGTGCAGCGAAGGTTCACCAGACTGATTCCAGGGATGGCTGGACTGACATATGAGGAGAGACTGGATCAACTGGGCCTTTATTCACTGGAGTTTAGAAGGATGAGAGGGGATCTCATAGAAACGTATAAGATTCTGATGGGACGGGACAGATTAGATGCGGGAAGAATGTTCCCGATGTTGGGGAAGTCCAGAACCAGGGGACACAGTCTTAGGATAAGGGGTAAGCCATTTAGGACTGAGATGAGGAGGAACGTCTTCACTCAGTGAGTTGTTAACCTGTGGAATTCCCTGCCGCAGAGAGTCGCTGATGCCAGTTCATTGGATATATTCAAGAGGGAGTTAGATATGGCCCTTACAGCTAAAGGGATCAAGGGGTATGGAGAGAAAGCAGGAAAGGGGTACTGAGGTGAATGATCAGCCATGATCATATTGAATGGTGGTGCAGGCTCGAAGGACCGAATGGTCTACTCCTGCACCTATTTTCTATGTTTCTATGTTACTCTAATTGGCAGGATGTAACCAGCGGTGTCCTGCATGGATCTGTGTTGGGGCCTTATCTATCCATGGATAGAGCAGAGTACTGTCTAACTGGTGAAAAGTTAAAAGCAGGGGAGGTCCAAAGAGACTTGGGATCCAGGCACATCGATCATTAAAATGTCATGAACAGGTACAGAAAATGATCAAACAGATTAATGGAAGGCTGGCCTTTATAGCTAGAGGGCTAGAATAAAACGGGGTAGAAGTTAGGCTGCAGTTGTAAAAAGCCCTGGTTAGACCAGACCTGAGCACTGTGAGCAGTTTTGGGCACCACACCTGAGGAAGGATATATTGGCCTTGGAGGGAGTGCAGTGTAGGTTTACCAGAATGATACCCGGACTTTAAGGGGTAAGTTACGAGGAGAGATTCCACAAATTCGGGTTGTATTCCTCGAAGTAAAAGGTTAAGGGGTGATTTGCTTGAAGATTTCAAGATATTAAGGGGAACGTAAGAACATAAAAAATAGGAGCAGGAGTAGGCCATAAGGCCCCTTGAGCCTGCTCCGCCATTCAAAAGATCATGGCTGATCTTATCATGGACTCAGATCCACTTCCCCACTCGATCTCCATAACCCCTTATCCCCTTATCGTTTAAGAAACTGATAAGTTAGAGTAAAGAGAGAGAAACTATTTCAGATGGTTGGGGATTCTCGGTCTAGGAGGCACAGTCTTTTGATACCCAAAGCTATTTAGAGATGTGGGCCAAAGGCGGGGTGTATGGAGTTAGGTCGCAGATCAGCCATGATCTCATTGAATGGCGGAAGCGGCTTGAGGGACTGAATGGCCTACTCCTGTTCCTGTGTTCATATGTTCCTTCCTGGTCTGACCTACATATGACTCTAAATATGTGGTAGACGATTAATGCCCTCAGGTCAACAAAGGTAGTCAATATATGCTGCCATACCAATGTCGCACATATCCCAAGAACATAGGCTAAAATTGCATTTATTTTGGCTACAACTTGATTAAGGACCCTTTTAAAGGAACAATACTTGGACAGTCAATTATTGGCCCGTAAACTGTGGCCTCTCTGGGAGTATGTGCGCGCGGATCTGAAGCGGCCTCGCAAATGTCAGTTCTCGGGGAGCGATGTTCATGCACCGAGAAATGGCTTTTCCGATCTGTCAAAATATGTTTTGACCGATCACATGCATCCCTGGGAGAAGGACATTCGCAGGTGGAAATTTGAGCTATTTGCCCATCTCTTGCCTAGAGAATGTCCTTCAAACTCTAACGCCTGGTAAAAGCAGCCATACAGCCTACTT
The DNA here is from genome assembly GCF_044704955.1 of Pristiophorus japonicus. NCBI lineage: Eukaryota > Metazoa > Chordata > Chondrichthyes > Pristiophoridae > Pristiophorus > Pristiophorus japonicus. The sequence goes on from NC_091986.1 coordinate 209,989,147, forward strand.
TTACCAGCATAAGAGTTTTAAAACATAGATAAATTAAATGTTATTATTTATTTTTATATTAAAACCCCTGTCTATAAAGGTGAGATTATTTTTAACACTATTAAAACATTTTTTTTTTAAATTTAATTTTCCTCTAAAACATTTAATTTAATGCAGTTTTTATCAATTTTTAAAAAGTGTTTTTTTTTAATTTGATTTTGGGATGTTCTCATTGATAGTAATGGGAGCTCAGAGCTGAGAGAGCAGACATGGCTTCGAAAGACGGCACCTCCGACAGTGCAGCACTCCCTCAGTACTACACTGGAGTGTCAGCCTAGATTTTTTGCTTGGGGCCGAAATAATCTTCCTGCTCCCAAACTGAGGCACATTTACCGATTCTTCATTTTTTTCTCCGCCCCAATCCATGGGGCAGAGATTTGAGCGAAATTGAGGTCTTTGTCTTTCTTTTGGTTTCGGTGCGGCAGCGGAGAGGAAGTGCCGTCATGTCGGATTGGCCGCCGCTCCGACTCATCAGCGCCACGCTGACGAGACACAACGTCCTTCCTCTTCAGTTAAAGGGGAGGGCCGCTGCCAGCTCCGCAGCCACGTTAGTGGCAGCCGTTGGGCCAGGAGGGAGGGTTTCGGCCGGGCCAGCGGCCTGGCACCCAAGAGGGGCTGCAGGGCTGCCTGTTGGCGACCCGGCCGAACCCGTGGCCGCCATTGTCGGGCCGACCTCGGAGTCGGCCGACAATTAAAATAAAATGGCCGCCGCGGCAGTGCGCCCTCCCCTTTAAGGGTGGACGCGCAGCCCAGCCACAAGAAGCTTCCCGCCGGGGGATGCTGTGGGGGGGGCCGCTCCCACGGGGCAATTTCACACGCGGGGCAGAAAGGGGGTCGCCGCCGGTTTGTAAAGGGTCGGCGCGTGCCCGACGGGGCGGGACGTCGGCCGGGGCGGTCCCGTACACCGCTACAAAATGTCGGCCCCTCCGCGCCAACTGAGCGGTGAGTGCTTTCCGCACCGTTGTTGCCTGTTTGAGGCGGTAACGGCTCTTAAAATATGAGGCAATTTTAGACCCCTCAAGTCTCTGAAATGGGACTTGAATCCACAACCTTCTGACTCGGAGGCAAGAGTGCTACCCACTGAGCCACAACAAATGAATGACATGGCGTAATTTGAAGCATAATTCTCAATGAAGCTATTCTCGCCCATTTACTATCTGATTGAATGTTCGAGAACTTGGATGTGTAAACACTACGCGACCAAAGTTTCCGCGATGGGCGAATGGCTCAAAGTCAGAGGGGGCTGAACACTGGGTACGCGCGGCCGTACCAGCCGCGAGGCGGGAACTTCCTGCGCCGGGCGCAGAATCTCGCCCCGCAAGCTATATCGCGCTGACCGCCCCCGGGAGGAAGTGAAGCGTAAAATCTCGCGCCTCGGGGACTGGGGCTGTGGCGCAGAGCCAGGCGAATTTTCCAGTGCTAAGTGGAGGGACGCACTGGCGGAAAGACAGAGAATGGGAAGGGGAGAGCCAAGCTGGAGGGAGAAGGGGCCATCATTGGACCACTGGGGAGCGGGGCACACAAGGGGAGCATCGGGCTGCAATCGTGCGGCATGGACCCCGCGACCTGCAGTGGAGAAGGTAAGGCGGCCATTTTATAATAGTTTTTACCGCCGCTTCCCCCTCCCCCCCCCCCACTTTAAATTTTCGCCCCGTGAGCAGTCTCCAGCCCGGTACGCGCCCCACAAAGCTGTCGCGGGCTCCGGTGCGAAAACGGGTTTGCTGCGCACGGGGAAGATATCGTCATCGCTGGCAATAGCGGTCCGGGGCGCGAGCGGGAGGAGCGGGGTGCCACCGGTTAGCGCCGCCGCTAAACTCCCGCGTAATTTCGCAGGAATCGGTAGCGGTGCCGCGATCGGGCGGAAAGTCGTTTGCGCCCCATTAGCGCCCCCCAGGGGGCCACTACTGGGAGGCACAAACGGCTCAAATTTCCTCCCCAAGGTACTTGACCTGAAAGTGAGGCCGAAATTTAGGGTGGCATCTGGATACATTTAGTGTCCAGCCCAATGACCCTCCATTAGGAATTCTGAACGGGAGGCGTATGGAGAGGGGGGTGGTGGAGAGTTTTTCTCCTGCTACCCTTATGTCCTGCACAGGAATAGAATCAGACAGCGCAGAAGGAAGCCCTTCGGCCCATTGTGCCCGAGCTGGCTCTTTAACGAGAGCTATCCCTTTAGACCCACTCCCCTGCTCTTTCCCCATTGCACCTTTCAAAGTTAGTACTGAATCTGCTTCCACCATCCTTTCAGGCAATGCCTTCCAGGTCACACCAAATCTCTGCGGTAAAAAGAATCTCATCTTCCCTCTGCATCGCATCGCCTAAAAGTCTCACTTTAAACTATTCAGGCATGAGTTGTCTCTCTTGGTGAGACTTTTAAAATGTTCCCTCCTTCAAGATGGCTGAGTTCATTTGAGGCAATAGGTTTCAATTGAAGTTGTGCATCTCAGGAACAAAGTGAACATTGCCAGTTAAAGCCGATTACTGCAAGTGATGCAACTCGCAGTGTGAAAACATTCTCCTCATCTCCTCCACTGGTTCTTGTGCCAATTATCTTCAATATAGTCATCATCATAGGCAGTCCCTCGAAGCGAGGATGACTTGCTTCCACGCCAAAAAGGGATGTGTTCACAGGTGTTTCAATGAAGGACCTAATATTCCCAGGTCCCGAACTACATCCTGAAGGGTGGAAGATGCCCTGTGGGTGGATTTTTTTAATGTGGGGTGGCCGATGCACACCAGCCACCGCACGGGCTTGACAGAGCTCGGTCTTGGTCCAGTGGCAAGGGTTAACCAAGACGACTAGAGACCTGCTCTGCTACACAGGCCTAGCGTGCACACATATTGCAGTGTGGGCTGGCCCGTGCTGCCCCTGGGCCCCTGGCCCCGAGGAAACATATTGGGGTGTGTCTGGCAGATGTTTCCTGGAATTCCACCCAGCTCACCAACTGACAGAGCGAACGGATCTCATGTGATCATGTGATCAGGTGAAGGTTCAGGTTAAGATTCAGTACCTGACCTTCCGAAGGTCCCCAAGATGATAAAGGGAAAGCTGGTCTTCATATAATAAAAAGGATATAGAGGCATCAGAGAAGATGCAGCAAAGATAATATCAGAAAAGAGAGGATATATTTATCAGGAAAGGCTGAGCAGGCTGAGACTCTTTTCTCTAGAAAAGAGCAGACTGAGGGGTAACTCGATAGAGATAATTGATGGAGTCGACGTAGACTTGTGCAAAACTAGAGGTCAAAAATATAAGGAAGACAGGAGAAACTGCTTTACCCAGAGAGTAGTGAGAATGCACTGCACATCACCAGTTCATCCACGAGGTTCATAACCACCTGCCTCATCGTGGATCCCCTGAACCCAACTGGCTGGGGTTTTATTGAGTCTTGTGAACATCATGTGACTGGCTAAGCCACTCACAACTCAACAGCTCGACAACTATTTTTATTAAAGGGGCACTAGAACCGGCAAAATAACCAATAAAATTTTTTAAACAATAAACAGTCAAATTAACATTTGCCTGTGAGCATACTCACAGGTGCATGCATTAAACCGGAAACAAAATAGTTCCGGTTCTCCATCATTCCACATAGCTGAATGCGGCCTTTTAGTTTTTAACACCCCATCCAAGCGCCAAGTCCCTTAGAAACATTGACGGGCTCCGATGCACAGGTATCCCTGGTGGCAGTCTTTCTTGGGCGCAAATGATGAAAATTCTGGCGGGCAACTGGGCATCATCCCAAATTCTGCCCCCGTCTAGATAATGGTGTCTGTAAGCTCCCCTCACCGCCCCCCAACCTCCATTCCCCACCTCACCACACAAAATATCATGCCAAAGGTCTACTAGCAAAGTGCACTGCAATATTACCCGATGCCGCTGCCTGACGAACAGTGTTCGAAGACCAGGCCCTCAAATTTACCATCAAGCTCATGGTCTACAGGGCTGCAGTAATATCCGCCCTCCTGTATGGCTCAGAGACATGGACCATGTATAGGAGACATCTCAAATCGCTGGAGAAATACCACCAACGATGCCTCCGTAAGATCCGACAAATCGCCTGGGAGGACAGACGCGTCAACATTAGCGTCCTCGACCAGGCCAACATCCCCAGTATTGAAGCACTGACCACACTTGATCAGCTCCGCTGGGCAGGCCACATTGTTTGCATGCCAGACACGAGACTCCAAAGCAAGCGCTCTACTCGGAACTCCTTCATGACAAACGAGCCAATGGTTGATAGAAGAAATGTTACAAGGACACCATCAAAGCCTTCCTGGTAAAGTGAAGCATCCCCACAGACACCTGGGAGTCGCTGGCCGAAGACCGCCCTGGGTGGAGGAGGCAGAGCGGGAGGGTGCTAAGCACCTCGAGTCTCGTCGGCGAATGCATGCGGAAGACAAGCGCATGCTGCGGAAGGAACATGCGGCAAGCTTGTCCCAACCTCTCTTACCCTCAACAACTGTCTATCCCACCTGTGGCAGGGACTGTGGCTCTCGTATTGGACTGTTCAGCCACCTAGGGACGCATTCTAAGAGTGAAAGCAAGTCTTCCTCGATTCCGAGGGACTGCCTATGATAGGGCTTCGTTTCACAATCGTGTGATGGAACTGGTCATGCCTGCCATCTGTTGAAGTCCACCGCTGCACCTGGAAGTAGTTAATTCAAGTCACTAGATTTGAGCAAGGTGACCTCGGCACTGGACGCAGAGGAGGCGGGAACAACCGTATTTACAGCTGCTGAATACCATCAGCTAACCATAGGCGGAAACATAGAAACATAGAAAATAGGTGCAGGAGTAGGCTATTCGGCCCTTCGAGCCTGCACCGCCATTCAATAAGATCATGGCTGATCATTCCCTCAGTACCCCTTTCCTGCTTTCTCTCCATACCCCTTGATCCCTTTAGCCGTCAGAGCCATATCTAACTCCCTCTTGAATATATCCAATGAACTGGCATCAACAACTCTCTGCGGCAGGGAATTCCACAGGTTAACAACTCTCTGAGTGAAGAAGTTTCTCCTCATCTCAGTCCTAAATGGCCGACCCTTTATCCTAAGACTGTGTCCCCTGGTTCTGGACTTCCCCAACATCAGGAACATTCTTCCCGCATCAAACCAGTCCGGTCCCGTCAGAATCTTATACGTTTCTATGAGATCCCCTCTCATCCTTCTAAACTCCAGTGAATAAAGGCCCAGTTGATCCAGTCTCTCCTCATATGACAGTCCAGCCATCCCTGGAATCCGTTTGGTGAACCTTCGCTGCACTCCCTCAATAGCAAGAACATCCTTCCTCAGATTAGGAGACTAAAACTGAACACAATATTCCAGGTGAGGCCTCACTAAGCCCTGTACAACTGCAGTAAGACCTCCCTGTTCCTATACTCAAATCCCCTAGCTATGAAGGCCAACATACTATTTGCCTTCTTCACCGCCTGCTGTACCTGTATGCCCACTTTCAGTGACTGATGAACCATGACACCCAGGTCTCGTTGCACCTCCCCTTTTCCTAATCTGCCGTCATTCAGATAATATTCTGGCTTCGTGTTTTTGCCCCCAAAATGGATAACCTCACATTTATTCACATTATACTGCATCTGCCATGCATTTGCCCACTCACCTAACCTGTCCAAGTCACCCTCAGCCTCTTAGCGTTCTCCTCACAGTTTACACCACTACCCAGTTTAGTTTCATCCGCAAACTTGGAGATATTACACTCAATTCCTTCATCTAAATCGTTAATGTATATTGTAAATAGCTGCGGTCCCAGCAGTGAACCCTGCAGCACTCCACTAGTCACTGCCTGCCATTCTGAAAAGGACCCGTTAATCCCGACTCTCTGCTTCCTGTCTGCCAACCAGTTCTCTATTCACGTCAGTACATTACCCCCAATACCATGCGCTTTGATTTCTAGTGCGCGCCCTTGTCAAAAGCCTTTTGAAAGTCCAAATACACCACATCCACTGGTTCTCCCTTGTCCACTCTACTAGTTACATCCTCAAAAAATTCCAGAAAATTCGTCAAACATGATTTCCCTTTCATAAATCCATGCTGAATTGGTCCGATCCTGTCACTGCTTTCCAAATGAGCTGCTATTTCATCCTTCATGATTGATTTTAACATTTTCCCCACAACTGATGTCAGGCTAACCAGTCTATAATTACCCATTTTCTCTCTCCCTCCTTTTTAAAAAAGTGGTGTTACATTAGCTACCCTCCAGTCCATAGGAACTGATCCAGAGTCAATAGATTGTTGGAAAATGATCACCAATGCATCCACTACTTCTAGGGCCACTTCCTTAATTTCTCTGATATGCAGACTATCAGGCCCTGGTGATTTATCGGCCTTCAATCCCATCAATTTCCCTAACACAATTTCCCGCCTAATAAGGATATCCTTCAGTTCCTCCTGCTCACTAGACCCACTGTCCCCTGGTACATTCGGAAGGTTATTTGTGTCTTCCTTCGTGAAGACAGAAACTAAGTATTTGTTCAATTGGTCTGCCATTTCTTTGTTCCCCATTATAACTTCACCTGAATCCAACTGCAAGGGACCTACTCTTGTCTTCACTAATGTTTTTCTCTTCACATATTTATAGAAGCTTTTGCAGTCAGTTTTTATATTCCCTGCAAGCTTCCTCTCGTACTCTATTTTTCTCCTCTTAATTAAACCCTTAGTCCTCCTCCGTTGAATTCTAAATTTCTCCCAGTCCTCAGGTTTGTTGCTTTTTCTAGCCAATTTGTATGCCTCTTCCTTGGTTTTAACACTATCCTTAATTTCCCTTGTGAGCCATGGTTGAGCCACCTTCCCCGTTTTATTTTTACTCCAGACAGGAATGTACAATTGTTGAAGCTCATCCACGTGATCTTTAAATGTTTGCCATTGCTTTTCCACCGTCAAACCTTTAAGCATCCTTTGCCAGTCTATTCTAGCCAATTCACGCCTCATATCATCGAAGTTACCTTTCCTTAAGTTCAGGACCTTAGTTTCCGAATTAACCATGTCACTCGCCATCTTTAAAAATAATTTTACCATATCATAATCACTCTTCCCCAAGGGGCCTCGCACAACAAGTTTGCTAATTAGTCCCTTCTCATTACACATTACCCAGTCTAGGATGGTCAGCTCTCTAGTTGGTTCCTCGACATATTGGTCTAGAAAACCATCCCTAATACACTCCAGGAAATCCTCCTACACCGCATTGCTACCAGTTTGGTTATCCCAATCAATATGTAGATTAAAGTCGCCCATGATAACTGTTGTACCTTTATTGCACACATCCCTTATTTCTTGTTTGATGCTGTCCCCAACCTCACTACTACTGTTTGGTGGTCTGTACACAACTCTCACTTGCGTTTTCTGCCCTTTGGAATTCCGCAGCTCCAGCCATACCGATTCCACATCATCCAGGCTAAAGTCCCTCCTTACTGTTGCACAAGTTTGGCTTTAGAATTTGCTTCTGTGTCGCAGGCCATTGTCCAATTAGAATACGTTAATATTGGAGATTAGTCGGGACAATGGGGAGTAGCAAATAGCCGGCGGGTTGACTACATCCCAGGTGAGCTGCTAGCATCAGGAATTGGCTGGAACAATGGAAGCCCCCAAGTAGTATCACATTAACTGTCTGGGATTGTCCAGACCAGCCCGTTCCTTTTGTAATGTTAAGGCAGGATGTCGGGTTAAACTGATTAACAGTTAAACCATCAAGATGGCCATTATGTCAGGTCTGGAAGTTAGGTGTGCAAGGACCGAACCTCGTTTCAATACACATTTTGGGCATCATGTGATGTGACTCACATTAAGGTGGAAGGTACATTAAGGATGGCTGGGAGGGGTGGGGATTGAACTGGTGACAAAGTACAGGGAGCAGCCTTCTTGTCGGAAGAGCTCCCGGGACAGAAACCCAACACCGACGGAGGCCGTGCTTGATCACCTTGGGTCTGCAGGAAACCAGGCTGTATGAGTCGATGGTAACAGTAATAGTTATTATACTAGAAACATAGAAACATAGAAATTAGATGCAGGAGCAGGCCATTCGGAGCTTCAAGCCTGCACCGCCATTCAATAAGATCATGGCTGATCATTCAACCTCAGTACAGCTTTCCTGCTTTCTCTCCATACCTCTTGATCCCTTTGGCTGTAAGGGCCATATCTAACTCCTTTTTGAATATATCTAACGACTGGCCTCAACAACTTTCTGCGGTAGAGAATTCCACAGGTTGACCACTTTCTAAGTGAAGAAGTTTCTCCTCATCTCGGTCCTAAATGGCTTACCCCTTATTCTTAGACTGTGGACCTGGGTTCTGGAACTCCCCAGCAACGGGAACATTCTTCCTGCCTCCAACCTGTCCAATCTCGTCAGAATTTTATATGTTTCTATGAGATCCCCTCTCATTCTTCTAAACTCCAGTGGATACAAGCCCAGTTGATCCAGTCTCTCCTCATGTGACAGTCCTGCCATCCGAGGAATCAGTCTGATGAACCTTCGCTGCACTCCCTCAATAGCAAGAACATCCTTCCTCAGATTAGGATTCCAAAACTGAACACAATATTCCAGGTGAGGCCTCACCAAGGCTCTGTACAACTGTAGTAAGACCTCCCTGCTCCTATACTCAAATCCCCTAGCTATGAAGGCCAACATTCCATTTGCTTTCTTCACTGCCTGCTGTACCTGCATGCAAACCTTCAATGACTAATGTACCATGTCACCCAGGTCTCATTGCACCTCCTCTTTTCCTAATCTGTCACTATTCAGATAATATTCTGTCTTCTTGTTTTGGCCACCGAAGTGGATAACCTCACATTTATCCACATTATACTGCATCTGCCATGCATTTGCCCACTCACCTAACCTGTCCAAGTCACCCTGCAGCCTCTTATCATCCTCCTCACAGCTCACACTGCCACCCAGCTTAGTGTCATCTGCAACTTGAAGATATTACATTCAATTCCTTCATCTAAATCATTGATGTATATTGTAAATAGCTGGGGTCTAAGCACTGAACCCTGCGGCACCCCACTGGTCACTGCCTGCCATTCTGAAAAGGACCCGTCTATTCCAACTCTCTGCTCCTGTCTGCCAACCAGTTTTCTATCCACATCAATACATTACCCCCAGTACCATGTGCTTTAATTTTGCACAACAATCTCTTGTGTGGAACCTTGTCAAAAACCTTTTGAAAATCCAAATACACCACATCCACTGGTTCTCCCTTGTCCACTCTACCAGTTACATCCTCAAAAAATTCTCGAAGATTTGTCAAGAATTTAGTCCCTTTCATAAATCCATGCTGACTTGGACCGATCATGTCACTGCTTTCCAAATGCATTGCTATTTCATCTTTAATAATTGATTACAACATTTTCCCCACCACCAGTGTAAGGCTAATCAGTCTATAATTCCCTCTTGGTGTCAAGTGATAAACTTGCATTTGGACAGTACGCTCGAGTCTGATTCACGAGGAATCATTTAATTGAGTTTAAGAGATTTCCTTACAATGTGGACATTGGTTGAGGAGAAGAGCCGTCTTGACTGTGATGCACCACATGCTCGAATAGCCTGACCATGGTTGACAAGTGGCTTACACTGATTTCATCATCATCATAGGCAGTCGTCAAAATCGAGGAAGACTTGCTCCTACTCTCAAAGTGAGTTCTCAGGTGACTGAACAGTCCAATTCGGGAATTACAGTCTCTGTCACAGGTGGGACAGACAGTCGTTGAGGGAAGGGGTAGGTGGGTCTGGTTTGCCATACGCTCCTTCCGCTGCCTGCGCTTGATTTCTGCATGCTCTCGGCGACGAGAGTCGAGATACTCAGCACCCTCCCGGATGCTCTTCCTCCACTTTGGGCGGTCTTTGGCCAGGGATGCCCAGGTGGGGATGTTGCACTTTTTCAAGGAGGCTTTGAGGGTTCCTTGAAACGTTTCCTCTGCCCACCTGGGGCTCGCTTGACGTGTAGGAGTTCCAAGTAGAGCGCTTGCTTCGGAAGTCTCGTGTCGGGCATACGGACAATGTGGCCCGCCCAATGGAGCTGGTCGAGTGTGGTCAGTGTTTCGATGCTGGGGATGTTGGCCGGATCGAGAACACTGACTTTAGTTCCAACACTGATTTACAGCCTGGTTAGCCAACCGCCCATCCTCTGTTCACCTTGCAAGAGTTAGTCTTGCTTGAGTGCTTCATTGGTGGTGAATTCTAGGTAGCTTTTGTGGAACTTCGAATCAAAGACATTTACGGCACAGAAGGAGGCCATTCGGCCCATCGTGTCTTTTGCTGCCGAAAAAGAGCAGCCAGCTTAATCCTACTTTCCAGCTCTCGGTCCGTAGCCCTGTAGGTTGGAGCACTTCATGTGCACATCCAAGTACTTTTTAAATGTGATGAGCTTTTCTTCCTGTCAGGCAGTGAGTTCCAGGTTCCCACCACCCTCTGGGTGAAAACTATCGCCTCAACTCTCCTCTAATCATTCTATCAAATACTTTAAATCTATGCCCCTGGTTATTGACCTCCCTGCTAAGGGAAATAGGTCCTTCCTATACTCAAATCCTCTCGTTGGCCTTCATACGAGAGGATTTGAGTATAGGAGCAGGGAGGTCTTACTACAGTTGTACAGGGCCTTGGTGAGGCCACACCTTGAATATTGTGTACAGTGTTGTTCTCCTAACCTGAGGAAGGACATTCTTGCCATTGAGCGAGTGCAGCAAAGGTTTACTAGACTGATTCCCGGGATGGCAGGACTGTCATATGAAGAAAGACTGGATCGACTTATATTCACTGGAATTTAAAGAATGAGAGGGGACCTCATCGAAACATAAAATTCTGAAGTGATTGGACAGGTTAGATGCAGGAAGAATGTTCCCGATGTTGGGGAAGTCCAGAATCAGGGATCACAGGTTAAGGATAAAGGGTAAGCCATTTAGGACTGAGATGAGGAGAAACTTCTTCACTCAGAGAATTGTGAACCTGTGGAATTCTTTACCACAGAAAGTTGTTGAGGCCAGTTCGTTAGATATATTCAAAAGGGAGTTAGATGTGGCCCTTACGGCTAAAGGTATCAAGGGGTATGGAGAGAAATCAGGAATGGGGTACTGGAGATGCATGATCAGTCATGATCATATTGAATGGTGGTGCAGGCTCGAAGGGCCGAATGGCCTACTCCTGCACCCATTTTCTATGTTTCTATGTTTCTATCCACTCTATCTCGGCCCCTCACAATTTTTTACACCTCATTAAGACTACCCTCAGCCTCCTCTGTTCAAAAGAAAACAGACCCAGCCTATCCAATCTTTCCTCACTCTGTTGAGTGTAATCACATACTTATATCCATTAGCACCAACATAAAGGCAAAATATTTTGTTTAGGAACCTCCCAACCGGAAAAGCTTCCATTCCATCAGATTTGCATGGATTCAACTTGAAAAATGAAAGCACAACCTTCTAGGCCAAGCCATCATCCATGTGATTAATTTTTTAATCAGCTTTCTCTCTTCTTTTTCGCTGCAATGAAGAATCACTTAGCAAAATTCTGTCATCACATCAAAGCACAAGCTGAGTGTGACTGAATGAAAACTGATTATGGCAATATTCTGCATCCCTTCATGAACCTGCACAGATGGAGCGCTCTGCCTATGAACTAGGAAAGTGCAGTGCACAGGCCAATTTACCCGACAAGACGGTGAAACTGGATGATCCAATTGACTGACCATCAAGGCTCAAATTGCTTCTGAAGTCTGGCATCTCTGGAACCCAATTTGAACATCGAAGCTGCCTACAAATGCGGCACTCCCCCAGTACTGCGCTGGGTTATCTGCCGAGATTTTGGACGTAAGGGGCTGAATTTTCGGTTCTGGTCATTTTGGGGCGGTAATGGCTGTGGGGCGTTAGGTTTGCACCCGGGAACAGTTTACGCCTGAGTCAGCAAAATTTATCAGCTGGTCCCTGAGTGTGGGGCGGAGCACTAAGGGAGGCGTTGCACACCTCTTTTGGTGTGCAAGGCCGGCTGAACAAGTGAAAATCCATTGCTAAAGAGCTGGCCTCGGAACACTGTAAGAGAGGCTTATGTGGCAACAAAAAAAAAAACCATCTCAAAACACAACAAACGTTCCCAATACCTTAAACACCCCATACTAAGCGACATCGCAAAAATAAAACTAAACAACACAATCAAACGTGTCTCAATCACCAATTCCATCGCTCACCACTGCTGGGACAGCTCTGACCACTTGGTTTTTCCACATGGTCCCACCACGGCGCTATAGGATGAGCGGCCAACAAATTTCACCGCACAGTTGAAACTGGTGGCGCTCCACACCGGCTCGATACTCCCGGGCGGTGCTGCTCAACGCCCCCACCAAAACCGGCAACTCACTTCCCGGCACGGCGCTGAGAGATGGCCGATCGCCCGGAAACTATCCCCGCCGCCATTACCACCGCTCCACGGCGCGAACAGAGGAGGCAACATCGGGAAAATCCAGCTACAAGTGCTGCAGCAAGCTTGAATTCCCTCTAGCCTTCGTCAGAGGTGAGAGCGCTACCAACTGAACCAGGTAAGCACTGAGAAGCTTACATAAGAACATAAGAAATAGGAACAGCGGTAGGCCATACGGCGCCTCGAGCCTGCTCCGCCTTTTAATACAATCATGGCTGATCCGATCATGGACTCGGGTCCACTTCCCTGCCCACTCCCCATAACCCCTTACTGCTTTATCGGTTAAGAAACTGTCTATCTCTGTCTTAAATTCATTAATGTCCCAGCTTCTACAGCTCTCTGAGGCAGCGAATTCTACAGATTTACAACTCTCTGAGAGAAGAAATTTCTCCTCATCTCAGTTTTAAATGGGCGGCCCCTTATTCTAAGATCATGCCCTCTAGTTCTAGTCTCCCCCCGATCAGTGGAAACATCCTCTCTGCATCCACCTTGTCAAGCCCCCTCATCATCTGATACGTTTCGATAAGATCACCTCTCATTCTTCTGCATTCCAATGAGTAGAGGCCCAACCTACTCAACCTTTCCTCATAAGTCAACCACCTCATCCCTGGAATCAACCGAGTGAACCTTCTCTGAACTGCCTCCAAAAGCAAGTTGTCTCTCTGCCCTGTGCTATGGTTGGTCTGCAAATCAGGCCTACCGCATCCATCGCCCTTCTGGTTTTCAATGGTCCACAGCTGTTCATTGTATCAGTATATGGTCTGAGATCAGCAACAATATCTTGTATTTAAATAGTACCTTTAACATAGTAAAAACGTCCCAAGGAGTGTTGTCAGACAGAATTTGATACAGAGGCACAGACAGAGATATTAGAGCAGGAAGGTAGGTTTTAAGGAGTGACTTAAAGGAGAAGAGAGGTAGAGAGTCAGAGAGGTTTAGGGAGGGAATTCCAGAGCTCAGGGCCCAGACAGCTGAAGGCACGGCCGCCAATGGTGGAGTGATGAAAATCAGGGATGCTCAAGAGACAAGAATTGGAGCTGCACAGAGATCTCATAAGAACATAAGAATTAGGAGCAGGAGTAGGCCATACGGCCCCTCGAGCCTGCTCCACCATTTAATATGATCATGGCTGATCCGATCATGGACTCAGCTCCACTTCCCCGCCCACCCCCCATTACCCCGTATTCCCTTACCGGTTAAGAAGCTGTCTATCTCCGCCTTAAATATATTCAATGTCCCAGCTTCCACAGCTCTCTGAGGCAGCGAATTCCACAGATTTACAACCCTCTGAGAGAAAAAATTCCTCCTCATCTCAGTCCTAAATGGGTGGCCCTTTATTCTAAGGTTATGTTTCCTATTTCTAGTCTCCGCTATCCATGGAAACATCCTCTCTGCATCCATCTTGTCAAGCCCCCTCATAATCTTATACGGTTGGATAAGATCACTGATCTTTCTTCTGAATTCCAATGAGTAGAGGCCCAACCTCCTCAAACTTTTCTCATAAGTCAACCCCGTCATCTCCGGAATCAACCTAGTGAACCTTTTCTGAACTGCCTCCAAAGCAAGTATATCCTTTCTCGGGCGGATTGTGGTGCTGAATGGTGACAGATTAGGAAAAGGGGAGGTGCAACGAGACCTGGGTGTCAAAGTACATCAGTCATTGAAGGTTGGCATGCAGGTACAGCAGCTGGTTAAGAAAGCAAATGGCATGTTGGCCTTCATAGCGAGGGGATTTGAGTACAGGGGCAGGGAGGTGTTGCTGCAGTTGTACAGGGCCTTGGTGAGGCCACACCTGGAGTATTGTGTACAGTTTTGGTCTCCTAACTTGAGGAGGGACATTCTTGCTATTGAGGGAGTGCAGCGAAGGTTCACCAGACTGATTCCCGGGATGGCGGGACTGACATATCAAGAAAGACTGGATCAACTGGGCTTGTATTCACTGGAGTTCAGAAGAATGAGAGGGGATCTCATAGAAATGTTTAAAATTCTGATGGGTTTAGACAGGTTAGATGTAGGAAGAATGTTCCCAATGTTGGGGAAGTCCAGAACCAGGGGTCACAGACTAAGGATAAGGGGTAAGCCATTTAGGACCGAGATGAGGAGAAACTTCTTCACGCAGAGAGTGGTGAACCTGTGGAATTCTCTACCACAGAAAGTTGTTGAGGCCAATTCACTAAATATATTCAAAAAGGAGTAGATGTAGTCCTTACTACTAGGAGGATCAAGGGGTATGGCGAGAAAGCAGGAATGGGGTACTGAAGTTGCATGTTCAACCATGAACTCATTGAATGGCGGTGCAGGCTCGAAGGGCCGAATGGCCTACTCCTGCACCTATTTTCTATGTTTCTATGTTTCTATGAAGGAGGTTGCAGAGATAGGGAGGGGCGAGGCCACGGAGGGATTTCAACATGAGGACGAGAACTCTAAACTCGAGCTGTTGCCAGATTGGGAGCCAGTGTTGGTCAGCGAGCACAGGGGTGATGGGTGAACAAGATTTGTTGTGAGCTAGGCCATGGGCAGTGTAGAGTTAAGGAAGAGCTGATGTTTACGGAGGATGGAAGGTGGGTGGCCAGACAGGAGAACTTTGGAATAGACGACTCTGGAGGTAACACAGAGATGGATGAGGGTTTCAGCAGCGGATAAGCTGAGGCAGGAACTCTGCCCCCTATTGTCGGTCTCAACATTCTTGTTAATTGTCCCACGATTCTATAACCCTTCGGTGAAGGAACTCATCCTGTCTCCCTCTTTTACTCCGACCTTCCTAATTTTTAACTTACATCCCCCAGTACGCATGCAGTAACAAAGAGTTGACTGAAGGGCACTAATGACTATCTCCCTTTAAAGCATTCTGAGATTATGCGGCATTTCGGTGCACTGCACCTCCCTACCCTCTAAGCCTGGTGCTATTGTAATCTCGGTCACAGGGTTGATAATTTTACCCCAGTTCCGCGCGTCTGTCCCAAATGACAAATTAAGCAATAAAAGACAGGCTGTACATGTACTGCGCTGTCAAAGTGAAGAAAGGCCGGACAACTGAAGGACAAACCTGCAGGTCAAGACCATCATTCTTGCAGCCTACCCATAATTCGGCAGCATAGTAAACATGAAGCCTATCGTTGCTATTCAGACACCGTTGAAAGCCTGGTAAAATTCAGTCGCACGTTTAGTGCTATTAGATATATAAAGCATCAGCTGAGAATGCACCATGCAATAAAAATGCCTCCATACAATCCCTTAGTCCGCTATTTATAGGTGATGTTAATCCATTTCAAATAGAATTTTGCTCCAATAAGAAAGTTTTAGGAACAGGAAAATATAATTAGGCTCCATAAAAATAGATCTCACTATATCCCTCAATTGCTTTTTCTCTCTTACCATCAATATGTCTCATTGTTTATTGAACCACTTTATACGCTCCACTTCAATGGCCTTCCCTTGTGACATTATACACAACTCTATCCTGTCCCGCATTGAGTCTGGCTCCACTATTACCCTCATCTTTGGCCATCTCCCTCGGGTCCTGTCCCACAAAGCGCTGAATTCGACATCTGCTCCATGACGTTTTTGGTGATTCTTCTTTCAGTCAGTTCCACAGCTGTGGCCGGAGCCAAGAGCCATGGACCGAAGGTTACAAGGACAACTTCAAAGCCTCCCTGATAAAGTGCAACATCCCCAGCGACACCTGGGAGTCCCTGGCCAAAGACCGCCCGAAGTGGAGGAAGTGCATCCGGGAGGGTGCTGAGCACCTCGAGTCCATCGCCGAGAGCAGGCAGAAATCAAACGCAGGCAGTGGAAAGAGCGTGCGGCAAACCAGTCCCACCCACCCCTTCCCTCAACGACTATCTGTCCCACCTGTGACAGAGACTGTCGTTCCCGTATTGGACTGTTCAGTCACCTAAGGACTCATTTTAAGAGTGGAAGCAAGTCTTCCTCGATTCCGAGGGACTGCCTATGATGATGATGGTCTGAAGGTGGTAGCCCTTGCCCCTCAGTGGCCAGCCCACGGCTTGATGGCCCGGTTGGAATAACGGCGGCACAGAGAAGCTGCCACGGGATGAATGGATCATGAGTGCTGCCAGGAAACCGGGCACAGACCTGCATGCTGCACCACTGCCTGTGGTCACAAACAAGCTGGGGGTTGAGGGAGAAGGAATCCCATTCTATTCCAGCCAGGCTGGCGATGGAGAGCACGCGAGGCACTGTGGTGTAATCTATGGCACCTTGTGCCTTGGGGAACTCTGCAGTCCCGCCCTCCTGTATGGCTCAGAGACGTGGACCATGTACAGTAGACACCTCAAGTCGGGAGAAATACCACCAACGATGTCTCCGCAAGATCCTGCAAATCCCCTGGGAGGACAGACGCACCAACATTAGCGTCCTCGACCAGGCCAACATCCCCAGCATTGAAGCACTGACCACACTCGACCAGCTCCGTTGGGCGGGGCCACAGTGTTCTCAATGCCAGACATGAGACTCCCAAAGCAAGCGCTCTACTCAGAACTCCTTCACGGCACATGAGCCGAAGGTGGGCAGAGGAAATGTTACAAGGACACCCTCAAAGCCTCCCTGATAAAGTGCAACATCCCCACCGACACCTGGGAGTCCCTGGCCCAAGACCGCCCTAAGTGGAGGAAGAGCATCCGAGAGAGCGCTGAGCACCTCGAGTCTCGTCGCCGAGAGCATGCAGAAAACAAGCGCAGGCAGGGGAAGGAGTGTGCGGCAAACCTGTCCCACCCAACCTTTCCCTCAACGACTATCTGTCCCACCTGTGACAGGGACTGTGTTTCTCATATTGGACTGTTCAGCCAATCTAAGAGCTCGTTTTAAGAGTTTTCCAGTTCTGACGAGGGTGATCGACCTGAAACATTAACTCTGTCTCTCTCTCCACAGATGCTGCCTGACCTGCTGTGTATTTCCTGGACTTTCTGCTAATATCTCTTTATGCGATGTCAAATTTTGTTTGATAACACTCCTGTGAAGCGCCTTGGGGGATGTGTTACCATGTTAAAGGCGCCATATAAATGCAAGTTGTTGTTGTTTCTGATGTCACCTACGGCAGCCTGGAATGTCCCCATGGCATTATGGCGCTACGGTGACCTTGGCTGCCACAGGCAGTGCCGTCCATTCCTTAATTTGAGACTTGAGTTGTGGCTGAAGCAGGTGACACAGCCTCACTGGTGAAGCGAAGACATCTAACGCATGATTCTTCAGTGGTCATGGCTTCCTGCAACATGCCCCCGTCTCTTCCCACGTCCTTCCTGCCTGTAGTGCCACGAGTTGCTGAGCAAGTTTAACAGGTTGGTGAGTCAGGCCCTGGGGCAGCCCAATTTCACAAAAGGGTCCAAACAACAAGAGAAGGACCATTATTTAAATATGATAATGAGGCTACTCAATTATTCCAGCATCTGTCCTGGGGGCCGATGGAGGAACCCAAACCAATATGGTGTCATGCTCATATTGGGTCCTTAGGCGTCCCTTTTTCGCCTGTAAATCATCATCATAGGCAGTCCCTCGGAATCAAGGAAGACTTGCTTCCACTCTTAAAATGAGTCCCCCGGCGGCTGAACAGTCCAATACGAGAGCCACAGTCCCTGTCACAGGTGGGACAGATAGTTGTTGAGGGAAAGGGTGGGTGGGACAGGTTTGCCGCACGCTCTTTCCGCTGCCTGCGCTTGATTCCTGCACGCTCTCGGCGATGAGACTCGAGGTGCTCAGCGCCCTCCCGGATACACTTCCTCCACTTAGGGCGGTCTTTGGCCAGGGACTCCCAGGTGTTGGTGGGGATGTTGCACTTTATCTGGGAGGCTTTGAGGGTGTCCTTGTAATGTTTCCGCTGCCCACCTGGGGCTCGTTTGCTGTGAAGGAGTTCTGAGTCGAGCGCTGGCTTTGGGAGTATCCTGTCTGGCATGCGCATTATTTGGCCTGCTCAGCGGAGCTGATCGAGTGTGGTCAGTGCCTCAATGCTGGGGATGTTGGCCTGTAAAACAATGGCAGCCACCGTCCCGCCCGATCAGCCTGGCACTCAAGCAGAGTGCCGTACCGTACTAATCCATCGCAGGCAGGAACCTGCGAAAAAACCTGTATGAGGGAAGATCAATTTTTGTTTTGAGCCTTTAGGCATCAGCCCCCAAAGCTCCCGGCCTCCCGATGAACGCCTTCTGTAGCTGTCGGTATTGTCGCCCAGCAATGCTGCAGGGGGCGGAACACAAGTTCGGGTCCAGGGGCGAAACGCAAGGCGATGACGTCACGATCTCCGGGCGAAATGGCGGGAGTCAATGTTATCGCCGCGCTCGGTCGCAACCCTTTAGCGCCCCATTATTGTCCCCAGGGAGGCGCTAACCAGGCCAAATTCTAAGCCATGGAATTGTATAATAGTACAGTACCGAAGGAGGCCATTCAGCCAATCGAGTCTGTGCCAGCTCTTTCAAAATGCAATCCAGTTAATCCCAGTCCCCCTCTCTTTCCCCATATCCCTGCAATTTCTTTCTCCATCAGGTATTTATACAGGTTGAACCTCCCTTATCGGGAACCGTCGGGACCTAGCCTGTTCTGGATAAGGGTTTTTTCCGGATGAGGGGTGGTCACGTTTAATTGGATGATACAGATATTGAACAAGGGGATATTGGGGCTGGCTGGCTTGGGGCTGGGAATGTGGCAGAGGGATCATGTCGGGGGGGAGGCAGTGGGGCTGGTGGATCACGGGGTCAGGCCAGCGATTGCGGGAGTCGGCAGCGAAGAAGGACTTCAATTTGTTCATGTCGGATTTCTGCGCATGCGCCACCCGGTGGCCGGGAATGGGTCTGGAAGCGGGGTGATTCCGGATAAGGGAGTTCTGGATAAGGGAGGTTCAACCTGTGCTTAGATTTTTAATAGTCATTATCACATTGCTGTTTGTGGGAACTTGCTGTGCGCAAATTGGCTGCCGTGTTTCCTACATTACAACAGTGGTTATATTTCAAAGCGTAAATCATCAGCTGTAAAGCGCTTTGGGACATCCTGAGGTCATGGAAGGTGTTATAGCAATGAAAGCCTTTCTTTCTTCTATTCTGTGATTCTCGACTTGATCCTGCACATTAAGGTTGCTAATAGGTTGAGTTACATTTTGAGGCTCTCCATATTCATTGCGAGCTGTTGTCACCATATTGTAACATTCCCCTTTAATTGACCCCATCCCTTTAAAGTTAATTTACGCACAATTCCCGTCCACCAGTAACTCGTTCCCTAAATCAGTCCAAAGCAGCTGCTGAAGCTTCGATAATGAGCTGACCTCGGTAAATTGGGTGCAAATGACACCTTCCATCGGAACCTCGCCGAGAACCCCACCCGCTGTAAATCACCCCGGCGTCGGTATAGCTAGACGGGGCGAGACAGGACGCGCTGAGAAATCTGCGGGCCGTCACGGATTCCATTACAAGGCGGGTGATTTAGTGAGGTTACAGCATTCGTCGACAGCTTCATTTGGAGGAAGTGCGAAATATGTGTTGGCAGGTAATCAAGTCTGCAGGCCCGAGTTAATCAAATGCAGTAAATATGGGAGAGCCAACAGTGTTTTTTTTTCATGCCTTGTTACTGAGATGCAGCTGGAGATGCCAGCCAATGCAGGTATGTGGGTCAGCTGGCAGCTGGCGAGGTCGTTTGATGGAAACGGGAGTGCAGGCGTGAGAGGACAATGTGGAAGTCACCTCCGTTCCTCCTGTGTCTTCATGCAGTGACTTTGGCTTGGTGTTCTTGCTTCATTGGAAAACTAGCCAAGGTCCTTGTTGATTGTCACAATTAAAAAGCTTTTAATGAAACTGCAGAAATACGTTCTCGAGGATTTAATATCATTAGTATGTTAGCTTTAATATCATGGTATGTTAGCTTTTGTTACAAAGGGATTAGGCTATAAGAGTAAAGAAGTCTTACTACAATTATGCAGGGCATCGGTGAGGCCACACCTGGAGTACTGTGTACAGTTCCGGTCTCCTTACCAAGGGAAAGACATACTTGCCTAAAAAAGGGAGTGCAATAGATTTAAAGTAATTGATAGGAGGTTAAAGGGGATTTGAGGGAAAATATTTCCACACAGAGGGTGGTGGGGGTCTGGAACTCACTGCCTGAAAGGGTGGCAGTGACAGAAACCCTCATCGCATTTAAAAAGTAGTTGGATGTGCACTTGAAGTGCCCTAACCTGCAGGGCTGGAAAGTGGGATCAGGCTGGATAGCTCTTGGTCGGCCGGCGCAGACGAAATGGTCTCCTTCCGTGCTGTAAATTTCTATGATTCTATGCACCGAAGGTTCAGCAGACTGGTTCCTGGGATGGGGGGAAATGGCCCTACGAGGAGAGATTGAGTAGACTAGGCCAATATTCTCTAGAGTTTAGAAGAATGAGGGATGATCGCATTGAAACATATAAAATTCTTAAGGGCCTTAACAGGCTAGACTCGGGGAGGACGTTTCTCCTGGCTGGGGAGTCTAGAACCAGGGGTCACAGTCTCAGAAAAAGGGATTGGCTATTTATGATTGAGAAGTGCACTTCTTCACTCAAAGGGTTGTGAATCTTTCCCTCCCAAATGGCTTAGCTCTAGTTTTAAGATTGTGTCTCCCTCATCCTTGATTCCCTCACTGCAGGAAATAATATCTCCGGGCCCAAATTTCCCCATGAGTTGTAGCGGTTTTTCTGGTGTAACTTGATTTTTCAGTTGTATCTTTTTAGTTGCAAATATGGCCATTTTAATTTGCGCCAGTGTTAGTTAGGTTTTTTGTTAGGTCAGTTTTTTTTTTCAAAAGGGGGCGTTCCCAACCACTTACATCATTTATGCCAATTTGACCAGAAAAATTTGTACTAAACTAACTTAGGGCAGCGTATGTGTCCACTTTTGTCCGCACAGAAAGACCTTACTTACAGTTAAGAAATCAGCGTAAGTAACTACATTTAAAGCACCCCAAGCACCAAACAAAGCATAAGCAGTAATAAACATTCAATAAAAAATAATGAAGTGAAGTAAAGAATTAAATTAACAAATAAAAGTACTGAATCAAATCTTTAAACTGAACTATGCGGGTGTCTGTTCGGCCAGGGCAAGGTGCAGGACACCGGCAAGCCCTTCGGCCAGGGCAAGAATCGGGAGAACACGGCATACCAGGGCTGTAGGAGGGGGGGCGGTGTATAAACGGAGAGAGCGGCAGGCTGGTGGGGGAGGGAGGGGGTGAGTATCAACGGAGAATGCCAATGTTATTGCCCCACTGAGCAAGCGTGAACATGCGTGTGCTGCCGGGACTCTCACAGGCACTCCAATCAGGCCCCCCCCCCACCAGCTCTGCGCGGCCAGCACGGACCTAACTCCGCCCCCCTCTCTGTGTTCCGCGCCGCACCACACCTCGACAGGCGGCCCGAGAATCGGCCCTAATTGCAAGTCTTTTTTTTTGCCGCTGCTTTTTGCTCTACAATGTCAGCGGGTCTTGGAGGTGCGCTGTTTTACCTTTGTGGGGAAATTTGAGCCCCCCCCCCCGTGTCTACCCAATCAAATCCTTTGAACATTTCAAACCGAGCAATCAGATCACACCTCAGTCTTCTACACTCAAAAGAATACAGGCCAAGTTTATGCAACCTGTCCTCACAACTTAACCTTTTTAGCCCCAGTATCATTTTGGTGAATCAGCAGGGCTTCAACACCCTTTCTGAGGTACACTGCCCAGAACTCAACTTATTTAGCGAATGGATAATATTTTAATCTCTCAGGCAAGAACACGATAAGCTGAGGCAAGATCATTGTGTCATGACAAACTCAATGGAGGACCATGGTCTTTGTAATCAGTATCCCCATTGCCAGCGATCAGAAGTTTAAGGATCCCATGGCACTATTTTGAAGAAGTTATCCTGGTGTCCCTGGCCACTATTTATCCCTCAATCAACATCACTAAATAAACAGTATCTGGTCATTAATATATTAGAATAAGGGGTCGCCCATTTAGAACTGAGATGAGGAGAAATTTCTTCTTCATCAGATGGTTGTGCACCTGTGGAATTCGCTGCCTCAGAGAGCTGTGGAAGCCGGGACATTGAATACATTTAAGACAGCGATAGACAGTTTATTAAATAATAAGGGGTTATGGGGAGCAGACAGGAAGTGGAGCTGAGTCCATGGTCAGATCAGCCATGATCTTATTGAATGGCGGAGCAGGCTCGAGGGGGCCTAATGGCCTACTCCTGCTCCTATTTTGTATGTTCTTATGTTCTTATATTGCTGTTTATAGGACAATGCTGAACGCAAATTGGTTGCCAGGTTTCCTATGTTACAACAGTGACAACACTTCATTGGCTGTGAATTGCTTTTGGACATCCTGAAGACGTGAAAGGCGCTATATAAATGCAAGTTTATTAAAAAAATAAAAAAAGGTTTATTTTCTTTTATTAGCCAAGGCACAGAATACAAGAGCAGGGAGGCTATGCTTGAACTGTATAAAACACTAGTTAGGCCACAGCTGGAGTATTGCATGCAGTTCTGGTCACCGCATAACAGGAAAGATGTGATTGCACTGGAGAGGGTACAGAGGAGATTTACGAGGATGTTGCCAGGACGGGAGAATTTTTGCTAGGAGAACAGATTGGATAGGCTGGGGTTGTTTTCTTTAGACATCGGAGGCTGAGGAGAGATTTAAATGAGGTGTATAAAATCATGAGAAGCCTAGATAGAGCGGATAGGAAGGACCTATTTCCTTTAGCAGAGGGGTCAATAACCAGGGGGCACAGATTTAAAGTAATTGGTAGAAGGATTAGAGGGGAGTTGAGGAGAACCCTTGCCGGAGGGTGGTGGGGGTCTGGAACTCACTGCCTGAAAAGGTGGTAGAGGCAGAAACCCTCATCACATTGGATGTGCACTTGAAGTGGCGTAAGCTACAGGGCTACAGACCAAGAGCTGGAGAGTGAGACTAGGCTGGATAGCTCTCTGTTGGCCAGTGCGGACACGATGGGCCGAATGGCCTCCTTCCGTGCCGCAGATTTGTGTGATTTGAGATAGACGAGTTTGATCAATGACTAGCAACAGTGACAGATTGTGTGTTATTAGCTGTATACTAATCACCCACTTGAAGATCACACTGTAGCGATCTTAGAACAAACAAAATGCTCGTGTTCCCACAGAGGCACCGAGCTGGTGCTGGCCCTATCAATTATGTCGAGTCGGCAGCTGAACAGCCTCATCCTCTCAGGAATATACAACAACAAAAAAAAGGCTCAAAACACATTAACAAATTAACTGAAAAACAAATTGCTTGGAGGTGCTCTTTAACTAAATTGATCACCGCAATGAAGAAAAAAAATGAGCTGTCTGGCAATTAGTCCTTAAAGCAGCAGTTTTTCTGTGAAAAAAAGGGTTCGACTTGAGCTCTTTAATTATATTGCTTGAGTGGGGCTAATGAGCCGTAAAATCGGCCATTGTACCAGCTCTCGGCCCGTCCCGCCACACTTTTCGCCCAGATGTTCCTTGCACACTTTGAGTGTCCCCGTTGCATTTGTGGCCGGTCTGGGATTAACAATGGACTGACGCAAGACATCATTGTCGCCATGGTAACACTGGGCGATAAGATCGCCCCCTAGTGATTGAGAGTACAATCGGTGCTCTCTAGTGGGTACGGTAGCATACTGGTTAAGGTACTAAATTAGTAATCCAGGGATCTGGGCCAACGATCCTGAGACGTGAGTTCAAATCCCACCACGACAGCTGGGGAAGTTAAATTCAGCTCGCTAAATCTGGAATGAAAAGTTAGCATCAGTGATGGTGACCATGCAACTGCCGGATTATTGTAAAAAAAAACCCATCTGGTTTACTAACGTCCATTAGGAAAAGAAACATAGAAAATAGGTGCAGGAGTCGGCCATTCGGCCCTTCTAGCCTGCACCGCCATTCAATGAGGTCATGGCTGAACATGCAACTTCAGTACCCCATTCCTGCTTTCTTGCCATCCCCCTAGTAGTAAGGACTTCATCTAACTCCTTTTTGAATATATTGAGTGAATTGGCCTCAACAACTTTCTGTGGTAGAGAATTCCACAGGTTCACCACTCTCTGGGTGAAGAAATTCCTCCTCATCTCGGTCCTAAATGGCTTACCCCTTATCCTTAGACTGTGACCCCTGGTTCTGGACTTCCCCAACATTGGGAACATTCTTCCTGCATCTAACCTGTCGAACCCCGTCAGTATTTTAAACGTTTCTATGAGGTCCCCTCTCATTCTTCTGAACTCCAGTGAATACAAGCCCAGTTGATTCAGTCTTTCTTGATAGGTCAGTCCCGCCATCCCGGGAATCAGTCTGGTGAACCTTCGCTGCACTCCCTCAATAGCAAGAATGTCCTTCCTCAAGTTAGGAGACCAAAACTGTACACAATACTCCAGGTGTGACCTCACCAAGGCCCTGTACAACTGTAGCAACACCTCCCTGCCCCTGTATTCAAATCCCCTTGCTATGAAGGCCAACATGCCATTTGCTTTCTTAACCACCTGCTGTACCTGCATGCCAACCTTCAATGACTGATATACCATGACACCCAGGTCTCATTGTACCTCCCCTTTTCCTAATCTGTCACCATTCAGATAATAGTCTGTCTCTCTGTTTTTACCACCAAAGTGGATAACCTCACATTTATCCACATTATACTTCATCGTCCATGCATTTGCCCACTCACCTAACCTATCCAAGTCACTCTGCAGCCTCATAGCATCCTCCTCGCAGCTCACACTGCCACCCAACTTAGTGTCATCCACAAATTTGGAGAAACTACATTTAATCCCCTCGTCTAAATCATTAATGTACAGTGTAAACAGCTGGGGCTCCAGCACAGAACCTTGCGGTACCTGACTAGTCACTGCCTGCCATTCTGAAAAGTACCCATTTACTCCTACTCTTTGCTTCCTGTCTGACAACCAGTTCTCAATCCATGTTTCTCAATCTGCCATCCTTACCTGGTCTGGCCTATATGTGACTCCAGACCAACAATATGGTGACTCTTAGCTGCCCTCTGAAATGCCGTAGCAAGCCACTCAGTTGTATAAAGCGGCTCGTCACCACATTCAGAAGGGGCAATTAGGGATGGGCAATAAATGCTGGCCTTGACGCCCACATGCCAGGAGTGAATAATAATTTTTAAAAAAGGGAGATAGACCAACAACAAGCTGAATTTATATCGCGCCTTTAACATTGTAAAACGTCCCAGGAGCGTTATCAAGCAATACCTGACACCGAGTCACAGAACGAGATATTAGCTCAGATCACCATTAGCTTGGGGAGTGGGGCTAATTGGACAGCTCCACCAAAGAGTCGTCACGGGCACGATGAGCTGAATGACCTCCTTCTGTGCTGTCATTCTATGATGCAGAATTGGGCCGTGTGCCTCTCAAAGCAGGTGGAGCGTTGTCTTCTGGCTCTCCGCTTCCTTTGAGGGGCGCTCTCGGAGGGGGTAACGCGGTGCTGAGTCCAGCTCTATGCAGAGCAGGCCAGCGCTACGCAATTTCTCGGCATAGAGCTGATGGCTACAATGTCCCTCCCATTCAATTAGAAGGGGAGGGCCGCTGTGTGCTCTGCACAGCCCTTTGGTGGCCGTCGCTAGGCCCCCCCCCTCACCTCAGGGGCGCGATCGACCGGGCCAGCAGCCAGGCACCCAAAACCAAGTGCCGGGCTGTACGATGGCGGCCTGATTGACCCGAGGGCTGCCATTGGCGACAGATATAGATGGCAGCCCAGGGTGCCAAAGCTCTCCCCTTTCAACAAGGCCCTGGCGGTGGATGTCCGGCGGCTTCACGACCCGGGGGAAATTTCCCCGCCGGGGCGGAAAGGAGTTGGCAATGGGGCGGTGAGGGGCCGGCGCGCACGGCGATGATGCCATTGCCAGTTGCGCACTGGCCCGGGGCACTAATCATGGGGTGCGTGGACAGTATCGGGGGTTGTCGGGACAGCACACCGCCCAAACCTTCGGGGCAATTTCCCCAGAGGCGGTAGTGTCCCCACTCACCCCCACCACCTCCCTCGGGCGAAAACGCTATAGTGCCCTGTTAGCGCCCTTCGGAGACGATAACGGGGCTATAAAAAGGGACAATTTCACGCTCTCTGTTTTCAGTTGATTCAATCAGGTCAGAATAGGAATCAATGCTTCCTCTGATCGCCATTCACAAAATAAACGTTCACGGGGTTGGGGGTAATATATTAGCATGGATAGAAGATTGGCTGACAAACAGAAAACAGAGAGTCGGGATAAATGGTTCATTCTCTGGTTGGCAATCAGTAACGAGTGGGGTGCCGCAGGGATCAGTGCTGGGACCCCAACTATTTGCAATCTATATTAACGACTTGGAAGAATGGACTGAGTGTAACGTAGCCAAGTTTGCTGACGATACAAAGATGGGAGGAAAGGTAATGTGTGAGGACACAAAGAATCATCAAAGGAACATAGACAGGCTAAGTGAGTGGGCAAAAATTTGGCAGATGGAATATGATGTTGGAAAGTGTGAGGTCATGCACTTTGACAGAAAAAAAATCAAAGAGCAAATTATTATTTAAATGGAGAAAGATTGCAAAGTGCGACAGTACAGTGGGACCTGGGGGTACTTGTGCATGAAATACAAAAGGATAGAATGCAGATACAGCAATTAATCAGGAAGGCCAATGGAATCTTGGCCTTTATTGCAAAGGGAATGGAGTATAAAAGCAGTGCAGTCTTGTTACAGCTATACAAGGTATTGGTGAGGCCACAACTGGAATACTGCGTGCAGTTTTGGTTTCCATATTTACAAAAGGATATACTTGCTGTGGAGGCAGTTCAGAGAAGGTTCACTAGGTTGATTCCGGGGATGCGGGGGTTGACTTATGAGGAAATGTTGTGTCGGTTGGGCCTCTACTCAATGGAATTCAGAAGAATGAGGTGATTTTATAGAAACGTATAAGATTATGAGGGGGCTTGAGAAGGTGGATGCAGAGAGGATGTTTCCACTAGTGGGGGAGACTTGAACTAGAGGGCATAATCTTAGAATAAGGGGCCGCACATTTAGAACTGAGATGAGGAAAAATTTCTTCTCTCAGAGGGTTGTGAATCTGTGGAATTCGCTGCCTCAGAGAGCTGTGGAAGCTGGAACATTAAATAAATTTAAGACAGAAATAGGCAGTTTCTTGAGTGATAAGAGGATAAGGGGTTATGGGGAGCGGGCAGGGAAGTGGAGCTGAGTCCATGATCAAATCAGCCATGATCGTATTGAATGACGGAGCAGGCTCGAGGGGCCTTATGGCCTACTCCTGCTCCTATTTCTTATGTTCTTATGTTCTGATGTTAGCAACAACATTAATGGAGCAGCGCAGTTCCCTATGGTTGCAGTTTCTGGCCAAATTACAAAGGTCTCCTAAATAATAAAAAAAAAAACTTGTGATTCTGTAAAGAATACTGACTAGGAATTTCCTGGGAGTTGCTCATGGTCTCCTTCCGTAACTTTGCCAAAAGTGAGGCGGAAACACTACTTGCTCAGCTAAGCGGAGTCTCCACTGCAGTGGAAGTTGGAGCAGTGTAGTGAGATCTAGCCCCAAGAAATTCCCACCCAGGTGATCAGAAGGCAATCTGCATCACAATCTCACTGACGCATTGCGATAAGAGGGAATCTTCTCGCACCAACCTCCCCCCCCTCCCCATAATCCAGCTGAAACAATACTGTGGTTGGAAAATACGGGCAAGGCTTCTGAAGATGCAGAACATCAGTCTCGCCATCCAAACGTCAGGTTGACAGCTCGAAAGCTCTTGCCGTTTGGAACCAAACAATTAGACTGCACCGTCATTTCTGGTCCTGTAATTTCCTTAGTCGCTGGGGGCTAGAGGCATGAGCAGCAGGGTCTGCCTGGAGCATCTTCCGTTGTGGTCTGTGTCGACCGTACTCCTGGGAACAAAACCACTGGGAGGACAGACGCACCAACATTAGCGTCCTCAACCAGGCCAACATCCCCAGCATTGAAGCACTGACCACACTCGACCAGCTCCGCTGGGCAGATCACATTGTCTGCATGCCAGACACCAGGCTCCCAAAGCAAGCGCTCTACTCGGAACTTCTTTTGGCAAACGAGACACAGGTGGGCAGAGCAAACGTTTCAAGGACACCCTCAAAGCCTCCCAGATAAAGTGCAACATCCCCACTAACACCTGGGAGAGCCTGGCCAAAGACCGCCCTGGGTGGAGGAAGTGCATCCGGGAGGCCGCTGAGCACCTCGAGTCTCATCGCCGAGAACATGCAGAAACCAAGCGCAGGCAGCGGAGGGAGCATGCGGCAAACCTGTCCCACCCACCCCTTCCCTCAACCACTGTCTGTCCCACCTGTGACAGGGACTGTGGTTCTCGTATTGGACTGTTCAGCCACCTAAGGACTCATTCTAAGAGTGGAAGCAAGTCTTCCTCTATTCCGAGGGACTGCCTATGATGATGATGAGACGGTACTCCAAGCCTGGGACTGTCCATGGACTCTTAAAATCAGCACTATCTGTCCAGGGGATCTAAACCATCTGATAGCGATGTCACTGCCACACTCAATGGGGTTAACAATTCACCTTCAAGGCTGTAGTCCGCAAGGTCTAAGCTGGACCTAAGAATAGTTTCCTTGTAGAAGTCATTGTTACAGAATAGCAGAGAGCATTAACACAGGAGATCACAGGATGCCTTTCTCGTAGCTAAACAACAACAACTTGTATTTATATAGCACCATTAAAGTAGTGAAATGTCCCACGGCGTTTCATAGGAGCATAAAAATTTGACACCGAGCCGCATAAGGAGAAATTAGGGCAGGTGACCAAAACCTTGGTCAAACAGGTATGTTTTAAGGAGGGGCTTGAAGGAGGAAAGAGAGGTAGAGAGGCGGGGATGTTTAGGCAGGGAGTTCCAGAGCTTGGGGCCTAGGCAACAGAAACCACCAGAATATCCCAAGCCGCTTCATAAAAGCGATTGTCAAACATGATTCGACATCGAACCGCTTAAGGCAATATTAGGGTAGATCACCAAAAGCTTGATCAAAGAGGTAGGTTGTAAGGCATGTCTTAAAGGAGCAGAAAGAGGCGGAGAGGTAAAGGGAGGGAATTCTCAAACTTGGAGCCTAGGCAGCTGAAGGTAGAAAAATCAGGGATGCACCAGAGGCCAGATTTAGGCGAGCATAGAGATCTCGGAAGGTTGCAGGACTGGAGGAGGTTACAGAAGATAGAGAAGGGGCGAGGCGACAGAGGGATTCAAACAAGAGGATGAGAATTTTAAAATCACAAATCATGAAGAGGCCTCGAGCAAAGACTGAAAATTAGATTTTTTTTTCCAGAGTAGCAAATCTGCAGATAGATTCTCTTCAAAAGCAGTTAATGACTCATCAATGGACTCCTTTAAAAAAAACATTGATCGATCAATGGTGATGACGGATTGAAAGTCGGAGGTATTGACGTAGATGAAGATTGTCACAGGACTGAGTTATGAGGAAGGAGCGGAAAAACTTGGGTTATTCCGCTTTGGAAGGTGGTGACTGAGAAAGGTTCTCCCACGGTCACATAAGTTTGTGGATGATATGTGATACACTCATAATAAAGGTGGAAACTGAGAACTGTGTTCAATGAGCAAGTGTGACCTTAGCTCCTTTATTAAGATTCCAGAGTGCAGGTACCTCGTGGGTGGCCTGCTTGTATACTGTGCTCCCAAGGAATGCTGGGATCCCTTGGGACTCCAACATGTGGGCCCTCTGGTGGTCAGGTGTCATGCAGGTTACAAGGGTTAAATACATAACATCACTTCCCCGTGAAGTCAACAGTACACTTATTTACAGGGTGAGACGATCTGCGGCTTTACGCTCCCTTATCGATCGTCTCGGTACAAATGCGGGTGTAGGTGGGTTGGTCAGTTCTTCACTGGGCTGTTGGGCAGCCGGCCTTGCCAGGCTGCTGGGGATAATAGTTTGGTTTTCTGGTCAACCGTAATGTCAGTTGCCACTTGTGTGTGTGTTGGAAGATCAAAGTTGGTGGTGTCTTCTTCGGGTTGTTCGTAGCTGTTGGCAAGCATGAAAGCTCGGTGCCTCAATGCAAGGAGTACTCGGAACCCAAGAGAGGGCTCTGAGCTAGTTCGAGTGGGTGAGAGCTCAGATGAACAGAACCCCAAGAAAGAATGCAAAAGGCAGGAGTCAACAGAGCAGAGTAGCACTGGGGTAAGTGTAAACCACAAGGTGATAGGAAGGGACAATATGTATGAATATAAAGGGGCTGCAGGAGGGGTCAAAACTAAAAATCATGGTTTAAAAACTAGTATTGAAACACTCTACCTAAACACACGCAGCATTCGAAATAAAGTAAATGAGTTGACGGCACAAATCATTACAAATGGGTATGATTTGGTGGCCAATACAGAAACATGGTTGCAGGGTGGCCAAGACTGGAAAATAAACATACAGGGGTATCTGACAATTCGGAAAGATAGACAAGAAGGGAAAGGAGGTGGGGTAGCTCTGTTAATAAAGGATGATATCAGGGCAGTTGTGAGAAATGATATTGGCTCTAATGAACAAAATGTTGAATCATTGTGGGTGGAGATTAGAGATAGTAAGGGGAAAAAGTCACTGGTGGGCGTAGTTTATAGGCCCCCAAATAATAATTTCACGGTGGGGCGGGCAATTATCAAGGGAATAATGGAGGCATGTGAAAAAGGAATGGCAGTAATCATGGGGGATTTTAACCTACATATCGATTGGTCAAATCAAATCGCACGGGTTATCCAGGAGGAGGAATTCATAGAATTCATACGGGATTGTTTCTTAGAACAGTATGTTACAGAACCTACAACGGAGCTAGCTATCTTAGATCTGGTCCTGTATAATGAGACAGGAATAATAAATGATCTCCAAGTAAAAGATCCTCTCGGAATGAGTGATCACAGTATGGTTGAATTTGTAATACAGATTGAGGGTGAGGAAGTAGTGTCTCAAACGAGCGTACTATGCTTAAACAAAGGGGACTACAGTGGGATGAGGGCAGAGTTGGCTAAAGTAGACTGGAAACACAGACTAAACGGTGGCACAATTGAGGAACAGTGGAGGACTTTTAAGGAGCTCTTTCATAGTGCGCAGCAAAAATATATTCCAGTGAAAAAGAAGGGCGGTAAGAGAAGGATAACCAGCTGTGGATAACCAAGGAAATAAAGCAGAGTATCAAATTAAAAACCAATGCATATAAGGTGGCCAAGGTTAGTGGGAAACTAGAAGATTGGGAAAATTTTAAACGACAGCAAAGAATGACTAAGAAAGCAATAAAGAAAGGAAAGATAGATTACGAAATTAAACTTGAGCAAAACATAAAAACAGATAGTAAAAGCTTTTACCGATATATAAAACAGAAAAGAGTGACTAAAGTAAATGTTGGTCTCTTAGAAGATGAGAAGGGGGATTTAATAATGCGAAATGAGGAAATGGCTGAGACCTTAAACAATTATTTTGCTTCGGTCTTCACCGTGGATGACACAAAAACCATGCCAAAAATTGCTGGTCACGGGAATGTGGGAAGGCAGGACCTTGAGATAATCACTATCACTAGGGGTGCTGGTGCTGGGTAGGCTAATGGGATTTAAGGTAGACAAGTCCCCTGGTCCTGATGAAATGCATCCCAGGGTATTAAAAGAGATGGCGGAAGTTATAGCAGATGCATTCGTTATAATCTACCAAAATTCTCTGGACTCTGGGGATGTACCAGGGGATTGGAAAGCAGCTAATGTAATGCCTCTGTTTAAAAAAGGGGGCAGACAAAAGGCAGGTAACAATAGGCCGGTTAATTTAACATCTGTAGTGGGGAAAATGCTTGAAGCTATCATTAAGGAAGAAATCGCGGGACATCTAGACAGGAATAGTGCAATCAAGCAGACGCAACATGGATTCATGAAGGGGAAATCATATTTAACTAATTTACTGGAATTCTTTGACGATATAACGAACATGGTGGATAGAGGTGTACCGATGGGTGTGGTGTATTTAGATTTCCAAATGGCATTCGATAAGGTGCCACACAAAAGGTTACTGCAGAAGATAAAGGTATGCGGAGTCAGAGGAAATGTATTAGCATGGATCGATAATTGGCTGGCTAACAGAAAGCAGAGAGTCGGGATAAATGGATCCTTTTCGGGTTGGAAATCGATGGTTAGTGTTGTGCCACAGGGATCGGTGCTGGGACCTCAACTGTTTACAATATACATAGATGACCTGGAAGAGGGGACAGAGTGTAGTGTCACAAAATTTGCAGATGACACAAAGATTAGTGGGAAAGCGGGTTGTGTAGAGGACACAGAGAGGCTGCAAAGAGATTTGGATAGGTTAAGCGAATGGGCTAAGGTTTGGCAGATGGAATACAATGTCAGAAAATGTGAGGTCATCCACCTTGAAAAAAAACAGTAAAAGGGAATATTATTTGAATGGGGAGAAATTACAACATGCTGCAGTGGAGAGGGACCTGGGCATTCTTGTGCATGAATCCCAAAAAGTTAGTTTGCAGGTGCAGCAGGTAATCAGGAAGGCGAATGGAATGTTGGCCTTCATTGCGAGAGGGATGGAGTACAAAAGCAGGAAGGTCCTGCTGCAACTGTATAGGGTATTAGTGAGGCCGCACCTGGAGTACTGCGTGCAGTTTTGCTCAACTTACTTAAGGAAGGATATACTGGCTTTGGAGGGGGTACAGAGATGATTCACTAGGCTGATTCCGGAGAAGAGAGGGTTACCTTATGATGATAGATTGAGTAGACTTGGTCTACTCGTTGGAGTTCAGAAGGATGAGGGGTGATCTTATAGAAACATTTAAAATAATGAAAGGGATAGACAAGATAGAGGCAGAGAGGTTGTTTCCACTGGTCGGGGAGACTAGAACTAAGGGGCACAGCCTCAAAATACGAGTGAGCCAATTTAAAACCGAGTTGAGAAGGAATTTCTTCTCCCAGAGGGTTGTGAATCTGTGGAATTTTCTGCCCAAGGAAGCAGTTGAGGCTAGCTCATTGAATGTATTCAAATCACAGATAGATAGATTTTTAACCAATAAGGGAATTAAGGGTTACGGGGAGCGGGCGGGTAAGTGGAGCTGAGTCCACTGCCAGATCAGCCATGATCTTGTTGGGTGGCGGAGCAGGCTCGAGGGGCAAGATGGCCTACGCCTGTTCTTAATTCTTATGTTCTTATGTTCTTAAGTGAACCGCACTTTTATTTGGTCCAAATGTTTTCTGTGTGTTTGTCCATTGGCCAATTTGAACTGAAACACCCTACTTTGGCTGAGACCGTGCCAGCAAGTCATTTTGGACCATGTCTATAATTGAGTACAAACACAGGATAATTGATCTCAATATCGCGTGACAAATTTGCGCAGTCATGGTATACACTTTGTTGATGCCGCTAGCCCTCCACGTGATAGAAACATAGAAACATAGATAATAGGTGCAGGACTAGGCCATTCGGCCCTTCGAGTCTGCACCGCCATTCAATAAGATCATGGCTGATCATTCCCTCAGTACCCCTTTCCTGCTTTCTCTCCATAACCCTTGATCCTCTTCGCCATAAGAGCTACAGCTAGCTCCCTCTTGAATATATCCAATGAACTGGCATCAACAACTCTCTGCGGCAGGGAATTCCACAGGTTAACAACTCTCTGAGTGAAGAAGTTTCTCCTCATCTCAGTTCTAAATAGCCTACCCCTTATCCTAAGACTATTTCCCCAGGTTCTGGACTTCCCCAACATCGGGAACATTCTTCCCGCATCGAACCTGTCCAGTCCCGACAGAATCTTATATGTTTCTATAATATCCCCTCTCATCCTTCTAAACTCCAGTGAATAAAGGCCCAGTTGATCCAGTCTCTCCTCATATGACAGTCCAGCCATTTCTGGAATCAATCTGTTGAACCTTCGCTGCACTCCCTCAATAACAAGAACATCCTTCCTCGGATTAGGAGACCAAAACTGAACACAATATTCCAGGTGAGGCCTCACCAAGGCCCTGTACAACTACAGTAAGACCTCCCTGCTCCTGTACTCAAATCCCCTAGCTATGAAGGCCAACATACCATTTACCTTCTTCACCGCCTGCTGTACCTGCATGCAAACTTTCAATGACTGATGAACAATGACACCCAGGTCTCGTTGCACCTCCCCGTTTCCTAATCTGCCACCATTCAGATAATATTCTGCCTTCGTGTTTCTGCCCCCAAAATCTTTTACCTCACATTTATCCACATTATACTGCATCTGGCATGCATTTACCCACTCACCTAACCTGTCCAAGTCACCCTGCAGCCTCTTAGCTTCCTCCTCACAGCTCACACCGCCACCCAGTTTAGTGTCATCTGCAAACTTGGGGATATTACACTCAATTCCTTCATCTAAATCGTTAATGTGTATTGTACAGAGCTGTGGTCCCAGCACTGAGCCCTGCTGCACTCCACTAGTCACTGCCTGCCATTTGAAAAGGACTCGTTTATCCCGACTCTCTGCTTCATGTCTGCCAACCAGTTCTCGATCCACGTCAGTCTGTTACCACCAATACCATGCGCTTTGATTTTGCACACCAATCTCTTGTGCGAGACCTTGTCAAAAGCCTTTTGAAAGTCTAAATACACCACATCCACTGGTTCTCCCTTGTCCACTCTGCTCGTTACATCCTCAAAAAATTCCAGAAGATTCGTTAAGAATGATTTCCCTTTCATAAATCCATGTTGACTTGAACCAATCCTGTCACTGCTTTCCAAATGCGCTGGTATTTCATCCTTATTGGTTGATTCCAACATTTTCTCCACTACTGATGTCAGGCTAACCGGTCTATAATTATCCATTTTCTCTCTCACTCCCTTTTTAAAAAGTGGTGTTATATTAGTTACCCTCCAGTCCATAGGAACTGATCCAGAGTCGATAGATTGTTGGAAAATGATCACCAATGCATCCACTATTTCTAGGGCCACTTCCTTAAGTATTCTGGGATGCAGACTATCAGGACCCGGGGATTTATCGGCCTCCAATCCCATCAATTTCCCTAACACAATTTCCCGCCAAATAAGGATATCCTTCAATTCCTCCTCCTCACTAGACCCACTGTCCCCTAGTACATTCGGAAGGTTATTTGTGTCTTCCATCGTGAAGACAGAACCGAAGTATTTGTTCAATTGGGCTGCCATTTCTTTGTTCCCCATTATAAATTCACCTGAATCCGACTGCAAGGGACCTACGTTTGTCTTCACTAATCTTTTTCTCTTCCCAAATTTATGGAAGCTTTTGCAGTCAGTTTTTTATGTTCCCTGCAAGCTTCCTCTTGTACTCTATTTCCCCCCTCTTTATTAAACCCTTAGTCCTCCTCTGTTGAATCCTAAATTTCTCCCAGTCCTCGAGTTTGTTGCTTTTTCTAGCCAATTTATATTCCTCTTCCTTGCTTTTAACACTATCCTTAATTTCCCTTGTTAGCCACGGTTGAGCCACCTTCCCCATTTTATTTTTACTCCAGACAGGGATGTACTATTGCTGAAGTTCATGCATGTGATCTTTAAATGTTTGCCATTGCTTATCCACTGTCAACCCTTTAAGTATCCTTTGCCAGTCAATTTTAGCCAATTCACGCCTCATACAGTCGAAGTTACCTTTGCTTAAGTTCAGGAACCTAGTTTCCGAATTAGCTGTGTCACTCTCCATCTTAATAAAGAATTCCACCATATTATGGTCACTCTTCCCCAAGGGGCCTCGCACAACAAGATTGCTAATTAGTCCCTTATCATTACACATCACCCAGTCTAGGATGGCCAGCTCTCCAGTTGGTTCCTCGACATATTGGTCTGGAAAACCATCCCTAATACACTTCAGGAAATCCTCCTCCACCGCATTGCTACCACTTTGGTTAACCCAATCAATATGTAGATCCGGGTGGACAAAAGAGAGCCTTGTTTTAAGTGCCCTTGTCATGATCAGCTCGGCTGGTGGAACCCTGGTGAGTGAGCTCTAGTACGGTAGCTGAACAGCACTCGCGACAACCGGGTCTGCAGGGAGCCTTCCGACACACGTTTCAAGCCCTGCTTGATGGTCTGAACTGCCCATTCTGCCTAGTCATTGGATGTGGGCTTGAACAGGACAGATGTGATGTGTTTGATCCCGTTGCGGGTCATGAATTCCTTGAATTCCGCACTGGTGAAGCACGGCTCATTGTTGCTGACGAGGACATCGGGCAAGCCGTGCCTCACAAATGTGGCTCGTAGGCTTTCAATGCTGGTCGTGGACATGCTTACAGACATTATTGCACATTCAATCCATTTTGAATAAGCATCCATGACAAAAACATTTTGCCTAGAAATGGGCCCGCTTAGTCTACATGGATTCTTGACCATGGTTTTGAGGGCCATGACCACAAACATAGCGGTGCCTCTCTGGGTGCATTGCTCAGCTGAGAGCAAGTGTTACACTGGCGCACGCATGATTCTAAATCTGAGTCGATGCCGGGCAACCACACATGGGATCTGGCTATGGCTTTCATCATTACAATGGCTGGGTGGAGGCTGTGCAGTTCATATATGAATGTGACTCTGCCTTTCTTGGGCAAGACCACGCGATTATCCCACAATAGACAGTCCGCCAGCAGGGACAACTCGTCTTTGCGTCTGTGGATCGGCTTAATCACCTCCTGTATCTCCACTGGGACACTGGACCAGCTCCCGTGGAGGACACAGTTTTTTACCAAGGACAGTAAAGGATCCTGGCTGGTCCAGGTCCTGATCTGGCGGGCCGTAACTGGGGGTTTCTTGTTCTCGAATGCCTCCATGACCATGAGCAAGTCCGCTGGCTGTTCCATTTCCACCCCAGTGGTGGGCAATGGCAGCCGACTGAGAGCATCTGCGCAGTTCTCTGTGCCCGGTCTGTGGCGGATCACATAGTTGTATGCCGACAGCGTGAGCGCCCATCTTTGGATGTGGGCAGTGGCATTGGTATTAATCTCTTTGCTCTCAGAGAACAGCGATATGAGCGGCTTGTGGTCAGTTTCAAGCTCAAACTTGAGGCCAAATAAGTACTGGTGAATTATTTTTTCCCCGTAGATGCATTACAGAGCCTCTTTTTTAATGATGCAGTGGGCCCTTTTGTCCTTGGACAAACTCCTGGACACACAAGCGACCGGTTGCAAAATCCCCGATTCATTAGCCTGTTATAACACACACCTGACCACGTATGATGACGCATCGCAAGCTAGCACTAATCGTTTACAAGGGTT
Source organism: Pristiophorus japonicus (assembly GCF_044704955.1). NCBI lineage: Eukaryota > Metazoa > Chordata > Chondrichthyes > Pristiophoridae > Pristiophorus > Pristiophorus japonicus. The sequence goes on from NC_091986.1 coordinate 210,026,825, forward strand.
GTACAGGACAAGCAGTTTTTTAGAACACAACAAATTTCTGGCTTTCTTAAAGGCAGCCTCTTGTGAATTCCCCCATACCCAGTCATCTCCCTTGTGCAGCAGCATATGTAGGGGTTCTAGCAGGGTGCTTAACCCAGGTAGGAAATTACCGAAATAGTTAAGGAGTCCCAGGAATGATCGCAGCTCCGTCATGTTCTGTGGTCGCGGCGGGTTCTTGATGGCCTCCGTCTTGGCGTCGATGGGTAGATTCCGTCTGCTGCAATTCTCCTTCCCAAGAATTCGACGTCCTGTGCTAGGAAAGCACATGTGATATATTCACAGAGCACAGCACACACAGCTCCTAGCATGGCAGGCAGCTCTCTCGGAAGTCTCCAGAAATCTGCCTGGTTCTGTTTATTATTAACCCTGCACTTGCAGTACACAATACGTCCACATCCACAAGTTTGGAGCTACAAACATTACAAGCTGACAGACATTACACTTCTCCCTCCTTAATGAAGAAGCCATCATAACAAACATCATACATAACTTTCATGTTTATACGTAACACAGGATATAAACTTATTTTTTTTCCACATTTACAAATTTAACTTTACCACTTGTTTTCTGTTTTGAAGAGGATACCTTCGCTCTCGAACAGAACCTTCCAAACATGGTGTCGATTTCACACTCATTCGAGGCTCATCCTGAGGAACGTTTTCCTCCACGGAATTTCTTGATTTTCATTTGAACTCACTCTAACTTCAGGCTCTTTGTTTTCCTGACTCGGACTCGGACTTTCATTCTGATACTCTCCTGGATTTGTTTCCAGTACATTGGATTTAGGATTTGCTACTGGTGTATCAAAACTATCTGATGAGTCAGAAATAATTGAATCATTCCCACCTTCAACTCCTTCCATGTCTGTAGGTGAAATATGATCAATATGAACAAACCTAACCTGTCCATTATCAAACATCTTTACCAAATATGTGTGAGGACCACATATCTTCACCACTCTTCCTGGTAACTGCTTTAACCATTTATGGTGATGGTTCTTCACTCTCACCTTCTGGTTTAATTTCACACTTCTCTCTTTTACTCTACCTCTATCCTGATTCTCTTTCTGTCTTAATTGTGTCTTTTCTACGGACTGTGCCAAATTTGGCTTTAACAACGAGAAATTGGTTCGAGGCTGTCGTTTGAGAAACAACTCTGCTGGTATTCTACCAGTAGTTGTATGAGGAGTGTTTCGATATGTAATCAAAAAATTAGCCAATTTGTGATCCAATGACAACTGTCATTTCCTTGGATTCGGATCTAACATTTGTTTTATGATGGCATGTTTTACAATGTGTACAGTGCGCTCTGCTGCACCATTCGAAGCAGGATGGTATGGTGGAACCTTGGTATGTTTCACACCATTTTTGCTCGTGAAAAAATAATTTTCGTAAAATGTCCAATGTTTTACTTGTTGTTATTTTCCACATTGGAAACACCTCAACCCACTTCGAATGGCTATCAATCACAATGGACAATTGTTGTCCTTCTAACTCAGCAAAATCAATATGTAGCCTTTGCCACATCCTGGGAGGCAATTTCCATGGCTGTAATGGTGGTGGTTGCTTGCTTACCGAGTGACATGTCGTACACTGACTCATGATGTACTCTATATCTTTATCAAGACCTGGCCACCATAAATAACTGCGTGCAAAACTCTTGGTCAAACACATTCCCAGGTGCTGGTCATGGAGGTCTCCTAATAATTTGGACCTGAATTTATTTGGTATAACCACTCTTGCATCCCACATGATACAATCCTTATCGACTGATAATTCATTGCGAATGAAGAATGGATGTGTATCTTTGTCTGTTACATGGTTTGGCCATCCATTTGCAATATACTCATACACCTTTGACATCACTGGGTCACGTTTGGCTGCTCGACCAATCTCTTCAGCTGTGATTGGCAGTTCATCAATGTATGCAAAATAAAACACTTCTTCCCTATCGGGTCTGACTTGTGATGAGGAAGGCAATCTAGACATTGCATCAGCATTACTGTGATCAGCTGATTGTCTGTATTCAATATCATATGTATATGCTGACAAAATCAAAGCCCATCTCTGCATTCGGGCTGCAGCTAATGTTGGAACTGGGGACTTTGGATGGAGGATTGCTGTTAGGGGCTTATGGTCTGTAACGATGGTAAACTTACGACCATACAAGTATTTGTGAAACCTCTTGACCCCAAAAATTAATGCCAAAGCTTCCCTTTCAATTTGCACATAATTACTCTCACTGGCACTGAGAGTGCGTGAAGCAAAAGCAATTGGTCTCTCCTCCCCACTCCGTGTTACATGAGATATTACTGCCCCAACACCGTACGGAGATGCATTACATGCTAGCTTAATCTCCTTAGATATGTCATCGTGAACTAACATGGTGTTTTGGATCGACAATAATAGATCCAGGTTCGGGATCTGGATGAATGCTAAATAAGAGTCAAGACAAATGAAGTAAAGATAAAACACCGTTTACTGAGAGAAAAGAAACATAATAATACAGTTTACGAAGAAAAGAGAAGTATGATAAGATGCAACAAAGCTCATGGCCGTCAGCCCATAGGGAACTCCGCAACGACGGCTGGTTTCTGGAGTTTTGGGGATCCCGGCACCGCTCGCGAATCACGGTCAAAGGTGAAGTTCAAAGAGCTACTGGACAGGGCTGTTCCTTTATAATGTCAAACAAACATACAAAGGGGTCAGAGGGTTTGGTAAGAAGGAGGAACTGAGGGAAATCCTTATTAGTCGGGGAATTGTGTTAGGGAAATTGATGGGATTGAGGGCCGATAAATCCCCGGGGCCTGATGGTCTGCATCCCAGAGTACTTAAGGAGGTGGCCTTGGAAATAGCGGATGCATTGACAGTCATTTTCCAACATTCCATAGACTCTGGATCAGTTCCTATGGAGTGGAGGGTAACCAATGTAACCCCACTTTTTAAAAAAGGAGGGAGAGAAAAACAGGGAATTATAGACCGGTCAGCCTGACATTGGTAGTGGGTAAAATGATGGAAACAATTATTAAGGATGTCATAGCAGCGCATTTGGAAAGAGGTGACATGATAGGTCCAAGTCAGCATGAATTTGTGAAAGGGAAATCATGCTTGACAAATCTTCTGGAATTTTTTGAGGATGTTTGCAGTAGAGTGGACAAGGGAGAACCAGTTGATGTGGTATATTTGGACTTTCAGAAGGCTTTCGACAAGGTCCCACACAAGAGATTAATGTGCAAAGTTAAAGCACATGGGATTGGGGGTAGTGTGCTGATGTGGATTGAGAACTGGTTGTCAGACAGGAAGCAAAGAGTAGGAGTAAATGGGTACTTTTCAGAATGGCAGGCAGTGACTAGTGGGGTACCGCAAGGTTCTGTGCTGGGGCCCCAGCTGTTTACATTGTACATTAATGATTTAGACGAGGGGATTAAATGTAGTATCTCCAAATTTGCGGATGACACTAAGTTGTTTGGCAGTGTGAGCTGCGAGGAGGATGCTAGGAGGCTGCAGAATGACTTGGATATATTAGGTGAGTGGGCAAATGCATGGTAGATGAATTATAATGTGGATAAATGTGAGGTTATCCACTTTGGTGGTAAAAACAGAGAGACAGACGATTATCTGAATGGTGACAGATTAGGAAAAGGGGAGGTGCAACGAGATCTGGGTGTCATGGTACATCAGTCATTGAAGGTAGGCATGCAGGTACAGCAGGCGGTTAAGAAAGCAAGTGGCATGTTGGCCTTAATAGCGAGGGGATTTGAGTACAGGGGCAGGGAGGTGTTACTACAGTTGTACAGGGCCTTAGTGAGGCCACACCTGGAGTATTGTGCACAGTTTTGGTCTCCTAACTTGAGGAAGGACATTCTTGCTATTGAGGGAGTGCAGCGAAGGTTCACCAGACTGATTCCCGGGATGGCGGGACTGACCTATCAAGAAAGACTGGATCAACTGGGCTTGTATTCACTGGAGTTCAGAAGAATGAGAGGGGATCTCATAGAAACGTTAAAAATTCTGACGGGTTTAGACAGGTTAGATGCAGGAAGAATGTTCCCAATGTTGGGGAAGTCCAGAACCAGTGGTCACAATCTAAGGATAAGAGGTAACCCATTTAGGACCGAGATGAGGAGAAACTTCTTCACCCAGAGAGTGGTGAACCTGTGGAATTCTCTACCACAGAAAGTTGTTGAGGCCAATTCACTAAATATATTCAAAAAGGAGTTAGATGTAGTCCTTACTATTAGGGGGATCAAGGGGTATGGCGAGAAATCAGGAATGGGGTACTGAAGTGTATGTTCAGCCATGAACTCATTGAATGGCGGTGCAGGCTCGAAGGGCCGAATGGCCTACTCCTGCACCTATTTTCTATGTTTCTATTGAACAAAACATGGGTGCATGTGGCTTGTGGCCAACTCCTAATCTGTAGGGCCACAGCTGCTCGTCCACAAAGCATGAGATCTCGAGGCGCCGACTGTTCCATAAACTAGCTGGTGTGCGCCTCAAGGTCTCTCTCTCTCTCTCTGCATCAAAAACAATCCACGAGGCATGAAGCAGAAACACACCGTAAATGACTAAATATCATAATTAACCCTATGTGATTAACGCTATACAATACAATCCACCCTTGATATTTAGACATTCTCAGTAATATCATCAAGTTGAAGGCGTAATGCATCAGTTACACGTTGAATATACGCAAGCAACGCCTGCAATCTACACCAAAGAATACATACAAGCAGTAATATCAGTAATAACGCGACGAGTAAAGCAACGATAGGGTGTATTAACAGCTTCAAAGCGGCGAATGTTTTTGGGGACCATCCGTAAAAGTTGTCCCACCAATGGTGTACCGTAAGGTCAGTGACTGTTGTCGCAACTCTGACCAAGGCGCCTTCACTGTTACTCATTGCAACTTGCAGAGTATGAAGAGTACGCCCTCGTTTGCTCAATTCGTCAGTGACCTTTTGATTATCTTTTAGAAATTGAGCTAAACGAATTAGGTCTACAGTGGGAGGAAGGTTAGTGATGCCTAGGACAGTGCGATGGCGCACAACATTTTTCCCTCGTCCCAATCGATATGACCTATTAGAATGAAGGTCATATATGGTATACACATCATTAAAGCAAGCATTTAGAGGAGGATCTTTACGGGCGCCATCAAGATAAATGGGATAGACACTAGTAATACAAACATGATTCTGTCCGATTTCATGTAAAATTGTATCATTGTATGGTACAAGTGTCCAAATACATGTTCCCGCTGTATACTGTCGGGAGCATGGTTCAAACACAGGTGTGTGCAAAGGACACACCAAACCGAAAGGCCATATTTGACAATCTTGAGCTTGGTGAGTTCTGTTGCTAGCATCAATCCATCCACCCTTGAACTCGGGTACCCACACATTTTGGCCATACAGGTGGGGAAGCACTATAAACTTGCACCAAATGTTGGTTTTTGTGATATTGACTATTCTCATGGTAACGTTACACCCCTGGTCATCACAATGTGTATGTTGCATATCAGGTTTTACCCCTCGATTTCTATTGCCGAAGTGGAATATTTTGCTCCAACTATTTGCATGCCCTGACATGGCAATACGTTCTAACTTGGCCCTTAATAGTTGCCGGGTTACTTCTTCAAACATGCATTGTGTGTGATGATCAAATTCTTGCTGTCACCTGGTGACACTCACTATCTCTTGAGTAGTTTTATCTATGTGTTCCAACAGCCAACAAGTGGGACCTCTTTCCCATGCATTTCACAATCGAATTGCATCTCCAGTGAGTCTCCCTACCTTTTCTATTTTGTTTTGTAAGGTCTCAATATCCATAGAGTTTAATGCTCCTATCCCTGTTCCTACATCTCTTAATATTGTGGCTAATATATCACACCTTTGTCTCACTAACGTGTTCAGATTTGCTTTAATTGTTGTTATATTACAAGTGTCAGACGGCTTGTCCACATACCGGACGTGTAGTGTGTGATTTAATATGGTTGGGGATGTAAGCACAGATGTACATGTAGAGTGTAGTCATTGCAAATGATCCATGGGGCTCTTAGAATGCTTAACTGCATGCATTGACGAAAAGTGGCCCATAATCCCCCTACCAGTGATTACGGAGGCATTTGTACATCCATACCATAGAGACGCATTTAACTTACTTTCGCCTGACATCGTGTCATTGCTTGACGTAACGCTGCGGCCCCAACTCCTTAACCACGTGATGTTGTGCAATAACGACACATTGGGGTGCACATTGCATATCATTGTCATATCTTTTTGACACTTGATTGATAACGTGATGCTGGCCCCCGTGCTTACTGTTAATAGCACCTGTCCTGGGCCTCCCCAGTACCCGCATGTGTCACAAGTGACGCTCCAGTGTCCTATAGTGCAGGCTTGCCCAGAAGGACAGGTAAAATTGCCTTGCGTACGATCAGTGTTAGCTAACCGCCACCCTATACGGCTATCCCATGCTGTGTTTGAGGATGAAAGTAGCGAGACACAGAGACTGGCCAGCACGAGTTGGTAAGTCGCCATTTTCCTGTGAGAGGAAATATAAGTATATTAATTTCAGCCAATTTACCCTTGTCAACACAAAGAGGAATATCTAGACCAGTCAGGAGCACCCAATAAATGTTTCCTTCTCCTTTCGCTAAGATTTCCCCTGCTTGTAAGGGCTTCTGGGGGCACTGCACCCACACTTTTCCTCCTTCACAAACTGTGTCCTGAGTCTGACTTTATTTTTCAATAGTAGGGACACTAACTTTGCCTAACATGTGGCTTATGGGAGCTCCCCCCAACAATGGTCGGTGATTCAGATTGCGCACTGCGTGTGGTAAGACCTTTAACCACCCTTGCAATGTGTTAGTGGGAGTTAATATTTTAATCTGTTGCTTAAGTAGTCCATTCATGCGTTCTATTAACCTGCAGCTTGCTGATAGTAAGGTATGTGAAACATCCAATAGATCCCGTTGTCTACCGCCCACTGTTGCACTGTTTGACCTGTGAAGTGCAACCCATTATCGGACTGTACTTCTGCTGGCTCACCGTAGTATGTGATTAAATTCTCCAGTCCTTTAATCATACTTTGTTGATTCGCTTTAGTCACTGGATAAGCTATCAAAAGTCCAGAATAGGTATCAACAGCATTGAGCAAATATTGGAACCGTTGTTGCAATGGTAAAGGTCCTACATAATCAACTTGCCATATTTGTGCTGGTTGAGTCCCTCTCTTAATATGGGCACCGGGTTGTCGTTGTAGGGGAAAATGCTTCACCTTTTGACAAATTTCACAGGCGTTTATGATTTGTTTAACACCGTCCGTAGTCAAATGTAACCCCCCATTTCGTGCCCATTGTATCATACCCTGAATGCCCAAATGTCCAGATTTGTGGTGGGCCCACTTGTCTATGCCATATTCTTCCTCTTCCACCTCTTTGACAGCCCGTACCCGGGCTATATTATCAACTGTGTTATTATATTCAGAGGTCTTTGAAGTGTTTTTCATGTGAGCGTCCACATGATGTACAGTTATTTTCATCTTCTGGGCTTTGGACCATATTTGTTCCCATAGGTGCTTTCCCCACAAGTCTTTCCCAGTTATTTGCCAGTTATGTTCATGCCAGTTTCACATCCAGCTCTCCATGCCATTGGCTACTGCCCATGAGTCAGTATATATGTGTACTTGTTGCTGTTCCTCTTCTAATGCAAGGACTACAGCTGCTAGTTCTGCTAGCTGGCTAGAGTCTCCCACGCCCTCATCATGCACAATTGTCTGAGTTTTTGGATTGAAGGCAGTGGCTCGCCATCACCGAAGGCCATTTCGCCAGACCGCTGAGTCATCTGTGAACCAGGCATGGCTACGTTCTTCAGGTGTTAACTGTTCAAAAGACATGCCCCAGGAGATCGGTGACTCCTGGGTTAAACTGACTGACGACTGCGTAAGTTCACTCTCAACTGTTGCCACGTGCTCATGTAGTCGGGTGATTCCTTCTTTTCCTTTACTTGCTCTGTCTGCGATATACCATTTCCAACGCACTATGGAGCTTTGCTGCGCTCGCCCAACCTTGTGTGTCTCATTTTCTGAGAGAACCCAGGATAATATGGGTAGGTTTGGTCTTAAACTGACTTTGTCGTCCCCTGTCTGTCCTTCTGTTTCTGTTAGGGCCCAATAACCTGCTAATAACTGTTTCTCAAATGGAGTGTAACGAGTAGAAGCATCTGCCAATTTTCTAGACCAGAACCCTAACGGTATACGAGTGCCATGTTGAACCTGCCACAAACTCTATACTGCAGTATCATTGGTAACGGATACCTGTAGCTCAAAAGTCTGTCCAGGCACTCGTGGGGCTAGGGGTAAAGCTTGAGCTACGGCTTCTTTGGCTGCATCAAAGGCCACCTGGTGTTCCTTTCCCCACTTGAAGTGGGCCATTTTTCATGTTACGGCATACAGTGGTTTTAATAGCATTGTGAGGTGAGGTATGTGTCTCCTCCAGTAACCCAATAGTCCCACGAACCGTTGTGTCTCAGTTTTATTCGTGGGGGTGTCCATTTCTTGAATTTTATTCTTCACAGGCTCGGGTATGATGCGCTCACCCCGAGACCATTGAATCCCCAGAAACTGGACAGCCTGGCTAGGGCCCTGCACCTTCTTCGGATTTATCTCCCAGCCCCTGTCTCGTATGTGTTGGACTAAAATAGCTCGGGCTTCTGACACCACTGCCTCGGTGGGACCCCTTATTAGTACATCATCGATGTAATGTGCCAGTGAGACATTAGGAGCCAACGTGCACATGTCCAGGTCCCGGTGCCACCAATCCATGGCATGGGGTAGGGCTATGAAGGTAACCTTGAGGTAGGCATTTAAACGTGTATTGCCTCCCTTCCCAAGTGAATGCAAACTGGTCCTGGGATTCTTTAACTATTGGAATGGAGAAAAAGGCATTGACCAGGTCGATTACCGCATACCACTCCGCACCTTCTTCAGACAGCCGCTCTGTTATAGTTACTACATCTGGGACAGCAGTCGCCAGGGGAGGGGCAAATTTGTTCAGTTGTCGGTAATCCACAGTCATCCTCCAACTTTTGTCGGGTTTCTGCACAGGCCAAACAGGGCTATTGTCGGGGGACACCGCATGTCTAATGATACCCGCCTCCAAGAGTCCTTGTGTGGTTTCCCCTATTTCTTTGTGTCCCCCAGGTATTCGGTACTGTTTCATAGTCACTATACGCGATGGCCGTGGTATTACCACTGGTTCCCACTTTGCTTCCCCTGCAATCACAGTGATCGCCCGTATCCCGAATGAGAATCGCCCGAACGAGGTGTTGTGTGTGGTTCTCTTTAAAAGGTCCGTCCCAATAATATGTTCCTTTACTGCCGATATTAAGACCGTTACCCAGCGCGGGGCCCATTTCCCAACACCATTCTGGTAGTTGTTCAGACAGCGGCGTTTCTGTCCCTCCGAACCCATTAATCATCACACTGTGTGTTTCCTCGGATTTCCATGGATAATAGTAACTTCTGCCCCTGTGTCTAGTAAAGCCACTTCTCTTTGTATGTTTCCCCCCCCCACCACCGATGTATCATAATTGGAATGTGTGGCCTCAGATCCCCGGGAGCTTGGGTTGATGTGGTTCTAACGGGGAGTACGCCCGGATCCCGGCCACACCCCTAGTCGAGGTGATTACTAGCCTTCCACAGCTCTTCTACGTTGGGGTATAGGCTAGCGGGAGGTGGTTTCTCCGCATCCGCAGACTTATCGCTATCCGACTTAGTCTCCCTTACCTCCCTCCTTTCACCCTTCCCTGTTACTGGGACGCAATGTTGCTTCCACATAGAATACTTCACTCCTGTTGGGATTCCATCCATTTTTCGCTTGGGGACCCCTGCCTTCAGTAAAGCCGCGAACATGTCCCTCCGGGTAATTCTTTTTTTTGTCTTTCCTGACCCTGTACCTTTCCCAGAGGTCGAACCTTGTCGCTTGTCCCGATCCCCCTCTACATTAACTGTTCTTGACTCTCGCACACTATATTCTGCATCCTCTAACTGTCCTAACAATAGGCAAGCGTGCCCCACCCGCTGCCCTTGGGCTGGTCCCAATAATGCGAGTAGTGCACCCCACATCATAGGAGGGCCGCTCTTCATCAGCCTGCTCCGCATTCCTACCGTAAAGAGCTCCTGATCTGGCCCCCCCATATGGTTGGTGATATAATCCTCCCTGTGTTGCCATGTTGCGCAACTGTATCGCAACCTCCGCCATAGTATTCCAAGGTTTTACCTCCCCTTCCCAATCAGCGGCAGAGTGATATTTTTGCCGGATCTCTGTAGTAACCACGTCCCACAGTGAACTTGTGCCCTGGACATTCCGTAGCACTGCTGTGAAATGGTGGTCCGTAGTCATAGTCCCCATTTTTGTTAACTCTTCGGGGTTAATTAAGTATTACGCCTGCTGCTCCCTGGTCCCAAATCCGGGTTAGCCATTCTGACAAAGATTCCCTGGGATTTTGGCGAAATCGAGATCCTATTTCTTGTAACTCACTAGTCGTGAAGTCACGCACCCCTCTAGTGCTTACTGACTGTTCCCCATCGTGCTGTTTCGTCTTGTTTGTAATAAGGGGTCCAGCTTCCGTGCTCGGAGAGTATGGAGGAGGGTTTTAGATTCCTCCCGTTCCCCCCCCCTCTCCACCTGTCCACTCATATTCTGAGTCAGAGGAGTACCAGATATTTTTGGTGCACCGCCCACAATTTTGTCCCGCTTGCATACATTCCCCACATGATTCTGCATTGGCTTTTAAGCACTCACTGGGATCTGATTGAGCAAGTCCATACCACATGCAGCAGCAAATCAATGCAGCACAAAGGATATATTTCAAATCCATCTGTAATTTTCGTCGTCTGGCTTTCTTTTTATTTTGTACTGTCGCCAGACGGCATATTAAAGTTTCTGATTGTTCATTGACCTTGTCCGCCCGTTCTTGTGCAGTGCGGCCCGATTCAGTCAGGGTTGAGTTTTGACTTTCCAAAACCTTAACAGCTGTTTTTAACTGTAGGTTTTCTGCCTCACTTTCCTTAAGTTGTTTACACATTGCCCTTAATGCTGTCAACAAAATCCACCCCATTTGTGGGGGACTATTTTTCTCCTGGAATTAGTTCCTTGGTATAAGTCCTTAGTTTGGTGTGAATGGGGCTGAACTTGGGCCTGTGTGCCTTTTTGCCCCACAGCCTGTCGAAGGCTTTTTTACTCATTATGGACTGACTTACCCCCGTGTCCAGCTACATAGATACTGGAATACCATTCAGTTCAACTTTCAACATTATTGGTGGGCATTTCGTAGTGAATGTGTGTACCCCGTACACTTCTGCCTCCTCAGGACGAGTGTCCAATTCAGCCTGATCCACAGTAGATCGATCTTCCTCTGCAACGTGGTGGTTTGCAGGATTTGCAGGGTTTGCAGCTCACCTGCACATTCTGTTGGAGGTGTCCCATTGTTCTGCAACCATTGCACGCATAGTGCTTAAAGCGGCATTGATGGGGCCGATGATCACCTCCGCAGCGGCAACAGAGTGTTAACTGCCTCACATTAACGATTGATGACGGACTCTGGGTTATCTGAGGTCGTGCAGCAGCAGCTGGCATGCATGCTCTGCCATGTACATTTCTGCTCGAGACGGATATTATTTTGTGCACAGTACTGGCCGAAACTTCTTTATTCTGCGAAACCTGTTTGGTGTTGTCGCTGGTGGACATAAACGCCTGGACTATCGTTATGGCTTTACTTCGATTCGGAGTTTCTACAGTCAACAGTTGGCGAAGGATTGTCTCCTGTCCAATGCCCAGTACAAAAAAGTCTCTGAGCATTTGGTCTAGGAATCCCCCAAATTCACAATGTCTTGCGAGGTGCCTTAGTTCGGCGACATAACTCGCCACTTCCTGGCCCTCCGATCGTTGACACGTAAAGAACCGATATATCGCCATCAAAACGCTTTCCTTAGGAGTTAGGTGCTCCTGGACCAGAGTACACAATTTTTCGTAGGATTTCTTTGTTGGTTTTGCCGGGGCCAGGAGATTCTTCATGAGGCCATAGGTTGTTCCCCCACAGACAGTTAAGAGGACCGCCCTTCGTTTGGCAGCGTTCTCGTCCCCTTCCAGCTCATTGGCCACGAAGTATCGGTCGAGTCTCTCCACGAAGGCCTCCCAATCGTCCCCTTCTGAGAACTTCTCCAGGATACCGACTGTTCTTTGCATTTTCGCGCGGTTGTTCGCTACTTCGTCGCCAATTGGTACACTCATAATAAAGGGTGAAACTGAGTACTGTGTTCAATGAGCAAGTGTGACCTTAGCTCCTTTAATAAGATTCCAGAGTGCAGGTACCTCGTGGGTGGCCTGCTTATATACTATGCTCCCAAGAGATGCTGGAATCCCTTGGGACTCCAACAGGTGAGCCCTCTGGTGGTTAGGTGTCATGCAGGTTACAAGGGGTTAAATACATAGCATCATGGAGAAAGTACAGCCAAAAAAATGACTTCAAATTAAACTGTAATTGTCAGAAGAAAGTGGCAGCGGTTGAAACTAAATGTATCGGCCTTATTTCTGAGCCAGAAGGTTGAGGGTCAATCCCGCTCTCCAGAGACATCATCATCATCATCATAGGCAGTCCCTCGAAATGAGGATGACTTGCTTCCACGCCAAAAAAAGGATGTGATCACAGGTGTTTCAATGAAGGACCTAATACTCCAGGTACCACACTACATGTTGAAGGGTGGAAGATGCCTGTGCGTGGAATTTTTTAACGTGTGGTGGCAGTTGCACACCAGCCACCACACGGGCTCGACTAGGTCTTGGTCCAGTGGCAAGGATTACTCAAGATGACTGGAGACCAGCTCTGCTGCACGGACCAAGTGCGCGCACACATCGCAGTGTGGGCTGGCCCCGTGCTGCCCCTGGGCCCCTGGCCCCGAACTCACGCCTCTCCTGGGCCCCGACCTCGCCACTGCTGCTGTATCTGCCCACGCTCCAATCATCGACCTGGACCTTGATGACATCCATCTTCGCTGCCGTCACCCTCCTGCACCAGCACGCGCTGCTCTCTGAAGCAGTACGCCTCCACGCTGCGCCTGAGGCCGCTCGCTGCTCCTTTTCTGGCCCTGACCTGTGTGTGTGCATAATCAAGGGAGAGAGAGCTACACGGTCGGAGGTGCCGTCTTTTGGATGAGACGCTAAACTGAGGCCCCGTCTGCCCCCTCGGGTGGATGTAAAGGATCCCATGGCACTATTTCGAAGAAGGTCAGGGGATTGCTCCCTGACCAACATTTGACCCTCAATCAATGCCTAAATCTGGTCATTTATTTCATTTGCTGTTGCGAGATTTTGCCGTGACCCTATTGGCTGCCGCATTTCCTCCCTTACAAAAGTGACAATTCTTTTTTTTTTAAAGTACTTAATTGGCTGTAAAGCGCTTTGGGGGCACCCTGCGGCAGTGAGAGGCGCTATAGAAATGCAATTCTTTGCTTTTTCTTTTAATGTCAGGACTGATGTCAGGACCATCTTCACACACACACACACACACACAGTGAATTTCAACATGTGGAATGGACCTCTGAGTAGAGCAGTAGATGTGAAAACCTCTCAATCATTTCGGGAACAACCTGATTTTGTGACGGATCAGTCGGCTTTTTGTTCTTTGGAGGCCTGTTCTCGGAGGGACCAAATGTCCATCCCCGTCCGTGTCAATCTCGTGATCTGGCGAGTCCTTGATCTCGTTGCATTTACTGACACTTGAGAAGGAGAAATGTGCACAACTCAAAGCACCTCGCCCTCCATTCTCTGAAGAAAAAATGCTTTTAACTATAATGCTAGAAAGGCACTTTTACTCTTGCGCGATGTTGTGTTCCAATGCGCTCAGATCCACTTTGCTGCTCATTTGCAATCACTACACATTCCTTTCAGTGGACGAGGATCTCTGTAAGCACACCTTGCTCAGGTCCTGCCAGTAATATCCGGTTTAAGTCATTTAACCTTTCCATTCTTTGCATCGCCTCTCCAGATTGGTTTTAGCTTCAGAAAAATATCACGAGAGTCAAGAGAGTGCAGCTCATTTTTCTTGGGTGACAGGAGGTTATTCTTGCATAGCTTCTGAACATTAGTTGGCCTCCTGTTCTCCAGTGTTGCTTGGCAGATATTAGCAGATAGCTATTGTGATAAGGTCGGGATTTCATAAGCAATTTAAAGAAGCAACAATGTTTTTTTTTTCCTGGCCAAAAGCCACAATGCATTTTCTAGCCCCAATTTAACAGTAATTTCGCCTGAGTAAAGATACCAAAGAAAAAGATTTAACTTGCGCCTATACAGTGCCTCTCGCAACCTCAGGATGTCCCAGAACACTTTATAGCCAACGAGATACTTTTTGAAGTGCAGTCACTGTTGTAATGTACAGAAATGCGGCAGCCAATTTGTACACTGCAAAGTCCGACAAACAGCAATGAGATAATGAGCAGGTAATCTGCTCTTTAGTGATGTTGGTTGCGGAACAATATTGGCCAGGTCACTGCTCCTCCGAACAGCACCGTGGGATCATTTACATCCACCTGAGAAGGCTGACGAGTCCTCGATTTAACGCTTCACTCTGAAGACGGCCCCTCCGACCATGCAGCACTCCCTCAGCACTGCACAAGAGTATCAGATTTTGTGCACAGGTCTCGGCAATGGACTTGAACCCACAGCCACCTGACTCATAGAAACATAGAAAATAGGTGCAGGAGCAGGCCATTCAACCCTTCGAGCCTGATTCATGGCTGATCATACAACTTCAGTACCCCATTCCTGCCTTCTCTCCATGCCCCTTGATCCAACTCAGACTGACAATGCTGTCATTGAGTGAAGTTTGACACCCAAGACAACTACAATGCTGATTCAGCATGTTGCCATGTCAATATTCAGCATTCGTGAGTCATCGTATTTAACCCATAATTGCTCCATGCCATCGTCTTTCGCAAACCCCCCACCCCCGCCCCCGACCTCCGTAATCAGATCTGGTGCCAATTGGCACGGCAGCCAATGGTGGAACAATGACAATTAGAGTTGCGTAAGGGGCCAGAATTTTCTTTATGGTATACACAAGGAAAAAAATATGCACAAGCATCCAAAGTGCAGGCCTGCCTTAACTGTATCAGTTGAAGAAACCCATGCTAGTTATACATGATATAAACACCTTTAGGCAGGCTGTGTGGCCCCCGGCCTGCGAGGACCATCGGAGCAGGCCGGGGAGCGGAAGGAGCAGCGTGGCGGCGTACCACTCCAGGGAGCAGCACGTGCTGGAGCAGGAGAGCAACGGCAGCGAAGAGGGATGTCACCAAGATCCAGGTGAGTGGAACATGGGCAGGTACAGCAGGAGCGGCGAGGTCGGGGAGAAGGAGCGGCGAGAGATTGTAAAGAGACGTGATCGGGGCCCAGGAGAGGCGCGAGTTCAGGGCCCAGAAGAGGCGAGGGCCCAGGGGCAGCACGGGCCCAGCCCACACTGCGATATGTGTGCGCACTAGGTCTGTGCAGCAGAGCTGGTCTCCAGTCGTCTTGGTTAACCCTTGCTACTGGACCAAGACCTAGCTCTGTCAAGCCCGTGTGGTGGCTGGTGTGCAACGGCCACCACACGTTAAAAAAATCCACGCACAGGCATCTTCCACCCTTCAGGATTTAGTTCAGGACCTGGAATTTTAGGTCCTTCATTGAAACACCTGTGAACTTTTTGATGTGGAAGCAAGTCATCCTCGATTCGAGGGACTGCCTATGATGATGAAGAAACACCTTTATGAAACATTAAGGCCTGTGCAACAGGCCTAACTAAAATAAACACGCAATTAAAAAGAACTAATAAAATAGATACTAAGAGGAGACAGAACCCTTGCCTATGCATTGTTAATGGCTCCTATATTGTTACGACCGTCTGAAACGATATATATTCACGTGTTTCCTTTTTGGTAAAAGTCTTCTTTTGTCATTTGTGACACAATCCTGAAAAACAAGCACGTTAAAAAAAAATTAGGCAAACATCCGTTTTGCTTTTGCTGGAAGCAGCCACCTACACATCCCATTACTGGATTAAATGACTCACTCCAGGGATTATGTCTTATTGGGCCTTGGTGGTTTTGTGATTGGAGATCTTGTGATTGGTAAGGCTGGAGGAGATTACAGAGATAAGGAGGGGAGAGGCGAGGCCATGGATTTGAAAACAAGGATGAGAATTTTTAATTCGAGACATTGCTTAACCGGGAGTGTTATGTCTTTAATACTCTTATGAGGTCTAGTATTGTACTTGAGCTGTTGTGGCCTTAGTCCCATTTATTGTAACTCCAGAGTGAGGCACAAGCATGGTGGGCAGCCTTTTATACTGAGCCTTGCACACCTATGCAGGTGACCCTCAGGTCTCCCACCGTAGTGCCCTCTGGTGGCACACCTTGTGTGACTATACAGTTAGTATTCATGGTCTACATACATGACAGGGAGCCAATGTAGATCAGCGACACAGGAGTGATGGGCCAGTTTTATTTTTGTGTGCTTGGTCCCTTTAACAAGCTGTGCGTCCCATTCAAAACTTCATGCAGGCGCGAAATATTGCATTGAATGGCCTGCGTGACACTTCCAGATAACCAGATTTTTTTTCTCCCTAAATTGGCCTGGGTTTTTATCTGGTTTTTGCCTCTCCCAGGAGATCAAATGGCTCCGGTTGGGGTGGAGTGTAGAATGTTTCGGTATAAGGTGTGTCACAGTTGTGTGGTGTGGACTGGTTGGGCCGGGTGCTCTTTACCTTTCCGCCATTGTTCATTGTTCATTGGTTTATATGTAACCTTCAGGGCTGCTGACCGAGGGCCGTGCGGCTCTTTGTCGGCCGGCGCGGACACGATGGGCCGAAATGGCCTCCTTTTGCGCTGTAAATTTCTATTTTTCTATGTTTCTAACTGCGCGGCCGCTGACCAGCAAACGCGCAGCTTAGCGGGAACGTTGGTGATGGGTGAACGTGAGTTGTTACGAGACAGGATACGGGCAGCAGAGTTGGGTTGAGCTGAAGTTTATGGAGGGTGTGAGGAGAGGTGGGAGATGGGCGGGAGAGCATTGGAATTGTCGAGTCTATGGCAGCAAAGACATTTGTAACGGCACTTTTTAACGTCTTTTTTTTTGAGCATTTGCTATCTGTGTTCAGAGTAAGAGAATAAAGTTGATAACGGTAACTTTTAGGAGGGTATTGGGAAAAGACAGGGAAATGGGATTGTAGGTAGTTCTTTCAAAGACCCGACACAAATGCCATCGGCCGAATGGCCTCATTAAGTGCTGTACGTCTATGATTCTATGGGTCAATAATTCGATAGCAAATACAGATTGTGCATTTGACCAAGCTTTTGGTCACTTGTCCGACTATCTCCTTTGTCCAATAATGCGCCTGTGAAGTGCCTCGAGATGTTTTACTACATTAAAGGCGCAATATAGATGCAAGTTGGTGTTGTGTCTGAGGCTGATGAGATTGTGACTCACTCAAATCCCCCGAGATGGCCCAGCATGTCCCCAGATGTCGATATTATTTGATGAAAATAATGAAAGAATAAATTCACTAACGTTGCACAAGTTGAATTATAATATTTTTTGAAAAGTCTGACGCTGTCTAAAATTTATATACAAGAAATGATGGTCTCATAACGCTTAGCAATTCTACCTCATTCACTGTGATCAATCTATATTACTGCATTTATCATTGCTGTGACATCTTGGTCTGATTGATTCATAAGTATCTTCGAGCAAATTATAATTGAGCTTTTACAATACATCAGCTACATAGAAATTGCACTGTGGGCTTATTAAATTATTGGCACTAAATTATTTTGGTTTATAGTGACATTTTTTTCCTAAAACACATAAGAATTGCTTGATGAAAAAAGACGAAGGTTCAGTTAGTTCGCCTTTTACCATAAAGAAAGATTTGCATTTATATAGCGCCTTTTATGACCATCAGATTTCTCAAAGCACTTTACAAGCCAATGAAATACTTTTGAAGTGCAGTCACTATTGTACTGTGGCAGTCAATTTACTCACAGCAAGCTCCCACAGCAATGTGATAATGACCAGATAATCTGTTTTTTTGTTCTGTTGATTGAGGGATAAATATTGTCCCCAGGACAACGGGGATAACTCCCCTGCTCTTCGCCAAAATAGTGCCATGGGATCTTTTACGTCCACCTGAGAAAGCAAACAGGGTCTCACTTTAACATCTCATCTGAAAGGCAACACTTCTAACAGTGCAGCACTCCCTCAACACAGCATAGGAGTGTCAGCCTAGATTTATTTTGTGCTCAAGGCACTGGAGTGGGACTTGAACCCACAAACTTCTGATCCAGAGGCAAGAGTGCTACCCACCAAGCCACAGCTGACACTTGGGGTGGTAGTCGCTGATATAACGATAATGGAGTTGTTGACCAACCACAGCAATCAATCTCTGTCAATGAGTCTGCAACAGAGCCAGACATGAGATGAGGAAAACCCCAATGGTGGAGAGCTTGGGGAACCACAGGTCCCGATCACCTGCTCCTCCCGAGCATTGCTACACTCACCACACATCACGTCATAAATTACTCAAATTCTGAAAGAAAGCTATCTAATTTCCATTTGAATTAATCAATACTAACTGCATCCACCATCTCCCTCAGGAGCCCGTTCCATAGGTTGACCACTCGCTCCCGCAGATTAATTTTGCATTTTCTGCCCCTTAGGTTCTACTGTCCTGGTAAAGGTGAATCAGTTTGTCATGTTCTACAATATCAAGTCTGCTGAACTATCTAAAGCATTGCTGTACTTTGCTCTTATACATGAATCACTAAAAGTTAACATGCAGTTACACCAAGCACTTAGGAAAGCAAATGATATGCTGGCCTTTATTACAAGAGGATTTGAGTACAAGAGTAAAAACATCTCACTGCAATTATATAGGGCCCTGGTGAGACCGCACCTGGAGTACTGTGTACAGTTTTGGTCACCTTACCCAAGGAAGGATATACTTGCCATTGAGGGAGTGCAATGAAGGTTCACCAGACTGATTCCTGGGATGGAGGGATTGTCCTACGAGGAGAGATTGAGTGGATTAGGCTTATATTCCCTAGAATTTAGAAGAATGAGAGGTGATCTCATTGAAACTTATAAAATTCTCAAGGATTTTGACAGAGTAGATGCTGGGAGGATGTTTCCCGGAGAGTCTAGAACCAGGGGTCACAGTCTTAGGATAAGGGGTTGGCGTTTCGGATATTCTTCTTCTTAGGCAGTCCCCCGGAGTCGAGGATGATTTGTTTCCACATTACTAAAGAGTTCTCAGGTGATTGATGAGTCCAATGCGGGATCTACAGTCTCTGTCACAGGTGGGGCAGACGGTGGTTGAAGGGACGGGAGGTTGGGGTGCCTGTGTTGTCGTGCGCTTTTTCCGCTGTCAACGCTTGGCTTCTGCTTGCTCCCGGCAAAGAGACTTGAGGTGTTCGGTGCTTTCCCAGATGCTTCTCCTCCACTAAGGGCGGTCTTGGGCCAGGGATTCCCAGGTGTCAGTGGGGATGTTGCACTTTTCCAGGAGGCTTTGATGGTATCCTTGAAGCGTTTCCTCTGCCAACCTGGGACTTGCTTGCCGTGTTGGAGCTCCGAGGAGAGCACTTGTTTCAGGAGTCTAGTATCGGGCATGCGGATGATGTGGCCTATCCATCGAAGCTGATTGAGTGTGGTCAGTGCTTCGATGCTGGGGATGTTGGCCCGAGTGAGAACACTGACGTTGGTGCGCCGATCCTGCCAATGGATTTGCAGGATTTTGCCGAGGCAGCATTGGTGGTACTTCTGCAGTGTTTTGAGGTGCCTGCTGTACATAGTCCATGTCTCTGAAGTATATCGGAGGGTGGGTATCACTACTGTTCTGTAGACCAAGTGCTTGGTGTCAGTTTTGAGGTCCTGGTCTTCAAGCACTCTCTTCCTCAAGTGACTGAAGGCTGCACTGGCACATTGGAGGCGGTGTTGGACTTCATTATCGACGGCTGCCCTTGTTGACAGTATGTTCCTGAGGAATGGAAAATGGTCGACGTTGTCCAAGGCCTCGTCATGGATTTTGATAATCACCGGGCAGTACTGTGTGGTGGTGTCTAGTTGGTAGAAGACCTTTGTCTGTCTTAAGGATGCTTAGTGTAAGGTCCATACTCTCGTATACTTTGGTGAAGGTGATGACGATGGTTTGGAGTCCAACCTCCAAGTGTGCGCAAACGCAAGAATCGTCTGCGTACTGTAAGTCAATGACAGAGGATGGAACGACTTGGAAACATAGCAATTTACAGCGCAGAAGGAAGCCATTTCAGCCCATCGTGTCCACACCGGCCGACAAAGAGCCACACGGCCCTCGGTCAGTAGGTTTGAAAGTTACATATAAACCAATGAACGATGGTGGACAGGTAAAAAGCATCCGGCCCAACCAGTCCACCCCACACATCTGCGATACCCCATGAACTCCACTCCACCCGGGGCCATGCTACTCCTGGGAGAGGCAAAATAAACTGATAAAAAACCAGGCCAATTGGAGAAAGAAATCTAGGAAAAATCCTCTCCGACCCATCCAGGCGATCAAAACTAGTCCAGGAGATCACCCTGGCCGTGTTAGATTCCCTGAAGTACTTACCATCGTATCTGCACCAGCCAACAAGAGGTTATCCAGTCTAATCCCACTTACCAGCTCTAGGTCCGTAACCCTGCAGATTATAGCACTTTAAGTGTCCATCTAAGCAGCTTATAAATGGGGTGAGGGTTTCTGCCTCTACCACCTTTCTAGGCAGTGAGTTCCAGACCCCCACAAACTTCTGCATGAAGAAGCTTCCCCTCAAATCCCCCCTAATCTTCCAGCAACCACCTTAAGCCTATGGCCCTTGTAATTGACCCTTCTGATGGGACTGGACAGGTTAGGTGTGGGAAGAATGTTCCCGATGATAGGGAAGTCCAGAACCAGGGGACACAGTCTTAGGATAAGGGGTAGGCCATTTAGGACTGAGATGAGGAGAAACTTCTTCACTCAGAGAGTTGTTAGCCGGTGGAATTCCCGACCGCAGAGAGTTGTTGATGCCAGTTCATTGGATATATTCAAGAGGGAGTTAGATATGGCCCTTGTGGCTAAAGGGATCAAGGGGTATGGAGAGAAAGCAGGAAAGGGGTACTGAGGTGAATGATCAGCCATGAATAAATTGAATGGTGGTGCAGCTTGAAGGGCCGAATGGTCTACTCCTACACCTATTTTCTATGTTTCTATCTTTCTTTATTTCCACCAAGGAAAATAGGCCCTTGCTATCCACTATATTCAGGCCCCTCAAAATGTTAGACACCTCAATGAGGTCTCCTCTCAGCCTTCTCTGTTCCAAGGAAAACAAACCCAGCCTATCCAATCTGCCCTCGTAGCTAAGATTCTCCATTCCAGGCAGCATCCTCGTAAATCCCCTCTGCACCATCTCCAGTGCAAACATAAGAACATAAGAATTAGGATCAGGATTAGGCCATCTAGCCCATCGAGCCAGCTCTGCCATTCAAAAAGATCATGGCTGATCTGGTGGACTCAGCTCCATTTACCCGCCCGCTCCCCATAATTTCCTTATTGGTTAAAAATCTATCTATCTGTGATTTGAATACATTCAATGAGCTAGCCTCAACTGCTTCCTTGGGCAGAGAATTCCACAGATTCACAATTCTCTGGGAGAAGAAATTTCTTCTCAACTGGGTTTTAAATTGGCTCCCCCGTATTTTGAGGCTGTGCCCCCTAGTTCTAGTCTCCCCGACCAGTGGAAACAACCTCTCTGCCTCTATCTTATCTATCCGTTTCATTATTTTAAATGTTTCTATAAGATCACCCCTCATCCCTCTGAACTCCAACGAGTAAAGATCCAGTCTACTTAATCTATTATCATCAGGTAACCCCCTCATCTCCGGAATCAGCCTAGTGAATCATCTCTGTACCCTCTCCAAAGCTGGTAT
This sequence comes from Pristiophorus japonicus, assembly GCF_044704955.1. Taxonomy (NCBI): domain Eukaryota; kingdom Metazoa; phylum Chordata; class Chondrichthyes; family Pristiophoridae; genus Pristiophorus; species Pristiophorus japonicus. The sequence continues at coordinate 210,048,875 of NC_091986.1, forward strand.
ATCCTTCCTTAAGTAAGGTGACCAAAACTGCACGCAGTACTCCAGGTGCGGCCTCACCAATACCCTATACAGTTGCAGCAGGACCTCCCCGCTTTTGTACTCCATCGCTCTCGCAATGAAGGCCAACATTCCATTCGCCTTCCTGATTACCTGCTGCACCTGCAAACTAACTTTTTGGGATTCATGCACAAGGACCCCCAGCTCCCTCTACACCGCAGCATGTTGTAATTTCTTCCCATTCAAATAATATTCCCTTTTACTGTTTTTTTTCCCAAGGTGGATGACCTCACATTTTACGACATTGTATTCCATTTGACAAACCTTAGCCCATTCACTTAACCTATCTAAATCTCTTTGCAGCCTCTCTGTGTCCTCTACACAACCCGCTTTCTCACTCATCTTTGTGTCTTCTGCAAATTTTGTTACACTACACTCTGTCCCCTCTTCCAGGTCATCTATGTATATTGTAAACAGTTGTGGTCCCAGCACCGATCCCTGTGGCACACCACTAACCACCGATTTCCAACCCAAAAAGGACCTATTTATACCGACTCTCTGCTTTCTGTTAGCCAGCCAATTCTCTATCCATGCTAATACATTTCCTCTGACTCCGCGTACCTTTGTCTTCTGCAGTAACCTTTTGTGTGGCACCTTATCGAATGCCTTTTGGAAATCTAAATACGCCACATCCACCGGTACACCTCTATCCACCATGCTTGTTATATCCTCAAAGAATTCCAGTAAATTAGTTAAACATGATTTCCCCTTCATGAATCCATGTTGCGTCTGCTTGATTGCACTATTCCTATCTAGATGCCCCGCTATTTCCTCCTTAATGATAGCTTCAAGCATTTTCCCCACTACAGATGTTAAACTAACCGGCCTATAGTTACCTGCCTTTTGTCTGCCCCCTTTTTTAAACAGAGGCGTTACATTAGCTGCTTTCCAATCCGCTGGTACCTTCCCAGAGTCCAGAGAATTTTGGTAGATTATAACGAATGCATCTGCTATAACTTCCGCCATCTCTTTTAATACCCTGAGATGCATTTCATCAGGACCAGGGGACTTTTCTACCTTGAGTCCCATTAACCTGTCCAGCACTATCTCCCTAGTGATAGTGATTGTCTCAAGGTCCTTCCTTCCCACATTCCCGTGACCAGCAATTTTTGGCATGGTTTTTGTGTCTTCCACTGTGAAGACCAAAGCAAAATAATTGTTTGAGGTCTCAGCTATTTCCACATTTCCCATTATTAAATCCCCCTTCTCATCTTCTAAGGGACCAACATTTACTTTAGTCACTCTCCTCCGTTTTATATATCGGTAAAAGCTTTTACTATCTGTTTTTATGTTTTGCTCAAGTTTACTTTCGTAATCTATCTTTCCTTTCTTTATTGCTTTCTTAGTCATTCTTTGCTGTCGTTTAAAATTTTCCCAATCTTCTAGTTTCCCACTAACCTTGACCATCTTATACACATTGGTTTTTAATTTGATACTCTCTTTTATTTCCTTCGTTATCCACAGCCTGGTTATCCCTTCTCTTACCGCCCTTCTTTTTCACTGGAATATATTTTTGTTGAGCACTAGGAAAGAGCTCCTTAAAAGTCCACCACTGTTCCTCAATTGTGCCACTGTTTGGTCTGTGTTTTCAGTCTACTTTAGCCAACTCTGCCCTCATCCCACTGTAGTCCCCTTTGTTTAAGCATAGTATGCTCTTTTGAGACACTACTTCCTCACCCTCATTCTGTATTTCAAATTCAACCATACTGTGATCACTCATTCCGAGAGGATCTTTTACAGGCGATCGTTTATTATTCCTGTCTCATTAAACAGGACCAGATCTAAGATAGCTTGCTTCCTTGTAGGTTCTTTAACATACTGTTCTGAGAAACAATCCCATATGCATTCTATGAATTCTTCCTCCAGGCTACCCTGTGTGATTTGATTTGACCAATCAATATGAAGGTTAAAATCCCCCATGATTACTGCCGTTCTTTTTTCACATGCCTCCATTATTCTCTTGATTATTGTCCGCCCCACCATGAAGTTATTATTTGGGGGCCTATAAACTATGCCCACCAGTGACTTTTTCCCCTTACTATCTCTAATCTCCACCCACAATTATTCAACATTTTGTTCATTGGAGCCAATATCATCTCTCACAACTGCCCTGATATCATCCTTTATTAACAGAGTTACCCCACTTCCTTTCCACTTGTTGTCTATCTTTCCGAATCGTCAGATACCCCTGTATGTTTAATTCCCAGTCTTGGCCACCCTGCAACCATGTTTCTGTAATGGCCACCAAATCATACCCATTTGTCATGATTTGTGCCGTCAACTCATTTACTTTATTTCGAATGCTGCGTGCGTTTAGGTAGAGTGTTTTAATACTAGTTTTTAAACCATGATTTTTAGTTTTGACCCCTCCTGCAGCCCCTTTATATTAATACATAGTATCCCTTCCTATCACCTTGTGGTTTACACTTACCCCAGTGCTACTCTGCTCTGTTGCCTCCTGCCTTTTGCATTCTTTCTTGGGGTTCTGTTCATCTGAGCTCTCACCCGCTCTATCTAGCTCAGAGTCCTCTCCTGGTTTCGGAATACTCCTCGCATTGAGGTACCGATCTTTCAGGCTTGCCTTTTTATTACACTTTGACCCTTTAGAATTTTGCTGTACAGTGGCCCTTTTTGTTTTTTGCCTTGGGTTTCTCTGCCCTCCACTTTTACTCATCTCCTTTCTGTCATTTGCTTCTGTCTCCATTTTGTTTCCCTCTGTCTCCCTGCATTGGTTCCCATCCCCCTGCCATATTAGTTTAACTCCTCCCCAACAGCACGAGCAAACACTCCCCCTCGGACATTGGTTCCGGTCCTGCCCAGGTGCAGACCGTCCGGTTTGTACTGGTCCCACCTCCCCCAGAACCGGTTCCAATGCCCCAGGAATTTGAATCCCTCCCTGCTGCACCACTGCTCAAGCCACATATTCATCTGCGCTATCCTGCGATTCCTACTCTGACTAGCACGTGGCACTGGTAGCAATCCTGAGATTACTACTTTTGAGGTCCTACTTTTTAATCACGTCCTTTCTATAATACGGAAACCAGAACTGCACGCAGTACTCCAGCTGTGTCCTAACCAGAGTATTATACAATTTAAGCATAACCTCCCTGCTCTTGTATTCTATGCCTCGGCCAATAAAGGCAAGCATTCCATATGCTTTCTTAACCACCTTATCCACCTGGCCTGCTACTTTCAGGAATCTGTGGACAAGAACTCCAAGGTCCCTTTGTACATCTACACTTCTCAGTGGCCTACCATTTAATGTGTATATCCTTTCCTTATTAGCCCTCCCCAAGTGCATCAGCTCACACTTCTCTGAATTAAATTCCAATTGCTATTGTTCTGCCCACCTGGCCAGTAGATTGATATCCTCCTGCAGTACATGACTTTCCCTTCATTATCAACCACACAGCCAATTTTAGTGTCATCTGCAAACTTCTTAATCATACCCCCTATATTCAAATCTAGATCATTGATATATACCATAAAAAGCAAGGGACCCAGTATTGAGCCCTGCAGAACCCCACTGGAAACATCCTTCCAGTCACAAAAACATCCATCAAACATTACACTTTGCTTCCTACCTTTAAGCCTATCTTGGATCCAACTTGCCATTTTGCCCTGTATCCCATGGGCTTTTACCTTCATGACCAGTCTGCCATGTCGGACCTTATCAAATGCTTTGCTAAAGTCCATATATACTACATCGTACGCTCTACCCTCATCGACCCTCTTGGTTACCTCCTCGAAAAATTCAATCACGTTAGTCAAACACGATCTTCCCTTAACAAATCCATGCTGACTGTCCCTGATTAATCCTTGCCTTTCTAAATGTAGATTTATCCTGTCCTTCAGAACGTTTTCCAATAATTTTTCCACCACTGAAGTTAGGCTGATAGGCCTGTAATTACTCGGCCTATCCCTTTTTCCCTTCTTAAACAAGGATACTACATTAGCAGTCCTCCAGTCCTCTGGCACCATGCCCAGATCCAAAAAGGACTGGAAAATGATTTTCAAAGACTCTGCTATTTCATCTCTTGCTTTGCTCAACAGCCTGGGATGCATTTCATCCGAGCCTGGGGACTTATCCACTTTCAAAGCCGCTAAACCCTTTAATACCTCCTCCTATCACTATGTTTATTTCATCCAGAATTTCACACTCCTCCTCGATAGCAGTATCTGCATTGCCCCTTTCCTTTGTGAAATCAGAAACAAAGTTTTCATTAAGAACCATATCAATATCTTCCGCCTCCACACAAAGATTACCCTCATGGTCTCGAAGAGGCCCTCCCCTTTCTTTCGTTATCTTCTTTAAATTTTTAGAACATCTTTGGGTTTTTCTTGATTTTACTTGCCAAGAATTTTTCATGCTCTCTCCTAGCATTCCAAATATCCTTTTTAATTTTACCTCTGAACTTTCTACATTCCTCTCGGGATTCTACAGTATATAGCCGTCAGTATTTGACATAATCTTCCCTTTTTTTCTATGTCTTCCCCTGTAAATCCCAGACATCCAGGGGCCTCTGGAATTTTATTCCCACCCTTTTTCTTTCAGGGCACATGTTTGGCCTAAGCCTTCCGGATCTCCTCCTTGAATGCCTCCCACTGTTCAGACACTGATTTACCTTCAAGTAACTCTTTCCAGCCCTCTGTGGCCAAATCACTTCTCAAGTTAGCAAACTTAGCTTTTGCCTAAGTTAGAACTTTTATTCCTGGTCTATCCTTGTCTTATCCATAACTACCTTGAATCTGACTGAATTATGGTCACTGGCACCCAAGTGCTCTCCCACGTTTACCCCTTCTACCTGCCCAGCTTCATTCCCCAACGACCTGGGATCTGGACTGGAGACGATGGAGGTTGAACAATTTCCCGTTTGTTCTGTAGATTAGCTCCACTCCAGCGGGGAGCTTATTGAAGATGAAGTGGAGCATTGCAGCAAGGAAGATCGAGAAGAGCGTTGGTGCGATGACACAGCCTTGCTTGACCCCGGTCCATACGCGAATTGGGTCTGTGGTGGATCCATTGCTCGGGACCACAGCTTGCATGTCGTCGTGGAGCAGGCGGAGGATGGTGACAAACTTTTGAGGGCAGCCAAATTTGCGGAGGGCACTCCAAAATCCCTCACGGTTGACAGTGTCGAAGGCCTTTGTGAGGCCAAAGAAAGCCTTTACAAGGGTTGGTGCTGCTCCCTGCATTTGTGTGCATACAGGTTCACTTCTGTTTCGTAGAATCATAGAAATTGACGGCATAGAAGGAGGTTATTCGGCCCATCGTGTCTGTGCCCGCCGAAAAAGAGCTCTCCAGCACAGCTCTTGATCTGTAGCCTTGTAGGTTATAGCACTTTAAGTGCATTTCCAAGCACTTTTTAAATGTGGTGAGGTTTCTGTCTCTGCCGCCCTTTCAAACAGTGAGTTCCAGACCCCCACCACCCTCTTGGTGAAAAAAGTTCTCCTCATCTCCCCTCTAATCCTTCAACCAATTACTTTACATCTATGTCCCCTGATTGTTGACCTCTCTGCTAAGGGAAACAGGTCCTTCCTATCTGCTCTGTCTTGGCCCCTCATAATTTTATATACCTCAATCAGGTCTCCCCTCAGCCTCCTCTGTTCCAAAGAAAACAACCTCAGCCTATTCAATCTTTCCTCATCGCTAACATTCTCCAGTCCAGGCAACATCCTCGTAAATCTCCTCTGTACCCTCTCTAGTGCGATCACATCTTTCCTGGAACGTGGTGACCAGAACTGTACACAGTGTTTGTGTGTGTGTATCTGCTTACTTAGTGTTTGTGTGCGTGTATATATATGTGTGCATGTATTTGCGCATGTGTGTGTGAGTGTGTGTTTGTGTGTGTTTGTTAATTTATATATGTGTGTTTGTGTGTGTATGTATTCATGGAGCGATGTGATCGGGGCCCAGGAGAGGCGTAGGTTCGGGGCCCAGAAGAGACGAGGACGCAGGGGCAGCACGGACCAGCCCACACTGCGACATGTGTGTGCACTAGGGCCGTGCAGCAGAGCAGGTCTCCAGTTGTCTTGGTTGATCCTTGCCACTGGACCAAGACCTAGCTCTGTCAAGCCCGTGTGGTGGCTGGTGTGCAACGGCCACCACATGTTAAAAAAATCCACGCACAGGCATCTTCCACCCTTCAGCATATAGTTCGGGATCCGGAATATTAAGTGCTTCATTGAAACATCTGTGGACTTTTTGACGTGGAAGCAAGTCATCCTCGATTAGAGGAACAGTCTATGATGATGATGATTATTATTTATATATGTGTGTGTTTATGTATGTGTGTATTTATAATTATATGTGCTTGATGTGTTTATTTATATGTGTGTGTGTGTTCGTTTGTATATGAGTGTGTGTGTGTGTGTGTTTATAATTCTATGTGTGTGTGTGTGTGTGTGTCTTTATTTATATATGAGTGTGTGTGTTTGTGTGATTTGTATTATTTGACTGCAAAGTCGTCCAGTTCTGTGAAATGAATCTCAGCAAGGTTAAATTGAGCAACAGGGGACTAAATCTCCATTAGCCTCCTTCTCATCGTCTTTCAGCCTGATTTCTGCAGTAAGATTGCTATATTTTATTTCTGCACCTTTGGAAAGATCGTGTATGAAATTCAAAAGGACAGCACAGATTTATACATTCACTGGAACGATACCGGGAATGAGAGGGAGGCAGGCCATTGCTCTGGAAGGTCCCCAGCGCTCTCAGACTGCAGGGCAAAATACCTGTGGAGGTTCTCCCGTCCATAACATCTGCAGAATCCCAGCGGAAACCCCGGTGTAATGGCGTGAAGAGTCGCTCCCACCATTTCTCCAGAGTTTACGCTGATCTTCTGCCGAAGTTAGAGCGGGAGATCGAGAGACGCTTGGAGAAAATTTCCAGCATATCTAACTCCGGCTTTCCAGCCAGCATGTGTCTTTCGTGATGTTCTGCAACAGGACCACAGCCCCACTGAATTTGCCCAACCGTGAGAAAGATGGACCTCAGGACATCTCAAAGCGCTTTACAGCCAATGAAGTATTTTTGAAGTCACTATTGTAATGTAGGAATCATGGCTGTCAGTTTATGCACAGCAAGCTCCCACAAACAGCAATGAGATAAATGACCAAATAATCTGTTACTTAGTGATATTGGTTAAGAGATAAATATTGGCCAGGACACCAGGGGATAACTCCCCTGCTCTTCTTCAAAATAGTGCCATGAAATCTTTTATGCCCACCTGAAAGAGCAGACGGGGCCTCGGTTTAACGTCCCAACTGAGCGACGGCACCTCCGACAGTGCAGCACTCCCTCAGCGCTGCACTGGAGTGTCAGCCCAGATTTTGAGCTCGCGTCTCTGGAGTGGAACTTGAACCCACAACCTTCTGAGTCAGATGAGAGTGTTCCTACTGAGCCACAGAGCGTTACCACTGATGACAGAATTAAAATTCCAGAAACGTAATCAAGGGTGCTGAGAAGGTGAGTGAACGGGAATCTAATATTTTGAAAGGTTTGATAAGTCATGATTAGAAAAAAGGAAACATTTTCTCAGGATTGGTATTAGAAACATGATGCAGGAAGGTTAGACGAAATTCTTCACGTCAATGGTTATGAGAATATGGAATGTATTATCACAAAGGTGTACTGAAGATGTGTCAGCCAGCATCTAATATTTTAGATAAACAAGTGGGGTGAGGAAAGTAAGGACAACTTTGTTAATTTATTCTCGTGGTATAAGCATCGTTGGCAAGGCCGGATTCTAGGGCTAAGAACCTGGAGCTGGAAATTGGGATTAGGCTGGATAGCTCTTGATCGGCCGACGCGGACATGATGGGCTGAAATGGCCTCCTTCCGTGCTGTAAATTTCTATGATTCTATGATTTATTGCCCATCCCTAATTGCCCTTGAGAAGGTGGTGGTGAGCCGCCTTCTTGAACCGCTGCAGTCCGCGTGGTGAAGGTGTTCCCACAGTGCTGTTAGGGAGGGAGTTCCAGGATTTTGACCCAGCGATGCTGAAGGAACGGCGATATATTTTCAATCAGGCTGGTGTGTGACTTGGAGGGGAACATGGAGGAGATGGTGTTCCTGTACCTGCTGTCCTTGTCCTTCTAGGTGGTTATTATGTCTGTAATGTACCGGTGAATGATTCCACGAGGCAATGTGCTGTACTCAAACTATAGTGACCTTGGTCCTTTATTCGTAACTCCCAGAGTGAGACAGCCGCATGGTGGCTCCCCTTCTATAAAGTCCCTGTCGCCGGGGCAGGAAACCCTGGTCTCCACCAGTTGCACCCTCTAGTGGTCTGAGCATGTAAGGTTTACATACACAGTGTAAACCTTATGATAGTACATCAGGTAAACAAGTCTCCATCTTATGCAACTATACAGTGACTACACAGAGAGTATATCTATAGTCTGCATATATAACAGTGGTGGAGGTCACGGGTTTGGGAGGTGCTGTCGAAGAAGCCTTGGCAAGTTGCTGCAGTGCATCTTGTAGATGGCACTCACTGCAGCCACGGTGCGCCGGTGGTGGAGGGAGTGAATATTTAGGCTGGTTGATGGTATGGTATCAAGCGGGCTGCTTTGTCCTAGATGCTGCCGAGCATCTTGAGTGTTGTTGCTATGACTGGAGTAAATTACTTCAGTGGGTGAGCTGTTGGGCCTGATGAGCCAAATGGCCTTTTGTATTGAAATCGCGATCATTTTATGATTTTAATAGAGCAGAGTACAGAAGTAGAAGAAAGAAAATGCAAATAAATATTGCACGCAAAGTGCATGGCTATTGGGTGAAACCGAACAATAGGATTAGTCTTTGATTTAATCAGGGCTATGGAGAGAGCAAGGCAACAGGATTACTCTTTGATTGATGCAGGATTATGGAGAGAGAGTAGGGCAGTGGCATTGGTCTTCAGACTGATGCAGGGCTATGGGGAGAGAGCAGGACTGTGGGATTAGTTTTGGATTGAAGTAGCAAAGAGCCGGCACAGACACGATCAGGCTAGAAATTGGATCGCACTGCACCCGCTCTTGCAGGCGCAAAAGCGGTTGCAATATGGAGGGCTGCGTGCACGCACTAATTCCGTTCCACTCAGCCGTCCGCTGACGTCAGCAGGCGGTTCCCGGTGACTCTCCCCTCCCGCCCGCTCTAGGCCACCTCGAAAGTGGCACTGGACGGATCTTCAGGAGGAATGTCGGTGGCGGTGGGCGGTGAGGTGATGAATTTTGGCCCCATTACATGGATGGATAGGAAATTAAACATTTCTGGCTGCAATGTATCAGTAGCTGCAGGGAGGATGTTTCCCCTGTCTGGTTCACAGTCTCAGAATAAGGGGTTGACCATTGAGGACTGAGATGAACATGAATATTTTCACTCAGAGGGTGGCGAATCTTTGGAATTCTCTACTCCAGAGGGCTGTGGATGGTCAGTCATTAATTATATTCAAGACAGAGGTCGATAGATTTTTGGGTAGTAAGGGAATCAAGGGATACGGGGTTCAGGCGGGAAAGTGGAGTTGAGGGAGAAGATCAGCCATGATCTTATTGAATGGCGGAACAGACTCGAGGGGCCGTATGGCCTATTCCTGCTCCTATTGGCTGCAGGTTGTTCTGTCCCCGACGGTGAGGATGAGGAACCTGAAAAAAAGGTTAGTGAACATTTAAAAAAAAAAACATTCCACAGCGACTTACCTGCACGGGATCCCCTGAAGGTCTTCCGATAGTTTTTTTATTTTTTGCTGAAGATTTTTATTTTTACCTCTACGACCCTCCGTGGGCCCGACTCCATCCTCGGCGGCACCTGGGTGGCAAGCCGCCGAGAATGAGACCTCCCGCCCGCTGCCGCCCAGATTAGCGGCCGACGTCGTCCATTTGCTGCCCGCCGACCTTCGGAGGGACCTCGGCCATGAATATCCCGCCCAAAGTACCGTCCGGTACCTCGGCGGCCATCGGCGGCACTTTGGGCGGCACTTGGGCGGGCGGAGGCCTTGACCAAAATCGGACCCAAAAAAGCAAGTCTTCCTTTCATCTCCTGGTGAGATTGCAAAGGGCTTGGGAGCCTTTTCTTTAGAGAATGGCGTGCATCAGGGGAAGGGAAAACATAGAAAAGGAGGGAAAAATGTGTAAAATTTGAGGGAATTTTATATAATTTTAAATGGCTGGTTGAGTTTGAGTTTGTAGCTGTGTTTGGAAACTTTCACTAGTCACCTCCGCCAAGGACATTACTCTCCTTGATACATTCAGGATCTTGAAGAAAGCTCTTTATCTGCGTTAAGTGGAAAGAGGAAATGGGAGCAGATTTTATAATTTAGTGACAAGGAACAGGTTTGTTATCTCTCCACTCCATTTTCGCTTCACACAGTTACTTTCCAACATTAGCTGAGACGTATGTGTACGGGGAGAATACTAATGTGAATTAGTGTATAATAGATAAGAGGAATGGAATGCAACCTATAGCATTGTTCTGATGTGCTCTGTGGATCACACAATGCTCTTCAGGGAAATGTTCTATAATATAATCTTGTAACACAAACGTTTGCTAATTTTTCACCTTCTTTTCTGTGTTTTCCCTTCTCCTGATGCACGCCATTCTCCAAACAAAAATGACGTCATTGACATAAATATGGAAAATGCTGGAGAGGCTCAGCAGGTCAGGTAGCATCTGCGGAGAGAGAAACAGAGTTAATGTTTCAGGTCGATGACCTTTTGTCAGAACATGGAAGAAGTTCGAGATGTTACCGGTTTTTAAGCAAGTGCAGAGGCAGGGAAATGGGGAGGGGAGGAGAGAACAAAAGAGAAGGTCTGTGATAGGCTAGAAGGCAGGAGAGATTAGAGAGACAAATCTTGCCTTGTACAATCATACCGTTTGTCATTTAATCTCTCCTCCCTTCCACCCGATGACGGACTTTCCCTATTGTTCTTAACTCCTCAATTTCCATGCCTTCACACTTACTTAAACCTGTTACATCTCCATTTTCCTGTGCTGATGAAAGGTTATCGACTTGAAACATTTTAACGCGGTTTCTCTCCCCACAGACACTGCTGAGCGTTTCCAGCATTTTCTGTTTTTATTTCAGGTTTCCAGCATCCGCAGTATTTTGCTTTTGTATTACTTCACCAACACATTTACAGGACCTAACGTGTCATGTATTCAACCAGCATTGTAACCCATGTATAATCTGACCTAAGTTGTACACTCTGAGAACAATGACCACGAGGTGGTGAACGTGTGGGAGACACTCCTAACCTGGACCTTCAGAGACAAAAGGGGAAGCTCCACCCACTTCCTGCACTTGAGTGCTCAGGAATAAAGGACAGGTCAAAGACTGACCTTCTCTCAAGCATGGGCCTCGTGTGCATTTATACTGTATGGTAAGGACGTATCAATGGCGACGAGAAACTGGGATTTAAACCACGCGAGCATGGCCACTAGCAGAACAGACGAGAGGTACTGTGTTAAGGAATGGTTGGGACAGAGATTCAACATTGTTAAAGCAGCACACAGTTCACCAAGCAGACAAGGGCAATCAGGCATGCCCCAACATGGAGTCGAACCCAGAGGGGGAGTTCAACAGAGACAATGTCAAGCTGAACGGCGATTCGCGCCATTGCAAGGGACAATGCGGCCAGTAATAGAACATAAGAACATAAGAATTACAAACAGGAGTCGGCCATCTAGCCCCTCGAGCCTGCTCCGCCATTCAAAAAGATCATGACTTATCTGGCCGTGGACTCAGCTCCACTTACCCGCCCACTCCCCGTAACCCTTAATTCCCTTATTGGTTAAAAATCTATCTATCTGTGATTTGAATACATCCAATGAGCTAGCCTCAACTGCTTCCTTGGGCAGAGAATTCCACAGATTCACAACCCTCTGGGAGAAGAAATTCCTTCTCAACTCAGTTTTAAATTGGCTCCCCCGTATTTTGAGGCTGTGCCCCCTAGTTCGAGTCTCCCCGACCAGTGGAAAAAATCTCTCTGCGTCTATCCTGTCTATCCCTTTCATTATTTTAAATGTTTCTATAAGATCATCCCTCATCCTTCTGAACTCCAACGAGTAAAGACCCAGTCTACTCAATCTATCATCATCAGGTAACCCCTCATCTCCGGAATCAGCCAGGTGAATCGTCTCTGTACCCCCTCCAAGGCTTGTATGTCCTTCCATAAGTAAGGTGACCAAAACTGCACACAGTACTCCAGGTGCAGCCTCACCAATAACCTGTACAGTTTGCAGAAGGACCTCCCTGCTTTTGTACTCCATCCCTCTTGCAATGAAGGCCAACATTCCATTCACCTTCCTGATTACCAGCTGCACCTGCAAACTAACTTTTTGGGATTCATGCACAAGGACCCCCAGGTCCCTCTGCACCGCAGCATGTTGTAATTTCTCCCCATTCAAATAATATTCCCTTTTACTGTTTTATTTCCCAAGGTGGATGACCTCACACTTTCCGACATTGTATTCCATCTGCCAAACCTTAGCCCATTTGCTTAACCTATCTAAATCTCTTTGCAGCCTCTCTGTGTCCTCTACACAACCCGCTTTCCCACTAATCTTTGTGTCATCTGCAAATTTTGTTGCACTACACTCTGTCCCCTCTTCCAGGTCATCTATGTATATTGTAAACAGTTGTGGTCCCAGCACCGATCCCTGTGGCACACCACTAACCACCGATTTCCAACCCGAAAAGGACCCATTTATCTCTGCTTTCTGTTAGCCAGCCAATTCTCGATCCATGCTAATACATTTCCTCTGACTCCGCGTACCTTTGTCTTCTGCAGTAACCTTTTGTGTGGCACCTTATTGAATGCCTTTTGGAAATCTAAATACACCACATGCATCGGTACACCTCTATCCACCATGCTCATTATATCCTCAATGAATTCCAGTAAATTAGTTAAACATGATTTCCCTTCATGAATCCATGCTGCGTCTGCTTGATTGCACTATTCCTATCTAGATGTCCCGCTATTTCTTCGTTAATGATAGCTTCAAGCATTTTCCCCACTACAGATGTTAAACTAACTGGCCTATAGTTACCTGCCTTTTGTCTGCCCCCTTTTTTAAACAGAGGCGTTACATTAGCTGCTTTCCAATCCGCTGGTACCTCCCCAGAATCCAGAGAATTTTGGTAGATTATAACGAATGCATCTGCTATAACTTTCGCCATCTCTTTTAATACCCTGGGATGCATTTCATCAGGACGAGGGGACTTGTCTACCTTGAGTTCCATTAGCCTGTCCAGCACTACCTCCCTAGTGATAGTGATTGTCTCAAGGTCCTCCCTTCCCACAATCCCGTGACCAGCAATTTTTGGCATGGTTTTTGTGTCTTCCACTGTGAAGACCGAAGCAAAATAATTGTTTAAGGTCTCAGCCATTTCCACATTTCCCATTATTAAATCCCCCTTCTCATCTTCTAAGGGACCAACATTTACTTTTGTCACTCTCTTCTATTTTATACATCGGTAAAAGCTTTTACTATCTGTTTTTATGTTTTGCGCAAGTTTACTTTCGAAATCTATCTTTCCTTTCTTTATTGCTTTCTTAGTCATTCTTTGCTGTCGTTTAAAATTTTCCCATGTTTTTAATTTGATACTCTCCTTTATTTCCTTGGTTATCCACGGCTGGTTATCCCTTCTCTTACTGCCCTTCTTTTTCACTGGAATATATTTTTGTTGAGCACTATGGAAAAGCTCCTTAAAAGTCCTCCACTGTTCCTCAATTGTGCCACCGTTTAGTCTGTGTTCCCAGTCTACTTTAGCTAACTCTGCCCTCATCCCACTGTAGTCCCCTTTGTTTAAGCATAGTACACTCATTTGAGACACTACTTCCTCACCCTCAATCTATATTACAAATTCAACCATACTGTGATCACTCATTCCGAGAGGATCTTTTACGAGGAGATCGTTTATTATTCCTGTCTCATTAAACAGGACCAGATCTAAGATAGATTGCTCCCTTGTAGGTTCTGTTACATACTGTTCTAAGAAACAATCCCGTATGCATTCTATGAATTCCACCTCCAGGCTATCCCGTGCGGTTTGATTTGACCAATCGATTTGCAGGTTAAAATCCCCCATGATTACTGCTGTTCCTTTTTCACATGCCTCTATTATTACCTTGATTATTGTCCGCCCAACCGTGAAGTTATTATTTGGGGTCCTATAAACCACGCCCACCAGTGACTTTTTCCCCTTACTATCTCTAATCTCCACCCACAATGATTTAACATTTTGTTCATAAGAGCCAATATCATCTCTCACAACTGCCCTGATATCATCCTTTATTAACAGAGCTACCCTATCTCCTTTCCCTTCTTGTCTATCCTTCCGAATTGTCAGGTACCCCTGTATGTTTAATTCCCAGTCTTGGCCACCCTGCCAGCACGTTTCTGTAATGGCCACCAAATCATACCCATTTGTAATGATTTGTGCCGTCAACTCATTAACTTTATTTCGAATGCTGCGTGCGTTTAGGTAGAGTGTTTTAATACTAGTTTTTAAACCATGATTTTTACTTTTGACCCCTCCTGCAGCCCCTTTATATTCATACATATTGTCCCTTCCTATCACCTTGTGGTTTACCCTTACCCCAGTGCTACTCTGCTCTATTCCCTCCTACCTTTTGCATTCTTTCTTGGGGTCCTGTTCATCTGAGCTCTCAACGACTCTAACTAGCTCAGAGCCCTCTCCTGGGTTCCGAATACTCCTCGCATTGAGGCACCGATCTTTCAGGCTTGCCTTTTTATTACACTTTGACCCTTTAGAATTTTGCTGTACATTGGCCCTTTTTGTTTTTTGCCTTGGGTTTCTCTGCCCTCCACTTTTACTCATCTCCTTTCTATCTTTTGCTTCTGTCTCCATTTTGTTTCCCTCTGTCTCCCTGCATTGGTTTCCATCCCCGACCATATTAGTTTAACTCCTCCCCAACAGCACTAGCAAACACTCCCCCTAGGACGTTGGTTCCGGTCCTGCCCAGGTGCAGACCGTCCGGTTTGTACTCGTCCCACCTCCCCCAGAACCGGTTCCAATGCCCCAGGAATTTGAATCCCTCCCTGCTGCACCACTGCTCAAGCCACGTATTCATCTGCGCTATCCTGCGATTCCTACTCTGACTAGCACGTGGCACTGGTAGCAATCCTGAGATTACTACTTTTGAGGTCCTACTTTTTAATTTAGTTCCTAGCTCCTTAAATTCGTTTCGTCGGACCTCATCCCTTTTTTTACCTATGTCGTTGGTACCAATGTGCACCACGACAACTGGCTGTTCTCCTTCCCTTTTAAGACTGCCCTGCACCCACTCCGAGACATCCTTGACCCTTGCACCAGGGAGGCAACATACCATCCTGGAGTCTCGGTTGCGGCCGCAGAAATGCCTATCTATTCCCCTTACAATTGAATCTCCTATCACTATCGCTCTCCCACTCTTTTTCCTGCCCTCCTGTGCAACAGAGCCAGCCACAATGCCATGAACTTGGCTGCTGCTGCCCTCCCCTGATGAGTCATCCCCCTTAACAGTCCTCAAAGCAGTGTATCTGTTTTGCAGGGGGATGACCACAGGGGACATCTGCACCATCTTCCTTGCACTGCTCTTCCTGCTGGTCTTCCATTCCCTAGCTGGCTGTGGCCCCTTCACCTGCGGTAAGACCAACTCGCTACATGTGGTACTCACGTCATTCTCAGCATCGTGGATGCTCCAGAGTGAATCCACCCTCAGCTCCAAATCCGCAACGTGGTCCGTCAGGAGCTGGAGGCGGATACACTTCCCATGGATACACTTCCCGGAAGTGTCCCTGAGTTCCCACATGGTACAGGAGGAGCATATCACATGATCGAACTCTCCTGCCATGACTTAACCCTTAGATACACTTAATTTGGTGACAACCCTGTTAATAGGTTACATTCTGATATAAAAAAGAAAAATAAAAGCCACTCACCATCACCAGCCAATCACTTACCTCTTTGGCTGTGACGTCACCTTTTGATTTCTTTCTACTTCTTTTTTGCTTTTTCTCCCAGCTGGAGCTGTACAAGCTGGGCCTTTATAGGCCTCTCCATGCAGCTCAAGCTCCCGCCTCCGATCTGCCGCCGCCTCTCGCAGCCGCTGGGCCTTTTGTAGGCCTCACCACGCACCTCGAGCTCCCGCCTCCGATCTGGGGCCATCAACACCCGTTAATGGTGCACTCAAGCACAATAACAGGGGCAGTCAGGGACGATCAACTGGCAAGGGACCTTTTGTTTCCAACAGCAGCTCACGTTGGAGGCGTGGAGGCACACATTCAGCCGGATTTGCAGAGATGAGCAAAATACCTGCAGAAATTGCAGAAATTAATGCTGGAGGAAATCGCTGGAAGCTGAAGTTCAGCGAGTGCATGTGAAGCACGTATACAGTTCATACACCAGGACGCCACCAATAATGATGAAAGTACTCCTCAATGGCATCCCAGTATCAATAGAGCTAGACACGGGGGCCAGCCAGTCCCTGATGAGTATCAAACAGTTCAAAAAGTTGTGGGCGTCCAAGGCCAGGAGGCCAAAATTATCGCCGATTGACGCACAGCTACGGACATACACAAAGGAGATCATTCCGGTGCTAGGCAACGCCACGGTAGTCGTGACCCACAAAGATTCGGAGAACAGGTTGCCACTCTGGGTTGTCCCGGGGGACGGCCCCGCACTACTGGCAAGGAGTTGGCTTGCTGTCATGAACTGGAAATGGGGCGATGTCAATGCAATTTCCTCTGTGGAACGAGTATCATGCTCACAGATCCTGGACAATTTTGACTCATTATTTCAACCCAGCATTGGCACTTTCATGGGGGCCAAGGTAGTGATTCACATCAACCTGGACGCCAGGCCAGTACACCACAAGGCCAGAGCAGTGCCGTACGTGATGCGGGAAAAGATAGAAGGCGAATTGGACCACCTGCTGAGGGAAGGCATCATCTCACCAGTCGAATTCAGTGACTGGGGAGCCCAATTGTTCTGGTGCTCAAGGCGGATGGGTTGGTCAGGATATGTGGTCATTACAAGGCCACCATCAATTGGGTGTCACTCCAAGACCAGTACCCGCTACCGAGAGCGGTGGACCTCTTTGTGACGCTATCCGGTGGCAAACTTTTTTCAAAATTGGACCTGACCTCAGCTTACATGAACCAGGAGCTGACAAGTGAGTCGAAGAAGCTGACCACCATCACGACACAAAAGGGGTTGTTTGAGTACAACAGATGTCCGTTCAGGATTCGCTCGGCCACCGCGATCTTCCAACGAAATATGGAAAGCCTCCTCAAGTCGATTCCAGGGACGGTGGTTTTTCAGGACGACATCCTTGTCATGGGTTACGATACTGAAGAACACCTCCACAACCTGGAGGAGGTGCTATGCAGACTGGACCGGGTAGGGCTGCGATTGAAAAAGGCGAAGTGCGTTTTCCTAGCTCCAGAGGTAGAATTCCTGGGGAGGAGGGTAGCAGCAGACGGGATCAGCCCTACTGCGTCCAAGACGGAAGCGATCCAGAGAGCACCAAGACCCCGTAACACGACGGAGCTGCGTTCGTTCCTGTGGCTCCTGAACTATTTTGGTAACTTTCTTCCCAAATTGAGCACGCTGCTAGAGCCGCTACATGTGCTTCTATGCAAAGGTCGCGAATGGGTCTGGGGGGACAGCCAGGAAAAGGCTTTTAATAGAGCACGCAATTTGTTATGTTCCAACAATCTGTTAATGCTATATGACCCTTGTAAGAAACTTGTGTTAACGTGCGATGCGTCGTCCTATGGTGTCGGGTGTGTGTTGCAGCATGTCAATGCCAAGGGTCAGTTCCAGCCGGTAGCTTGTGCCTCCAGAAGTCTGTCCCAGGCAGAAAGGGGCTACGGGATGGTAGAAAAGGAGGCGCTCGCATGTGTATATGCGGTAAAGAAAATGCACCAGTACCTGTTTGGCAGGAAATTTGAGCTGGAGACAGATCACAAACCCCTAACGTCCCTTTTGGCCAACAACAAGGCCATAAATGCAAACGCATCGGCCCGCATACAGAGATGGGCACTCATGTTAGCCGCCTATGACTACACAATTCGGCACAGACCGGGCACTGAAAACTGCGCCGATGCAGTCAGCAGGCTCCCACTAGCCACCACTGAGGGGGCTACCGAGCATGCTGCTGAGATGGTCATGGCTGTTGAAGCTTTCAGAAGCGAAGGCTCACCCGTGACAGCCTGTCAGATTAAAGTCTGGACAAATAGAGACCCGCTATTGTCTCTAGTCAAGAAATGTGTCCTGAATGGGGACTGGGCAGCCACGTACAGGGCATGCCCTGAGGAATTTAAACCTTTTCACAGGCGCAGGGATGAACTCTCGATTCAGGCCGATTGCCTACTGTGGGGAAACCGCGTAGTCATGCCCCAGATGGGCAGAGAGGTGTTCATCAGAGAACTCCACAATGAGCACCCGGCCATTGTCATAATGAAGGCAATTGCCAGGTCACACGTTTGGTGGCCAGGGATAGTCGCAGATCTGGAACTTTGTGTTCGCAGGTGCAACACGTGTGCCCAGCTGGGCAATGTGCCCAGGGAAGCCCCCCTTAGCCCCTGGCCATGGCCCGCCAAGCCTTGGTCACGCATCCATGTGGACTACGCAGGTCCTTTCATGGGAAAAATGTTTTTGGTTGTAGTAGACGCCTACTCCAAATGGATCGAGTGTGACATTTTAAATTCAAGCACATCCTCTGCCACGGTAGAAAGTCTACGGGCAATGTTCACCGCCTACGGTCTACCGGACATCTTGGTCAGCGACAATGGCCCGTGCTTCACAAGCACTGAATTCCAGGACTTCATGGCAGGCATGGAATTAACCATGTCAGAACGGCACCGTTCAAGCCGGCCTCAAACGGCCAGGCAGATCGAGCAGTGCAGATAATCAAACAAGGGATGCTCAGAATCCAAGGGGGTTCACTACAATGCCGCTTATCATGCCTCCTGTTGGCCTACAGATCCCAACCACACTCGCTCACAGGGGTTCCACCCGCACAGCTGCTAATGAAAAGGATGCTCAAAACCCAGTTATCCCTTATACACCCCACCATGAAAGAAATTGTCGAGAGCAGGCGCCAGTCACAATGTGACTACCATGACAGGAATGCGAGGGCGTGATGTATTGATGTAAATGATCCTGTTTTTGTCCTCAACTACGTTGCAGGGCCCAAATGGCTCGCAGGCACTGTGATTGCCAAAGAGGGAAATAGGATTCTGGTTGTGAAAACTTACCAATGGACAAATCTGCCGCAAACATGTGGATCAAACAAAAAGGAGGTTCAGCAACCCCATAGAAGAATCAGAGGAAGAACACGATATAGAGTTCACTCCTCCACAGGTGACCGAACACAGGGACCAAAGGTAGGAGAGCCCAGTTACTGTGGGCAGTCCGGATAGGCCTGAGACACCGCAAACAGCAGACACTCAGGCCAGCGCCCAACAACCGGAGCCCCAACTCAGGCGCTCTACAAGGGAGCGTAAACCACCAGAGAGACTCAACCTGTGATCCCAATAAGACTTTAGGGGGGGAAGGTGATGTCATGTATTCAACCAGCATTGTAACCCATGTATAATCTGACCTAAGTTGTACACTGTGAGAACAATGACCACGAGGTGGTGAACGTGTGGGAGACACTCCTTACCTGGACCTTCAGAGATAAAAGGGGAAGCTCCACCCACTTCCTGCACTTGAGTGCTCAGGAATAAAGGACAGGTCACAGACTGACCTTCTCTCAAGCATGGGCCTCATGTGCATTTATACTGTATCGTAAGGACAAATCATAACACAAGTACTCTTCAAATAATGGCTCCCACGAACGTAGCAGTGCGATCAGCGTCTGCACAGATCGAAATGCAGGCCGTCCCACTCCTAAATTGGTATACTTTGCGCCCGTTTATTAAAACCGGGGTGTTGCGCACACCAATTTCTACCCCATATGTCTTCAGACGAGCAAGCGAGTGTTTGGTGAGCAATGCAAAGGGGGAGGCTGAGGGTTAATTGAAAATTCCAAAATGCAGATTGATAGGTTTTTGTTAGGCAAGGGTATTATGGGATACGGAACCAAGGTGGGTAAAGGAGTTAAGGTACAAATGAGCCATGATCTAATTGAATGGCATTGCAGGTTCGAGGGGCTGAATGGCCTGCTCCTGTTAATAACATAAGAACATAAGAAATAGGAGCAGGAGTCGGCCATTTGGCCCCTCGAGCCTGCTCCACCATTCAATAAGATCATGGCTGATCTGATCATGGACTCGGCTCCACTTCCCCGCCCGCTCCCCATCACCCTTTACTCCCTTATCACTCAAAAATCTGTCTATCTCCGCCTTAAATGTATTCAATGACCCAGCCTCCACAGCTCTCTGGGGCAGAGAATTTCATAGATTTACAACCCTCTGAGAGAAGAAATTCCTCCTCAGCTCAGTTTTAAATGGGTGGCCCCTTATTCTAAGACTATCTCCCCTAGTTTTAGTTTCCCCTATGAGTGGAAATATCCTCTCTGCATCCACCTTGTCGAGCCCCCTCGTTATCTAATATGTTTGAATAAGATCACCTCTCATTCTTCTGGACTCCAATGTGGATAGGCCCAACCTACTCAACCTATCCTCATAAGTCAACACCCTCATCTCTGGAATCAACCTAGTGAACCTTCTCTGAACAGCCTCCAATGCAAGAATACCTTCCTTAAATATGGAGACCAAAACTGTACGCAGTACTCCAGGTGTGGCCTCACCAATACCCTGTACAATTGCAGCTGTTCCTATGCTCCTCTCTTCAATGAGGTTCTATTGGTCCATCAGAAACAGAATTGTACACCACCACGATCTGTAACCCAATGTCCGGCATATGCCTCGTTCCTCCATTATCATCAAGCCGGGAAACCAGTCACGTCTCGTCAAGACTGATAGCGGACAACCAGGCAAGTAGCAAGAGGAGGAGGCTTCCCGAACAACTCAAACCATGCTGTGGGCCAGCACATGAGGGAAAACGTCTTCAAACAGAAGAATCCACCCGGCTCGCTCCCCAGGTCTCCACCCTCATAGATGTCAATGGCCAGCCAATTCGGTTCACATCCATGTGGCACTAAGAAACTAGAAAGAAAGTATGGTGCACAGTTTTAGTCACTCCACCTCTAAACAGGTAGAGATTCATCAGAAACGGTCCAGAGAAGAGTGGTCAGGATGGTTAGTGGCCTTAGGGTAGTGGAAATCTGGAGCTATCTCCCCCCTTCACAAAACTGTTTAGGCTGGGCGTCAATTGAAAATTACAAAAAACTGAAATTGGTATTTTTTTTAATTAACTGAATTCTCTCACTTGCCATGGTGGGATTTGAATTCATGTCTCTGGATCATTAGTCTAGACCTTTGGTTCACTAGTCCAGCAATATAATCACTGTGCTCCCATTCCCATTCCAGAGCCCATGAGCTGAACAGCATGAACATAAGAACATAAAAATTGGAGCAGGAGTAGGCCATAAGGGCCCTCGAGCCTGCTCCTCCATTTAATAAGATCATGGCTGATCTGATCATGGACTCAGCTCCACTTCCCCGCCTGCTCCCCATAATCCCTTATCCCCTTCTCGTTTAAGAAACTGTCTATTTCTGTCTTAAATTTATTCAATGTCCCAGGTTCCACAGCTCTCTGGGGCAATGAATTCCACAGATTTACAACCCTCTGAGAGAAGAAATTTCTCCTCCTCTCAGTTTTAAATGGGTGGCCCCTTATTCTAAGATCATGCCCTCCAGTTCTAGTCTCCCCCATCAGTGAACCCGCGACAATGTTGCACCTCTATTCACTGAGCTTCCATGCTCTTCAATCACGGTTGTATCTTTCACCATAGAACTTGCATCTTTACCTGGAATTCTTGAATTAAGCAACTCTGTGCTTTTGGACTGTCATTTATTTACTGTCTTTCGGGTTTTTCGCTCCTCCTCTTCTGAGGGAAACAACTCAAGTTGGGGGGGTCGTCGGTTCCATGTGTGAATCTTCACCCCACAGATATTCGCCATTGTCTGACCATAAACTTTGAGCTGCAGGATGCCATTCAATTGTAGGAGGCATCAAAGAATAGGGGTTCAATTTTAGGAGACATCAAAGAATAGGGGGCCAATTTTCATCAAGGCCTCCAAGTGCCGCCGAGGATGGAGTCGGGCCTAGGAAAGCTGGAAAAAAAATCACCAACAAAAAATTAAAAAATTATCGGAAGACCTTCAGGGGACCCTATCCCGGTAAGTCGCTGTGGAAAATTTTATAAAAAACTTTCACTTACCTTTTTTTCAGGTTCATCCGACTCACCATCGGGGACAGACCAGCCTCCAGCCAGTGGTCCATCCCTGTTCTGCCGCCGAGTCCCGCCTCCCACCTGCAGGATTCTGGGAGCTCGGCGGGCGGGAGCTCAGTTGCGCCACTCGGCCGTCCGTTGACATCGACGGGCGGTTCCCGGGGGGCTCTCCCCTCCCGCCCGCTCCCGGCCACCCCGAAAGCGGCACTGGGCGGATCTTCAGGAGGAATGTCGTCGCCAGTCGGCGGCAGCGGGCGGTGAGGTGATGAATTTGGGCCCCATAGCCTCCACAGCCCTCTGGGGCAGAGAATTCGAAAGATTCACCACCCTCTGAGTGAAGAGATTCCTCCTCATCCCACTCTCAAATGGCCGACCCCCTTATCCTGAGACCGTGGCCCCACCGAGTTCTGTACACTCCAGCCCGGGAAACAATCTCCCAGCATCTACCCTGGTTCTCTGAAGAATCCACCCCATGTTTTACGCCTGCCTGGATGATGTTGGCGTAATGTTCACTCATCCGTAATATTTAATGGCATTGCATTAAGAATTAAAGCATGTATCTTGTAATACCTTGTCATTGTGTGGAAGGCTAGGAAACTATGCTCTGGATGCCGAGCTACTGAATAAACACAACGGCAGAGCATAAATTCTGTGCTAAAGGGGCTAAATTTGAACAGTCCCTGTGGCTCTTTAAAGCAAACAGCAGCAATAAAAAATACCTCTCCAGTTGCTCGATTCTAATGTGCTCCTGTTGAATTGTAGGTCTTGTTTGGGAAACCTTATCTGCAAGATAACTCGTTGAGGAAATCCCCTGGAGATCCCAATCGGAATAATGAGATTAGTAAGAGGTTGAGTTGAAAGGTTGACAGATAAGGGATAAGAGTTGGTGCCTACTTTTCTGCCTCATGTTCAGTTATAAGAGAAGTTTCTGCCCGTGGGATGCTTGTTAAAAAGAAGTCATATTATCATATAAATATACTTAGGCTTAGAGAAAGATAAAGCGAGAGCGAGGGCGAGCGAGAGAGAGAGGCAGTTCAATGATCGGGGTTGCTCTTTGTACAATGTTGCAATAGATCAAAAAATATTTTTGTCAGCTTTACCTTGATGAAAAAACCCTGCTTTCTAACTGCCTGCCAATTCCTTCAGTCTCTAAGTTAACAACTTGATATGGTTGCCTCACAAGCATTAGATATCAGTTGTGGTAGGCAGTGTGTATATATGTGTGTGTGTGTACATGCATGTGTGTCTTTGTATATATACATGTGTTTATGTATGTGTGTGTGCATGCACCTGTGTTTGTGTATGTGTGTGTTTATTTGTCTGTATATATTTGCATGTGTATATGTCTGTGTGTGTACATGTGTGTCTGTATGTGTATTCATGCATGTTTGTATATATGTGCATATGTGTATGTGTATGTGTGTGCATGTGTGCATGTGTGTATTTGTATGTGTATGTATTTCTGTGTGTGTGTGTATTTATGTGTGTGTTTGTGTGTGTGTGTATGTATGTGTGTGTATGTATGAATGTATGTGTGTATGTGTGTATATGTGTGTGTGTGTGTGTGTGTGTATATGTATGTGTGTTTGTGTATGTATATATTCTCTCGCAGGCCACCCCGATCTGCGAGAGGACACCACCACAGGTCAGGAGGATAAAAGAGCATACCACTGCAGCTTTGAGCGCGAGCTGCTCCAAGTGTGCGACGGCTTCGAAGTGGGTGACTGGGTGATGTCATCAAAACCCAGGTCGCTGTTTGGAGCGTGAGCAGGAACATCGGCGGGGCCCAGGTTCAGCAGAGGAGTGTGAAGGTCGGGACGGAGAAGCGGTGAGAGATTGAGGCAGAGATGCGGCAGATGATTGGGGCGGAGGAGCGGCGAGAAATCCTGGCAGAGTTACGGCGAATGAGGGCGCGGGGCCCAGAGAGCCGAGGGTCCAGGGGCAGCACGGGCCAGCCCACACTGCGATATGTATGCATGCTAGGTCCGTGCAGCAGAACTGGTCTCCAGTCGTCCTGGTTAATCCGTGCCACTGGACCAAGACCTAGCTCTGTCAAGCCCGTGTGGTGGCTGGAGTGCAACGGTCACCACATGTTAAAACAATCCACGCATAGGCATCTTCCACCCCTGGAGTTCAGGACTGGAATATCAGGTCCTCCATTGAAACATCTGCAAACTCATCCCTTTTGATGTGGAAGCAAGTCATCCTCGTTCGAGGAACCGCCTATGAGGATGATGTATGTATATGTGTATGCATGTGTATGTGTGTGTGTGTATATGTGTATATATGTGTGTATATGTGTGTGCGTATATTGTCTGTGTGTATAGTGTGTGTATATATGTGTGTATAAACGTGTGCGTGTATTTGTGTCTATGTGGGTATGTATGTGTGTATATCTGTGTGTGTGTTTGCTAGTGTTTTGACAGATTGGTTTCTCCTGTCTCCTGAGCTATTTGTGTGAGATAATCTGTTATGAAACTGTTATTGAGCTTGGTTCCCATTTTTTCCTGACACAATGATGCTGACTGTTGTCAGTTCGATCTGTACATGTGAAGGCAGCCCTTTTGTTGAATGGTGCGGTGTGTATTCTCCAGGGAGCATGGTCAGCACTGTTGTTGCAGGGATGCATTTGCAGTGACAATTAAACTGTAAGACTTAGTCAGCACCACAGATGTAACAAAACCATCTGCATACGCAGACATTTATTTTTAGGCTATCTTCATTTTTCAATAAAGGCAACTGTAATTGTTTTTTGCTGTAGCTTATTGCTAAATTGGTGCGGGAGTGGGAGAATGGCTGTTCCATTGGCTCAATGTGGAGATTGTATGATGTGGAATAAGCAAGACTCCGGATTTGATCCCTGGTCAGCTGGGATAATGCTGATGGTGTCAGTCTTCAGAGAATCATAGAAATTTACAGCACGGAAGGAGGCCATTTCAGCCCATCGTGTCTGTGCCGGTCTTGGTCTGGAGCCCTGCAGGTTACATAGAAACATATAAAATAGGTAGAGGACCAGGCCATTCGGTCCTTCGAGCCTGCACCACCATTCAATATGATCATGGCTGATCATGCAACTTCAATAACCCACTCCTGCCTTCTCTCCATACCCCTTGATTCCTTTAGCCGTAAGGGCCACATCTAACTCCCTTTTGAATATAGCCAACGAACTGGACTCAACAACTTTCTGTGATAGAGAATTCCATAGGTTCACAATTCTCTGGATGAAAAAGTTTCTCCTCATCTTGGTCAGATATGGCTTACCCGTTATCCTCAGACTGGTTCTGGACTTCCACAACATCGGGAACATTCTTTCTGCATCTAACCTGTCCAATCCCATCAGAATTTTACATGCTTCTATGAGATCCCCTCTCATTCTTCTAAATTCCAGTGAATATTAGCCAAGTCGATCCAGTCTTTCTTCATATGTCAGTCCGCCATCCTGGGAATCAGTCTGGTGAACCTTTGCTGCACTCCCTCAATAGCAAGAATGTCCTTCCTCAGATTAGGAGATCAAAACTTTACACAATACTCAAGGTGTGGTCTCACCAAGGCCCTGTACAACTGCAGCAAGACCTCCCTGCTTCTATACTCAAATCCTCTTGCTCTGAAGGTCAACATGCCATTTGCTTTTTTAAATGCCTGCTGTACCTGCATGCCAACTTTCAATGACTGATGTACCATGACACCCAGGTCTCGTTGCACCTCCCCTTTTACTAATCTGTCACCATTCAGATAATAATCTGCCTTCCTGTTTTTGCCACCAAAGTGGATAACCTCACACTTAACCACATTATACTGCATATGCCGTGCATTTGCCCACTCACCTAACCTATCCAAATCACCCTGCAGCCTCTTAGCGTCCTCCTCACAGCTCACACTGCCACCCAGCTTAGTGTCATTTGCAAACTTGTAGATATTACATTAAATTCCTTCGCCTAAATCATTAATGTATATTGTAAATAGCTGGGGTCCCAACACTGAACCTTGCGGTACCCCACTAGTCACTGCCTGCCATTCTGAAAAGGACCAGTTTATTCCTACTCTTTGCTTCCTGTCTGCCAACCAGCTCTCTATCCACATCAATACGTTACCCCCAATACCATGTGCTTTAATTTTGCACACTAATCTCTTGTGTGGGACCTTGTCAAAAGCCTTTTGAAAGTCCAAATACACAACATCCACTGGTTCTCCCTTGTCCACTCTACTAGTTACATCCTAAAAAATTCTAGAAGATTTGTCAAGCATGATTTCCCTTTCATAAATCCATGCTGACTTGGACCAATCCTGTCACTGCTTTCCAAATGCTCTGCTATTACATCTTTAATAATTGATTCCATCATTTTCCCCACGACCGATGTCAGGCTAACTGGTCTATAATTCCGTTTTCTCTTTCATAAGAACATGAGAACATAAGAATTAGGAACAGGAGTCGGCCATCTAGCCCCTCGAGACTGCTCCGCCATTCAATAAAATCATGGCTGATCTGGTCGTGGACTCAGCTCCACTTACCCGCCCTCTCCCCGTAACCCTTAATTCCCTTATTGGTTAAAAATCTATCTATCTTTGACTTGAAAACATTCAATGAGCTAGCCTCAACTGCTTCCTTGGGCAGAGAATTCCACAGATTCACAACCCTCTGGGAGAAGAAATTCTTTCTCAACTCGGTTTTAAATTGGCTCCTCCGTATTTTGAGGCTGTGCCCCCTAGTTCTAGTCTCCCAGACCAGTGGAAACAACCTCTCTGCCTCTATCTTGTCTATCCCTTTCATGATTTTAAATGTTTCTGTAAGATCACCCCTCATCCTTCTGAACTCCAACGAGTAAAGACCCAGTCTACTCAATCTATCATCATAAGGTAACCCCCTCATTTCTCGAATCAGCCTAGTGAATCGTCTCTGTACCCCTTCCAAAGCTAGTATATCCTTCCTTAAGTAAGGTGACCAAAACTGCACGCAGTACTCCAGGTGCGGCCTTACCAATACCTTATACAGTTGCAGCAGGACCTCCCTGCTTTTGTACTCTATCCCTTTTGCAATGAAGGCCAACATTCCATTTGCCTTCCTGATTACCTGCTGCACCTGCAAACTAACCTTTTGGGATTCCCCAGCTCCCTCTACACCGCAGCATGTTGTAATTTCTTCCCATTCAAATAATATTCCCTTTTACTGTTTTTTTTCCCAAGCTGGATGACCTCACACTTTCCAACATTGTATTCCATCTGCCAAACTTCGCCCATTCGCTTAACCTATCCAAATCTCCTTGAATCCTCTCTGAGTCCTCTACACAACCCACTTTCCCACTAATCTTAGTGTCATCTGCAAATTTTGTTGCACAACACTCTGTCCCCTCTTCTAGGTCATCTATGTATATTGTAAACAGTTGTGGTCCCAGTACTGATCCCTGTGGCACACCACTAACCACTGATTTCCAACCGGAAAAGGACCCATTTATCCCGACTCTCTGCTTTCTGTTCACCAGCCAATTCTCTATCCATGCTAATACATTTCCTCTGACTCCGCGTACCTTTATCTTCTGCAGTAACCTTTTGTGTGGCACCTTATCGAATGCCTTTTGGAAATCCAAATACACCACATCCATCGGTACACCTCTATCCACCATGCTCGTTATATCCTCAAAGAATTCCAGTAAGTTCGTTAAACATGATTTCCCTTTCATGAATCCATGCTGCGTCTGCTTGATTGCACTATTCCTATCCAGATGTCCTGCTATTTCTTCCTTAATGATAGTTTCAAGCATTTTCCCCACTACAGATGTTAAACTAACCGGCCTATAGTTACCTGCCTTTTGCCTGCCCCCTTTTTTAAACAGAGACGTTACATTAGCTGCTCTCCAATCCGCTGGTACCTCCCCAGAGTCCAGAGAATTTTGGTAGATTATAACAAATGCATCTGCTATAACTTCCGCCATCTCTTTTAATACCCTGGGATGCATTTCATCAGGACCAGGGGACTGGTCTACCTTCAGTCCCATTAGTCTGTCTAGCACTACATCCCTAGTGATAGTGATCATCTCAAGGTCCTCTCTTCCCACATTCCTATGACCAGCAATTTTTGGCATGGTTTTTGTGTCTTCCACTGTGAAGACGGAAGCAAAATAATTGTTTAAGGTCTCAGCCATTTCCACATTTCCCATTATTAAATCCCCCTTTTCATCTTCTAAGGGACCAACATTTACTTTAGTCACTCTTTTCCGTTTTATATATCTGTAAAAGCTTTTACTATCTGTTTTTATGTTTTGCGCAAGTTTACCTTCGTAATCTATCTTCCCTTTCTTTATTACTTTTTTAGTCATTCTTTGCTGTTGCTTAAAATTTTCCCAATCCTCTGGTTTCCCACTAACCTTAGCCACCTTATACGCATTGGTCTTTGATTTGATACTTTCCTTTATTTCCTTGGTTATCCACGGCTGGTTATCTCTTCTCTTGCCGCCCTTCTTTTTCACTGGAATATATTTTTGTTGCGCATTATGAAAGAGCTCCTTAAAAGTCCTCCACTGTTCCTCAATTGTGCCACCGTTTAGTCCTTGTTTCCAGTCTACTTTAGCCAACTCTGCCCTCATCCCACTGTAGTCCCCTTTGTTTAAGCATAGTACGGCATTTCTGACATAACTTCCTCATCCTCAATCTGTATTACAAATTCAACCATATTGTGATCACTCATTCCGAGAGGATCTTTTACAAGGAGATCGTTTATTTTTCCTGTCTCGTTACACGGGACCAGATCCAAAATGGCTTGCTCCCTTGTAGGCTCTGTTACATACTGCTCTAAGAAACAATCCCGTATGCATTCTATGAATTCCTCCTCCAGGCTACCCCCTGCGATTTGATTTGACCAATCGATATGTAGGTTAAAATCCCCCATAACTACTGCCGTTCCTTTTTCACATGCCTCCATTATTCCCTTGATTATTGCCCGCCCCACCATGAAGTTATTATTTGGGGGCCTATAAACTACGCCGGCCAGTGACTTTTTCCCCTTACTATCTCTAATCTCCACCCACAATGATTCAACATTTTGTTCATTGGAGCCAATATCATCCCTCACAACTGCCCTGATATCATCCTTTATTAACAGAGCTACCCAACCTCCTTTCCCTTCTTGCCTATCTTTCTGAATTGTCAGATACCCCTGTATGTTTAATTCCCAGTCTTGGCCACCCTGCAACCACGTTTCTGTAATGTCCACCAAATCATACCCATTTGTAATGATTTGTGCCGTCAACTCATTTACTTTATTTCTAAAGCTGCGTGCATTTAGGTAGAGTGTTTTCATCCTAGTTTTTAAACCATGATTTTTAGTTTTTACCCCTCCTGCAGCCCTTTTATATTCAGTTGTCCTTTTTGTTTCTTGCCTTTGGTTTCTCTGCCCTCCACTTTTACTCATCTCTTTTCTGTCTTTTGTTTTTTTCTCCTTTTTGTTTCCCTCTGACTCCCTGTATTGGTTCCCATCCCCCTGCCATATTAGTTTAACTCCTCACCAACAGCACTAGCAAACACTCCCCCCAGGACATTGCTTCCGTTCCTGCCCAAGTGCAGACCGTCCGGTTTGTACTGGTCCCACCTCCCCCAGAACCTGTTCCAATGCCCCACAAATTTGAATCCCTCCCTGCTGCACCACTGCTCAAGCCACGTATTCATCTGTGCTATCCTGCGATTCCTACTCTGACTAGCACGTGGCACTGGTAGCAATCCCGAGATTACTACTTTTGAGGTCCTACTTTTTAATTTAACTCCTAGCTCCTTAAATTCGTCTCGTAGGACCTTATCCCTTTTTTTACCGATGTCGTTGGTACCAATGTGCACCACGACAACTGGCTGTTCTCCCTCCCTTTTCAGAATGTCCTGCACTCACTCGGAGACATCCTTGACCCTTGCACCAGGGAGGCAACATACCATCCTGGAGTCTCGATTGCGGCCGCAGAAATGCCTATCTATTCCCCTTATGATTGAATCCTCTATCACTATCGCTCTCCCACTCTTTTTTATGCCCTCCTGTACAACAGAGCCAGCCACGGTGCCATGAACTTGGCTGCTGTTGCTCTCCCCTAATGAGTCATCTCCCTCAACAGCACTCAAAGCAGTGTATCTGTTTTGCAGGGGGATGACCAGATGGGACCCCTGCACTATTTTCTTTGTACTACTCTTCCTGCTGTTCTTCCATTCCCTAGCTGGCTGTGAATCCTTCTCATGCGGTAAGACCAACTCACTACACGTGCCACTTATGTCATTCTCAGCATCGTGGATGCTCCAGAGTGAATCCACCCTCAGCTCCAATTCCACAATGCAGTCATCAGGAGATGGAGGCGGATACACTTCTTACACACGTAGTCGTCTGGGACACCGGAAGCGTCCCTGAGTTCCCACATGGCACAGGAGGAGCATATCACGTGACCAAGCTCTCCTGCCATGCCTTAACCCTTAGATACCCTTAAATTGGTAATAACAATGTTACAGTTTACTTACTGATATAAAAATAAAAAGAAAAGCTACTCACCAATCACCAGCCAATCACTTACCCCATTGGCTGTGACGTCACCTTTTGATTCCTTTCTACTTCTTTTTTGCTTTCTCTCCCGCTGTAGCTGCACCGGTACGCCTTTTATAGGCCGCTCCCGCCTCTCACCAACTGCCGCTGACTCTCGAGCTCCCGCTGGCCTTTTATAGGCCGCTCCCGCCTCTCACCAACTGCCGCTGACTCTCGAGCTCCCGCTGGCCTTTATAGGCCGCTCCCGCCTCTCACCAACTGCTGCTGACTCTCGAGCTCCCGCTGGCCTTTAAGGCCGCTCCCGCCTCTCACCAACTGCCGCTGACTCTCGAGCTCCCGCTGGGCCTTTTATAGGCCGCTCCGACGCTGCTCCCGCCTCTCGCCAACTGCTGCTGACTCTCGAGCTCCCGCTGGGCCTTTTATAGGCCGCTCCGACGCTGCTCCCGCCTCTCACCAACTGCCGCTGACTCTCGGGCTCCCGCTGGGCCTTTTATAGGCCGCTCCGACGCTGCTCCCACCTCTCGCCAACTGCCACTGACAGTTTTTAAAAAGCGGTGTTACATTAGCTACCCTCCAGTCCATAGGAACCGATCCAGAGTTGATAGATTGATGGAAAATGATCACCAATGCATCCACTATTTCTAGGGCCACTTCCTTAAGTACTCTGGGATGCAGACTATCAGGCTCTGGGGATTTATCGGCCTTCAATCCCATCAATTTCCCTAACACCATTTCCTGATTAATAAGGATTTCCCTCAGTTCCCTCAGTTCCTCCTTCTCGCTAGACCCTCGGTCCCCAAGAATTTTCGGGAAGTTATTTGTGTCTTACTTAGTGAAGACAGAACCAAAATATTTTTCCATTTGGTCTGCCATTTCCTTGTTCCCCATTATGAATTCACCTGATTCTGACTTACGGCACTTCAAATG
The DNA here is from genome assembly GCF_044704955.1 of Pristiophorus japonicus. Taxonomy (NCBI): domain Eukaryota; kingdom Metazoa; phylum Chordata; class Chondrichthyes; family Pristiophoridae; genus Pristiophorus; species Pristiophorus japonicus. The sequence continues at coordinate 210,080,652 of NC_091986.1, forward strand.
CATATCCGGGTATTTTGTAAATGTGGTGAGGGTTTCAGCCTCTAACACCATTTCAGGCAGTGAGTTCCAGACCCCCACCATGCTCTGGGTGAAGAAATTCCAGCTAAAATCCCTTCTAAACCTCCTACCAATTGGTTTAAATCTATGCCCCCTGGTTGTTGACCTCGCTGCTAAGGGAAATATCTACTCTATCTAGGTCCCTCATAATTTTATACACCTCAATCAGGTCTCCCCTCAGTCTCCTTTGTTCTAAAGAAAACAACCCCAGATTGTTCAATCTTTCCTCATGATGCTGATCTCGGGATTCAGACTCATTGCAGTCTTCTGAACTAATCTGCATCGACTAAGAAGATCGGAGAGGACCTTCCCTGTTTTTCTCTCCCCCTAATTGACCTCGGTTTTTATCGATGCTTTTTCATCTCCTCGGAGATTACATGGCTCTGAATGGGGTGGGGTGGTCTGGGAAGCGTTATGTATTGTGATTTATAAGGCATACCAAAGTTCTTGACTTTATATAGCACTTTTCACAACCTCAGGTAGTCCAACAGCGCTTTATAGTCAATTAAGTTTTTTTTTGAGCTCTATTCAATGTAGGAATCACGGCAGCCAGTTTTTGCACAGCAAGGTCCCAAAAACAGCGTCAAAATAATTGATCAGATAGTCTGTTTCAGGTGTTGGTAGAGCAATAAATATTGGCTAGGGCACTGGGGAGAGCTCCCCTTGCTCCTCTTCGAATAGTGGCCATGTGACCTTTTACGTTCACCTGACAGGGCAGACGGGGCCTCGGTTTAACGTCTCCTCCGAACGGCGGCACCTCCGATAGTGCAGCGCTCCCTCTGAGATTATGTGCTTGAGTTTCCCCAGAGCGGGACTTGAACCCACAACCTTCTGGTCAAGGTTCGAGAAGGAATGGCTTGGAGATAGCAACATCGTGAGGAGAGGATGCAGACTACCCCAGCAACACAGAGTTCCTTGTTTCTTCTACTTTATGTACTGTCAACGGAAAAGTAAGATAAAAAATCATCTTGATCCTCATAATTGGTAGCAACTGCACGTCTCATGGCCATTGCTAAAGAAGAAGGAAAGACCTTACATTTATGTAGCAACTTTCACGACCTCAGGATGACCCAAAGCGCTTTACAGCTAATGAAGTAGCTTTGTTTGAAGTGAACTTACTGTGGTAATGTTTCAGTGCCTGGAAAAACCTTTTAGAAACATAGAAACATAGAAAATAGGTGCAGGAGTAGGCCATTCGGCCCTTCTAGCCTACACCGCCATTCAATGAATTCATGGCTGAACATGCAACTTCAGTACCTCATTCCTGCTATAGAAACATAGAAAATAGGTTCAAAACCAGTTCCGCCCCACCCCCGGCCCCCCATCCCCCAAGGGCTAGATATGACCATGTGTCATATTAGAGGACATTCGCCAAATGGCGTTGCTTTTAATGGAGGCATTTACCCATTAATTTGAAAACAGCAGATAAAATAACGTCGTACAAACACGGCCTAGTCCCTACTCTCAGTGCAGTGTCCTAGGCCCAACCATCTTCAGCTCCTTCATCAATGACCTTCCCTCCTTCTTAAGGTCAGAAGTGGTGAAGTTTGTTGATGACTGCACAGTGTTCAGTTCCATTCACAACTCTTCAGATAATGAAGCAGTCCATGCTCACATGCAGCAAGACCTGGTCAACATTCAGGCTTGGGTTGATTAGTGGCAAGTAACATTCGCACCACACAAGTGCCAGACAATGACTATCTCCAACAAGCGAGAGTCTAACCACCGCCCCTTGACATTCAGCAGCATTCCCATCGCCAAGTCCCTTACCATCAACATTCTAGGGGGGTCACCATTGACCAGAAACTTAACTGGACCATCCACATAAATACTGTGCCAACAAGAGCAGGTAAGAGGCTGGGTATTCTGTGGCGAGTGTCTCAATCCCTGACTCCCCAAAGCCTTTCTATCATCTACAAGGCACAAGTCAGGAGTGTAATGGAATACTCTCCAATTGCCTGGATGAGTGCAGCTCCAACAACACTCAAGAAGCTTGACACCATCCAGGGCAAAGCAGCCCACTTAATTGACCACCTTCAACATTCACTGCCTCCACCACTGGCGCACCGTGGCTGCAGTGTGCACCAGCTATAAGATACACTTCACCAACTCACCACAGCTTCTTCGGTAGCACCTCCCAAATGTGCGACCTCTACCACCAAGACTATCATCATCATAAGCAGTCCCTCAAAATCGAGGAAGACTTGCTTCCACTCTAAAAGTGAGTTCTCAGGTGGCTGTACAGACCAATATAGGAATTACAGTCTCTGTCGCAGGTGGGACAGATAGTGGCTGAAGGAAAGGGCGGGTGGGGAGTCTGGTTTGCCGCACGCTCCTTCCGCTGCCTGCGCTTGTTTTCTGCAAGCTCTCGGCAACGACACTCAAGGTGCTCAACGCTCTCCCGGATGCTCTTCCTCCACTTAGCCAGGCTCTTGAGCCAGGGATTCCCAGGTGCCGGTGGGGATGTTGCACTTTATCAAGGAGGCTTTGAGGGTGTTCTTGAAACGTTTCCTCTGCCCACCTGGGGCTCGCTTGCCATGCAGGAGTTCCAAGTAGAGCGCTTGCTTCGGGAATCTTGTGTCGGGCATGCGGACAATGTGGCCCACCCTACGGAGCTGGTCGAGTGTGGTCAGTGCTTCGATGCTGGAGATGTTGGCCTGAGCGAGAACACTGACGTTGGGGCGTCGATCCTCCCAGGGGATTTGCAGGATCTTGCAGAGGCATCGCTGGTGGTACTTCTCCAGCGCTTTGAGGTGTCCAATGTATATGCTCCACGTCTCTGAGCCATATAGGAGGGCGGGTATCACTACAGCCCTGTAGAGCATAAGCTTGGTGCCAGATTTGAGGTCCTGCTGGTCTTCAAACACACTCATTCCTCAGCCAACGAAGGCTGCACTGGCACACTGGAAGAAGTGTTGGACCTCGTCGTTGATGTCTGCCCTTGATTATAGTAGGCTCCCAAGCTATGAAAAATGGTCCACGTTGTCCAAAGCTACACCGTGGATTTTGATGACTGGGAGGGCAGTGCTGTGTTGTGGGGTCAGGTTGGTGGAGGACTTTTGTCTTACGGATCTTTAGTGTAAGGCCCATGCTTTCATAAGCCTCGGTGAAGGTGTTGACGATGGCTTGGAGTTCGGCCTCTGAATGTGCGAAGACGCAAGCGCCATCCGTGTACTGTAGTTCGATGACAGCAGATGGGACGACCTTGGATCTAGTTTGGTGGCGATGAAGGTTGAACAGGTTCCCATTGGTTCTATAGTTTAGTTCCACTCCAGCGGGGAGCTTGTTGAGAGTGAGGTGGAGCATGCAGCAAGGAAGATCGAGAATAGCGTTGGTGAATGACACAGCCCTGCTTGACCCTGGTCCGAACGTGGATTGGGTCTGTGGTGGATCCATTGGTCAGGATCATGGCTTGCATATAATCGTGGAGTAGGCGGAGGATAGTGGGAGAACCTTCACCACATGGACTGCAGCAGTTCAAGAAGGCGGCTCACCACCACTTTCTCAATGGCAATTAAGGATGGGCAATAAATGTCGGCCTCGCTAGCGATGCCCACATGCAGGAATGAAGAAAAAAAATCTCTTTGTATCCATGTCATATGCACTATTTGAGTACGATACAGATTGCTCCTTCACAATTGACAAAAAAGGACATTGGAAGCCATTCCTCAATTAACCATTCCCAACAAGGAATAGGGCTTCCGGCGAACAGTGGGTGGGAATTCAAAGGCTTCCAGCCCCTTGATTTTCCATCACATCTCTCTTTAATGCACAATTTATACTCCGATATGTATTGCATAACACCAAACTTTAGTCATCTTTGCTCCTTAAGATCACAGTCACAAATTGTGCTGTCGTCAGTGGTCTGAAAAGGCTTTTGTTTGACTGGAGAGCACTGATCTTGTCTAGACAAGTGTGGACTGTAATTCAATAGGAGGTAAACTTTAAAACTGTTAAGGATGCTTAATAGGGAGCCATTTCCTGAAATATCCTTTGATTTTGACCAGAGGTGGTGGGGTAATGCGATTTTTTTGGGGGGCACGACAAAGATATTAAAATATAATTCCTTTCCTTCTCCGATTACAGTCCCTATCGAAGCATCAACAGCGCTCTGTATTTCAGAGTTTGTGCCCGAGGGGTTTGGCTTATTTTATTTTTCACACAATCACTTTGTTTTTTTTTCTATTGCTCTGTCTCATTCTGACTCAACAGATTGATTGCAGTTGTAGCTTAACAAGGTCATTAAACCCAAGACTGAGCACATCCTTTCCTACCATGAATCAACTTTGCAATGAACTTCACACAGTGCGTGCAGTATGAATTGTACTATGAAAGATAAAATTAATGAAATTAAGAAACAGAGAAAGAAAGAAAGAGACAAGAAAGAAAGCGAGAAAGAGAGAATAGGGAAAAGAGATAGAGAGAAAGAAAAAGAGAGAGACCGAATAAAAGAGAGAAAAAGAGAGCAAAGAAGGAAGTGAAGGAAAGAAGTGAAGGAAGGAAGGAAGGAAGGAAGGAAGGAAGGAAGGAAGGAAGGAAGGAAGGAAGGAAGGAAGGAAGGAAGGAAGGGAAGGCAGCAAGGCAGGGAAGTGAAGGAAGGGAATTGAAGGAAGGAAGTGAAGGAAAGAAGTGAAGGAAGGAAGGAAGGAAGTGAATGAAGGAAGAAAGGAAGGAAGTGAAGGAAGGAAGGAAGGAAGGAAGGCAGGAAGGAAGGAAGGAAGGAAGGAAGTGAAGGAAGTGCAGGAAGGAAGGGAAGAGAAGGAAGGGAAGGGAAAAAATCTCACAAACAGCAATGTGATAATGACCAGATCATATGTTTTTAGTAATGTTTGCAACTCCATGTCTATCAATCTTCTTTTTATTCAATGTGATTTCCCACGTTTATAGTCATTCCCTCCCTCCACTCGCTGGTTGCTGTGAGCCATGAACCAATTGTGACACAGAGGAGAGCGGGGCAGCCAGTCTCCAAGCCTCCTGCCAGACTGCTGTGCAACAGGTCATGAATTGAGTTTCTGTGGTTGCCCTCTCTCCAATTCTCTTATGAAGATAAATGATTACTGTTGTGTATCTGTAAAGCATGCACTCCCATGTTCTGCCACCAGGGTGCGCATCCCCATAATTCCCAAAGGATCCCATCATCCCTTGGGAGCACTTTATATAAGCCGGCCCCTAAGGCCTGTTCCACACTCTGGAGTGACTTAATAAAGATTGAGGTCGCTATTACTTTAACCTCCCTGTGTGCAGTCTCATCTGTGGTAGGGGCACAATAACTGGCGACGAGTATATGAATCCAACACAAAGATGCAGCAAACTGTGGGCATCCTGGAGAAGTTCTCAGAGGGTGAGGACTGGGAAGCCTATGATGAATGGCTATACCAGTACTTTGTAGCCAATGAGCTGGATGGAGAAGGAAGAGCTGCAAAAAGAAGAGCGGTGCTCCTCACGGTCTGCGGGGCACCGACCTACAGCCTCATGAAGAATCTTCTGGCTCCGGTGAAATCCACAGATAAGTCGTATGAGGAGCTGTGTACACTGGTTTGGGAGCATCTTAACCCGAGGGAGAGCATGTTGATGGCGAGGTATCGGTTCTATACATGCCAGCGATCTGAAGGTCAGGAAGTGGTGAGCTACGTCACCGAGCTAAGGCGACTTGCAGGACAATGTGAGTTTGATGGCTACCTGGAGCAGTTGCTCAGAGACTTTTTTGTACTGGGCATTGGCCACGAGACCATCCTCCGAAAACTTTTGAGACACCGACCCTCAGTAAGGCCATTGCGATAGCACAGGCGTTTATGACCACCAGTGATAACACCAAACAAATCTCTCAGCACACAAGTGCGAGCAATGTTCATAAATTAACTGGAACTGTGTTTGAGAGCAGAAATGTACAGGGCAGAAACAACGTGTCTGCAACTGCCAGCAGACCTCAGGTGACCCAGATGACTCAGAGTCCACAACAAAGGATGAATGCAAGACAATTCACACCTTGTTGCCGTTGTGGAGGCTTCCATTCAGCCTATTCATGCCGCTTCAAAGGGTATGTTTGCAAGAGCTGTGGAACAATGGGGGACCTCCAACGAGCTTGCAAACAAGCTGCAAGCTCTGCAAAATCTGCTAACCACCACGTGGCAGAGGAAGATCGGTCCATGGTGGATAAAAGCAATTTCGAGCCTCAGAGAGAGGAGGCAGATGCTGAAGTACACGGGGTACACACATTTTCAATGAAGTGTCCATCTATAATGCTAAATGTAAAATTGAATGGCTTATGCATAGCCATGGAACTGGACACTGGCCAATACATAATGAGTAAAACGATGTTTGAGAGACTGTGGTACAACAAAGCACTCAGACCAGCCCCATCGACACAAAACTGAGAACGTACACCAAAGAGCTTATCTGTCCTGGGCAACACCATGATCAAGGTCACCTTCAAGGGCATGGTGCACGAACTGCCACTCTGGATTGTCCCGGGCGATGGCCATACACTGCTTAGAAGGTGCTGGCTGGGCAAAATCCATTGGAACTGGGATGACATCTGAGCGCTATCACATGTCAATGAGGCCTCGAGTACCCAGGTTCTTGAAAAATTTCCTTCCCTTTTTGAGCCAGACATTGGAAACTTTTCCGGGGCGAAGGTGCGGATCCACTTGGTCCCAGAGGCATGACCCATTCACCACAAGGTGCGAGCGGTACCTCACATGATGAGGGAGAGAGTGGAAATCGAGCTGGACAGGCTGCAACGCGAGGGCATCACCTCCCCAGTGGAATTCAGCGAGTGGACCAGCCCAATTGTTCCAGTACTCAAAAGTGATGGCACGTTCAGGATTTGCGGCGATTATAAAGTAACTATTAATCGTTTCTCACTACAGGCCCAATATCCGCTACCTAAGGCAGACGACCTATTTGCGAGCTGGCAGGAGGCAAGACGTTCACCAAGCTTGACCTGACTTCGGCCTACATGACGCAAGAGCTGGAGGAGTCTTCGAAGGGCTTCACCTGCATCAAAACGCACAAGGGACTATTCATCTACAACAGATGCCCGCTTGGAATTCGGTCGGCTGCAGCGATCTTCCAGAGAAACATGGAGAGCCTACTCAAGTCACTATCATGCACGGTGGTTTTTCAGGACGACATGGAGTTCAGAAGAATGAGAGGGGACCCCATAGAAACGTTTAAAATTCTGACGGGATTAGACAGGTTAGATGCAGGAAGAATGTTCCCAATGTTGGGGAAGTCCAGAACCAGGGGACACAGTCTAAGGATAAGGGGTAAGCCATTTAGGACCGAGATGAGGAGGAATTTCTTCACCCAGAGAGTGGTGAACCTGTGGAATTCCCAACCACAGAAAGTTGTTGAGGCCAATTCACTAAATATATTCAAAAAGGAGTTAGATGAAGTTCTTACTACTAGGGGGATCAAGGGGTATGGTGAGAAAGCAGGAATGGGGTACTGAAGTTGCATGTTCAGCCATGAACTCATTGAATGGCGGTGCAGGCTAGAAGGGCCGAATGGCCTACTCCTGCACCTATTTTCTATGTCTATATTGGTCACGGGTCGGGACACCGTCGAGCACCTACAAAACCTGGAGGAGGATCTCCAGCGACTGGATCGCGTAGGGCTGCGGCTGAAGAGGTCGATATGCGTCTTCATGGCAACAGAAGTGGAGTTTTTGGGGAGAAAGATCGCGGCGGACGGCATTCGACCCACAGACGCCAAGACAGAGGCTATCAGGAACGCACCCAGGCCATAGAACATCACAGAGCTGCGCTCGTTCCTGGGACTCCTCAACTATTTTGGTAACTTCCTACCGGGGTTAAGCACCCTCTTAGAGCCCGTACATGTGTTATTGCGCAAAGGTGAAAACGGGGCATGGGGAAAAACCAAGCAATTGGTTTTGAGAAAGCCAGAAACATTTTATGCTCCAACAAGCTGCTTGTATTGTATAACCCGTGTAAAAGACTTGTGCTAGCATGTGGTGTGTCGTTGTATGGAGTCGGGTGTGTATTACAACAAGCTAATGTTGCGGGGAAGTTGCAACCTGTCACCTATGCCCCTAGGAGCTTGTCTAAGACCGAGAGGGCCTACAGCATGATTGAGAAAGAGGCATTAGCGTGTGTGTTCGGGGTAAAGAAAATGCATCAGCACCAGTTTGGCCTCAAATTTGAGCTGGAAACCAATCACAAGCCCTTCATATCCTTGTTCGCTGAAAACAAGGGGATAAATACTAATGCCTCAGCCCGCATACAAAAGTGGGCACTCGCGCTATCAGCGTATAACTATACCATCCGCCACAGGCCAGGCACCGAGAGCTATGTGGCTGCTCTCAGTCGGCTACCATTGCCCACCACGGGGGTGGAAATGGCGCAGCCTGCAAACTTGTTGATGGTGGCGCAGCCCGCAGACTTGTTTATGGTCATGAAATCGTTTGAAAATGATAAATCACCTGTCACAGCCCGCCAGATTAAGACTTGGACCAGCCAAGAACCTCTGCTGTCCCTAGTAAAAAACTGTGTACTGCATGGGAGCTGGGCCAGCATCCCCGTTGAAATGCAAGAGCTAATCAAGCCGTTCCAGCGGCGAAAGAATGAGCTGTCCATTCAGGCAGACTGCCTGTTGTGGGGTAACCGCGTAGCGCTACCCAAAAAGAGCAGGGAGACATTCATCTTGGATCTCCACAGCACACACCCGGGTATAGTAATGATGAAAGCGATAGCCAGATCCCACGTGTGGTGGCCCGGTATCGACTCTGACTTAGAGTCCTGTGTATGGCAATGCAGTGTGTGTGCTCAGCTGAGCAACGTGCCCAGAGAGGCACCACTAAGTTTGTGGTCCTGGCCCTCAAGACCAACTATGTGGGCCTGTTTCTCGGTAAAATGTTCCTGGTGGTGGTGGATGCTTTTTCAAAATGGATTGAATGTGAAATAATGTCGGGAAACACCGCCACCATCACCATTGAAAGCCTGAGGGCTATGTTTGCCACCCACGGCCTGCCTGACATACTGGTCAGTGACAACGGGCCATGTTTTACCAGTGCCGAATTTAAAGAATTCATGACCCGCAATGGGATCAAACATGTCACCTCGGCCCCATTTAAACCAGCCTCCAATGGGCAGGCAGAGCAGGCAGTATAAACCATCAAACAGAGCCTTAAATGAGTCACAGAAGGCTCACTCGAAACCCGCCTGTCCTGAGTACTGCTCAGCTACCGCACAAGACCCCACTCGCTCACAGGGGTGCCCCCGGCTGAGCTACTCATGAAAAGGACACTTAAAACCAGACTCTCGCTGGTTCACCCGAACCTGCATGACCAGGTAGAGAGCAGGCGGCAGCAACAAAATGTAAACGATGGTCGCGCCACTGTGTCACGGGAAATTGATCTGAATGACCTGTGTATGTGCTAAACTATGGACATGGTCCCAAGTGGATCGCAGGCACGGTGACAGCTAAAGAAGGGAGTAGGGTGTTTGTAATCAAACTGGACAATGGACACATTTGCAGAAAGCACCTGGACCAAATTCAGGTGGAACACAATTTGAATTGAGCTCTACATTAGTGACAAAGCCAATTTTCACTTTCAAGTGACGGGGTTAAACATTATTTGAGCTCTCACAGAGAAACCCCAGCAACAGCGGAGATCGAGGTAGTTTGGTTCTGAAACTATCATGCAACCGAGTATTCTTACAATTAGAATGAACGCCTGAGGAAACATGACATGCAACTTATATCGAAAGTAGCTTGTTAAAATAGCCTCTGCAGATTATCAATGCACTTTTAAAGAGAGAATCCAACTCTGCACTTTACACAGCTATATTAAAAAAAAATTCTATCCCTCTGGTGTTTCATAGAATCATCGAATGATATAGCACAGAAGGAGGCTAGTCGGCCCATCGTGCTTATGCCAGCTCTTCACAGATCAGCCATGATCTCATTGAATGATGGAACAGGCTCGAGGGGCTGAATGGCCTCCTCCTGTTCCTATGTTACTGTGTTCTTTGAAAGAGCTCTCCAATTGGTCCCGCTCCTCCTGCTCTTTCCCCATAGCCCTGCAAATTTATCATTTTCTAATATTCATCCAATTCCCTTCGAAAGTTACAATTGAATCTGCTTCTATCACCCTTTCAGGCAGCGCATTCCAGATCATAACAACTCGCTGTGTAGAAATAAAACATTCTCCTCATCTCCCCCTCTGCTGCTTTTTGCAAATTACCTTCGATCTGTGTCCACTGGTTACCGACCCTCCTGCCACTGGAAACCGTTTCTTCCTATCTACTCTATCAAAAAACACTCATCATTTTGAACACCTCTATTAAATCAAAATGCAAAGAAATTCAAGATTTGTTCTGGTGTCTGTTAAATTCAAACAGAATTATATGTTGCTTGCAGAAGCTTGTCAGATCCAGGATAGCAAGATGAATGATCGGACTGACATTCTCATACATAAAGAAAGAAAGACTTGGAGCCCGAATCTGATCACGGCCTCCACCTGCCCAAGTGCCGCCCAAAGTGCCATCGATGACTGCCGTGGTACCGGACGGTACTTTGGGCGAGGCCCGTCGAAAGTCGGCGGCCGGCAAATGGACGACGTACGCCGCCGCCGATCTGAGCGGCAGTGGGCGGGGAGGTCCCATTCTCGGCGGCAGAGGCGCTTGCCGCCCAAGGGCCGCTGAGGATGGAGTCGGGCCCACAGAGGATCGAAGAGCTGAAAAGCAAAAGCATCAAAAAAGAAATTAAACTACAATCCAAAGACCTTCAGCGGAACCCATCCACGTAAGTCCCTGTAAAGAAAAAAATTACAAAAAGGGTACTAAACCATTTCCCCCCCCCCCCCCCCCCTCTTCCTGCCTACCGGTTGGGGAACAGACCAGCCTCCAGTCAGTGGTCCACCCTTCTGGCACCAACTCCCGCCGACTCCCACCCGCATCGATATCGCAGCTCGGTGGGCGGGAGGTCAGTTGCGCGCATCGGCCGTCCGCTGACGTCGGCGGGCTCTTCCCGGCTGCTCTCTCCTCCCGTCCACTCCAGGCCACGTGGAAAGTGACACTGGGCGGTTCGAGCAGAGCAGTGTCGGCATACTGGGCGGCAGTCAGTGGTTAGTCACATACTGGGCGGCAGTCAGTGGTTAGTCACATACTGAGCGGCAGTCGGTGGTTAGTCACATACTGGGTGGCAGTCAGTGGTTAGTCACATACTGGGCGGCAGTCAGTGGTTAGTCACATACTGGGCGGCAGTCAGTGGTTAGTCACATACTGGGCGGCAGTCAGTGGTTAGTCACATACTGGGTGGCAGTCAGTGGTTAGTCACATACTGGGCGGCAGTCGGTGGTAAGTTCTTCAATTTCGGGCCCTTGGATTTCTATAACGCTTTCCACGACCACTGGACGTCTCAAAGCACTTTACAGCTAATGGAGTATTTTTGGAGTGTCGTCACCGTTGTAATGTGGGAAACACGGCAGCCAATCTCAGCACAAGCAAGCTCCCACAAACAGAATGTGAAAACGATAATATAATCTGTTTTTTTTGTTATGTTGATTGAGGGATAAATATTGGCCCCAGGACACCAGGGATAACTCCCCTGCTTTTCTTCAAAATAGTGCCATGGGATTGTTTGCGTCCACTTGAGAGAGCAGGCGGGGCCTTGATTTAACGTCGCATCTGAAAGATGGCACCTCCGACAGTGCAGCACTCCCTCAGCACTGCACTGGGAGTGTCCAGCTTAGATTTATGTGCTCAAGTCCCTGGAGTGGGACTTGAACCCACAATCTCTGACTCAGAGGCAAGTGTGCTGCCCACTTAAAAATTTTTTAAATATTTATTGAACATTAAAAACACTTACAACATCGTGATCGTTCCATTGTATCATGCCAATCCATTCCGTCCCTCTGCACAGCCATTCCTCCAACACATATTGACCTCAAAACCTGAAGTTTAATTTGTCTCGTGTAACATATAATAATCTACTATACTTTACAAATTGATCATAAAATACTATCTTCAAATTCTTTTCTGAATAAAACATCCACAGAGTCTTATATTAAATCTGATACTCAATTAGATTTATTCTCCTACCCTTAAAAAACAGAGCATTCCTTCTTTGCATAATCACAAATCTAGCCAAACTGAGCATTCAAGTAATTGCTGCTCCGCTAGACTCGGGCAGACACTCCTGCAATCCCCATCTCAAAATTGGGTCCCATTCCAATTCTTGCTCTTCGGTCCTCACCCAGCAAGAAAACCTCACACAACTGTCAAATATAGTACAGGTTGAACTTCCCTTATCCGTAACCCTCGGGACCTGGCCTCTTCTGGATAAGGGATTTTTCTGGATGAGGGGGTGGTCACGTTAAATTGGATGGTACAGGTGCTGAGCAAGGGGATATCAGGGCTGGCTGGCTTGGGGCTGGGAGTGCGGCAGAGAGATCTTGCGGGGGGAGGGGGAGCGGTGGATCGCGGGGTCAGGCCAGCGATTGCGGGAGTCGGCAGCGAGGAAGGACTTCAATTTGTTCATGCGCCACCCGGTGGCCGGGAATGGTTCTGGACGAGGGCTGATTCCAGATAAGGGAGTTCTGGATAAGGGAGGTTCAACCTGTACTTAAAAGCCTTTAACTGCGGACATAACACCAGCAAATGGGACAGAGTCTCATCCCGCATCCTACACACTGGGCAAGTTGCCACCTCTACTCGTCCAACCTTACATAAGACTATCATGGTAAAAATCCAGTTATGAGCCAATTTTGAAATCTAGTTCAATCCACTCTGGACATTTAAAATTCGCCCACACACCCTTCTAAATCCTGTTGAAGTCCAGCTGTGGGTATATATTCTGCCAAAACTCCTGACCAGCAGGTGTCTTAAACCTCCATTCTCTAAATATCCCCTAGAAATCTCGAGTATTACAGTTGTCAATTTGGACCAACTCCTCCCCTTTCTCCAGCAGAAAACTTGGAAAAGCGGGACACATTATATCTCCTTTGGAGATTTGCGTATTTATTTCTTACATCCAATCCTGTGGCAGTGCCGTTCCAATCTTCTCATACATGATCTTAATTGATTTTTCCTCTACCTCCTGATCCTCCTCCGAAACCATGACCCTCACTGCCGCTTCCGGCAACCAACCTCATATAATACATTTTTAACATATATAATGCCAGCTTTTATAAAAGCTTGATTAAATAATACCTCTCCTTCAATGTTGACCCACCTGTTCAAAAATAAGGGCTGTTCTAAAAATTCCTCAGCGCCTTTGGGCATAAACTGCACATTAAAAAAAAAAATTGGGCCCAATTGTCTACAACCCCCTTATAAAACCGAGGGAGAGGTTTAATTGATTTCAAAAACATATTGTTGTATTCCTTATAAAATATTTCCTGTCCTCCTATCCCACTTAATTTAAAAAAATGCTGGAAACAACCCTTTCAAAAACTTGTATTTGACTCCTGAAGAAACCTCTTTACCCATTTAATTCTAAAGGATTTTTTCTTCAATGAAATATCTGGGAAATTGAGTTCTCCCTGATTTCGCTGTCCAATGATGGTATTGTAAGCAACCAAGGCTGGTTTTCCTTCCCATAAAAACTTTACACAAGCCTCTCGGATAGACTTTTCCGCCCACTCAGGAATATCCTCCACCGTCAATAAGTACCATGGTTTAGATAGCAGGAGAGCTGCCACCACTGTCGCTCTTCCTTGCACTTTCAACCACCTTCTTTCTCATCTTCCCAAAATCTTTTTAATTTTCATAACTTTCGGTTCCCAATTTAGTCGATCCACTTCATCCCTATCCTTCTTGCACCCCCAGAGCTTCTAAAACCTCCACCACCTTAAAAGGGCTTTCATCTAACCACTCCTCCGTACTCCTTCCTCCAACCAGGCATCGGGACTTACTAAAATTTACTCAAGTCTGAAGCTCTACAATACTCCTCCACTACTCCCATAGCTTTCCTCACTGACTCCCCATCTTTCAATGTTAAGGTTGTGTCATCTATATATTGGTGTATCACCGACACCTGCCCGGAACTGGGAACCGCAATCCCGACCACGCCTTGTTCCTTTCGCATCATGTAACCTAATGGTTCTGCTACCAATGTGTACAACAATGGGAACAGGGGACAACCCTGTCTCACTGATCGCTGCATTGGAAAATACTTGGATAAAAAAACATTACCTTTAACACAGCTAAATGTGTTTGAATAAAAAATCTTTATCCACTCAATAAAATTTTTCCCAAAACCAAATGCTTCCAAAACCATCAATAAAAACTCATGAGAGACTGACTCTATCAAAGGCTTTCTCTTGGTCCATCTTTAGTACATAAGCCTCCCTCCCACTCTCTTCCATGACGTCTATCGCATCTCGGATTGAGACCACAGAGTGAGCGATGTCCCGGCCTATGACTCCATAGGACTGAAAGGGTGAAACTATGGGCTCAAGTTTCGGCCTGAATTGCTTCTATTTTTTTGGAGCAACTAGTTTAGAATGGAGCATCTTAGAAATTGCAATTCTCGGCATTTAGTTTGCTCCAGTTCTAGTCAGTTAGAATAGTTTCTTTTTAGAACAGATTTTTTTTTTCAAAAGGGGGCGTGTCTGGCCACTTACGCCTATTTTTCAAGTTTAGGCAGCGAAAACTTACTCCAAACTAACTTAAATGGAGTAAGTGTATACTTTTGTACGCTCAGAAAAACCTTGTCTATGTAGGGAACGAGAGATGGTGGGGGGCGGGGGTGAGGGGGAAGGGGGGTTTGCAAACAATAAACACTTCACTTTTACAAATAAAGAGCCACCATCAATAATAAATGATAAATAAATCAATAAATCAATAAATCAATCAATCAACCAATAAATCAATCAAAAAAATAAAAAAATAAAATATAATAAAATAATTAAAAAATCAATCAATAAATAAAACATTATTTCTACTCACCTACTGCAGCACGGGGAGCCCTCCAACAGGATGCTGGAATGCTCCCCCCACCTGTGTCTCTCTCTCTCTGTCTCTGTCAGCTCTGTCTCTGTCAGTGTCTCTGTGTTTCTGACAGTGAGGGGTGGGGGGGAAGAGTGGGGGGGTGAGGGGTAGGGGGGAGAGAGAGGGAGGGAAAGGGGGAGGGAGGGGGGAAGAGGTTGAACGGGCCGAGCCGGGCTGCCGCCGCCGCCGACACTTCGGATGGGCCCCGCCGATGATGGGGGCGGGGGGGGGGGGAAGGGGGCAAGGAAGAAGAGGGGGGGGACAGAGGGGAGAAGGCTGAACAGGAGGGAGCTGAACGAGAGGGAGGTCCAGCCCGATCTTCGCCCGATGAGCCCATTCGGCCAGGGCTAGGGTCGGGACCCTCCCGCACAGCCTCTGGGGCCTGGAGCTACTGCACATGCGCACATATCCTAACGCGCATGTGCAGAGGTCCCGGCACTGTTTTCAGCGCCGGGACCTGGCTCCGCCCCCGACCCCTTGTGCTGCTGCACCACGCCAAGCACAAAGATGTCCTGAGGAGTTCGGAGAATCACAAGGTGAGTTTTTGCCGCCCTTTTTCTTCCAGAAAGTCGGCGCACCTTATCGAGATGCGCCGTTTTTCCAGAGGGCGGAAAATTGGGCCCGATCTGTGGCATCACCTCCTTCATACGACTTGCCATAACTCTTGCCAAGATCTTATAATCTACATTTAATAATGTGATGGGCTTCCAATTCTTGAGATGCCTTCGATCCCCTTTATTTTTATAAGCTAAGCTTATGATACCTCTCCTCATAGATGAGGCCAGGCTTCCCTCAGTTTTAATCTCTTATAAATCTCCTTAAGACCAATGGACTTAAAATCTGTAAAAAATTATTTATAAAATTCTGCACTTAGTCCATCAGACCCTGGGCTTCCTCCCCACCCCCCCCCACCTTCATTCCACTTATTGCTCTTTTTATTTCCCCTAATCCTACTTCTTTGTCACACATGCTTCTCTCATCCTCCTTTAAACCCTCTTCAATAAAAGCATTAACTTCTCCATCACGATTTGAAAATGCCTTACATAAGAACATAAGAAATAGGAGCAGGAGTAGGCCATACGGCCCCTCGAGCCTGCTCCACCTTTCAATAAGGTCATGGCTGATCCGATCATGGACTCAGCTCCACTTCCCCGCCCGCTCCCCATAACCCGTTATTCCCTTATCGTTTAAGAAACTGTCTATTTCTGTCTTAAATATATTCAATGTTCCAGCTTCCACAGCTCTCTGAGGCAGTGAATTCCACAGATTTACAACCCTCTGAAAGAAGAAATTTCTCTTCATCTCAGTTTTAAATGGGTGGCCACTTATTCTAAGGTTATGCCCTCGAGTTCTAGTTTCCCCCATCAGTGGAAACATTCTCTCTGCATCTAACTTGTCAAGCCCCCTCATAATCTTATATGTTTTGATAAGATCACCTCTCATTCTTCTGAATTCCAATGAGTAGAGGCCCAACCAACTCAACCTTTCTTCATAAGTCAACCCCCTCATTGCCGGAATCAACCTTGTGAACCTTCTCTGAACTGCCTTCAAAGCAAGTATATCCTTTCCTAAATATGGAAACCAAAACTGTACGCAGTATTCCAGGTGTGGCCTCACCAATACCTTATGTAGCTGTAGCAAGACTTCTCTGCTTTTATACTCTATCCCCTTTGCAATAAAGGCCAAGATTCCATTGGCCTTCCTGATCACTTGTTGTACCTGCATACTATCCTTTTGTGTTTCATGCACAAGTACCCCCAGGTCCCGCTGTATTGCGGCACTTTGCAATCTTTCTTCATTTAAATGATAACTTGCTCTTTGATTTTTTTCTGCCAATGTGCATGACCTCATCACTTTCCAACATTATACTCCATCTGCCAAATTTTTGCCCACTCACTTAGTCTGTCTATGTCCTTTTGCAGATTTTTTGTGTCCTCCTCACACATTGCTTTTTCTCCCATCTTTGTATCGTCAGCAAACTTGGCTACGTTACACTCAGTCCCTTCTTCCAAGTCGTTAATATAGATTGTAAATAGTTGGGGTCCCAGCACTGATCCCTGCGGCACCCTACTAGTTATTGGTTGCCAACCTGAGAATGAACCATTTATCCGGACTCTGTTTTCTGTTAATTAGCCAATCCTCTATCTATGCTAATATATTACTCCCAACTCCATGAACTTTTATCTTGTGCAGTAACCTTTTATGTGGCACCTTGTCAAATGCCTTCTGGAAGACCAAATTTCTTTTGTATATAACTCTTGATAAAAGCTACGAGTCACCTTCATAATCTCACCACTTTCATTAATGTTCTTCTCCCCAACTTTCAACTCTCCAATTAATGATAACCATTGTCGTAACTTCTCTTGCTCTAGAAAATATCAAGTGCATCTTTCTCTCTCCAATGCATCTTTAGCCTTTGCACGGAGAATGACCCCCTTGCATTTTTCAGCTTGCAATAATTCCCACTCTTTTTTTAAAACCTTCCACTTAGTTTCTGCTCCCTTGTCCCCTCCGTCAACTGCTTTACAGATATCTGTAAACTTCCTGTTTATATTCTCTTCTTGACACCAGTTAGCTGTTGTTCTTTCTTTCCCATAACGTACCGAAAAAACCTTAGCCTCATATTTGAAATTGTCCCACTTTTTTTGTTTCAAGAATAAAGATTATTTCCAAGCATTCTTTATTATATTTAAAATCCCTTCTTTAAAGCAATTTCTTTCACGTACTGATTGTTTAAAATCCATACCACTGGACTGATCTTAACTCTGCTGTTGCTAATTTTAAGAACCAAAGCCGAGTTTATTTTTTATAATAAATCTCCATCACCTCAGAACTTAAACCTTCCCGCATTGACATAAAATCTATTTGGCTCTGTTTTAAAACATCACTCACACAATCTCTTCTGGAGAACTCCCTTTTTATGGGGTTCCGATCCTTCCATAAGTCTCTCAAATTTAAATTTACCATCAGTTTTACAATTATCTCTCTGGAGTTATCACCGTTAAAGGTCATCAGGGCTGAAATGTCCATCCAAAATAAAAATACATTAACATCCCCCACTATACAAAGGTTTTCCACCTCTGCCACTTCTGTGAATAATCACCGAAAAAACTCACGAGGCTTGCAATGGACATTCGACGCATAGATATTAAAGAGATCATAATTCAATTCATCCATTTGTACCTTTAGCTGTAAAATTCTTCAGTGTCCTTTCCACCAATGCAACGTTCTCGTTTTTGGACTAGTTCAATAAAACAGCCACCCCTCTACGGTTATTATTTGCCCAACTTGCAAACATTTCTCCCTTCCAAACTTTCCGAACTCTTTCTAGTATATCCTCATCCCAAAAGGTTTCTTGCAGACACAACAGGTCAGTGCCTTTAAAACACTGCAACAACTGCTGCAATTTCTTCTTCCCCCTCAGTCCGTTCACATTAATCGAGACCAATGCTCCTAATAAAAGAAGTGTGCCTGATAATCCCTCCATCATCATTTAATCTCTGGCCCTTCCCTCCCCTCATGCTCCTTCCCAATCTTTTGGGCAACTGTTGCTTTCTCCTGCAGCCTCCGACTCTTTTTCACCTCCTGATTGAACTTTCCCTGCAGTTTCAGCCTCTTCCTTACATTAAATTTAGGCCATGGAACTGCCCCTCCTCCCTCCTTCTGCCCCTCACTAACCTTTCCCTTTCCACATGATGCCCCCCTCCCCACACCCCCAATTCCATGTCTCCATCCCCTCTGAATCCTCACTCTCGAGCTCTTCTGTAATCTCCCGTCCCGGTTCCCTGTCAGATACAGAATCTCCCTGACAGAGTCCTCCTGATAGCATGGTTTCCCCAATAGTGCCACTCCCTTCGGCCTCACCTCCACCGCTGACCCTTGCTCCCCGTCTCTTCTCTCTCTGGGACAATGGTGCGTCTCCACCCATCTTGCTCTCTTTTGGTGTCTTTGTCTCCCCGCTCCCGTCCTGCTGCCCTGTTAAGGCTCCTGCTCCTTGCACCCTCTCCTGGTCTTGCCCCCTCCTGCTCCTCAAGATGTACAACTCTTTTTGGAATACTTACACTTACCCCGCACCCGCCTTTGCTCCCCCCACGGACACCTGAAGGCGAGCCATATTGTGGCTCGACTCTGTCCCTGATCCGTGATGTCCTCCTCTGAATTTGTCCTTTTCCACCATGCTTGGTGTGTTTTCCATCATCTCCATCCTGTTTTCTGCTCTGCAATATTCTGCCTTTTCTTGCGCTCTTTCCTCATTCCGTTCGGCGGCTGTGCCCTCCGCCTACTCCCCTCTTCTGGCCACTCCGCTCACACATCCTGCTCCTTCTCCCATCTCCTCGTTACTCAAGGAGCTTCCTTCTGCCTCACGCTCACAGCGGGTGGGGCCTTTGTGAAAAACCGCACAGCTCCCTGCCTTGCCGTTCCGAGCGATGTGTCCAGACTTGCCACAGTTATAACCTTACAGGTCTGGACAGCTTCTTAATAGATGGCCATGTCATGGACAGTAATAGCAAACCTTCATCTGGTTATCATGCAGGACCCGGAAATATTGCACTCCATCCATTGTCTCGAATTTCATGCTGTAGGGTAATGACTTCACCCCCCTCTGGGAACCACACCTTTACATAAGGAGTTCCATCGGCTACCAGCATTCCAGGATAGTATCTCCTCTTTATTACTGAGCAAAGTTTAATGTCCCACGGCTCCAAATTTTTAATCAGCACATCGTCCTCAACATAAACCGGCAGGTTTAAGAATGAGACCACCACCTCTTCGGAATACAGCAGAGATACATCCAAGTACTTCTCACCAACCGTCAGGCTCAGGAAAAGTCTTTCCACCTCCTCTCGGCCACTGACCGTCACTGTAAAGTCCTGTCCCCTCAGTACAGATTCACACGAGGCATGTAGTGAAGTCAAGGTCACTCTGGACCTGCACCTTTATTTCACAGCTCTGGAATGCTGCACTTGCCTGAGACCTGTCCTTATATACCTGTCTCTTGCAAGTGCACCCCTGGTGGTAAGGTATGCTGGTGGTTACAGGTCATATCTTATTACAGTCATGTATAGCATGTTGGGATACAGTTATATATAATAATGTAAGATACATGACAGTCACTTCGAAACCAACATTCAGATTTGGTTGGCAAGCAAAGCAACTTCCCTCAGCGCAGTCCTCATGTACTTCCTGGATAATATCCCAAGCTCGTGTCTCCTTATCGTGGCAGTGAACCACCACCGTGTTTTCTTTTCCAAACCACCTGGGGTCCCGACCCAAATCTTTGGGCCTTTTATTCTCTCTTCTCAAGACATTCTCTCCCCTGGTTAAATTCACACTGGGAGCATTGTCCTCTGAGAGGCCTGACACTCCAGGCCCCTCGGCAACCATCTCACTGAAGTTTATGGGCCATAAAGGCCATAAAATTAAAAAAAAAAATCAACTCTAAAAATCTACCACCAACTTTTTACAAACTCACTCCAACTCCTGCAGTAATCAGCAGCACCTGCGCACTCCTAGCCCCTCCCACCTAGACAGTGCTAGCCACTGAGCCTCGGCCAATACTAGGATATCACTACTTTATAATTATTGCTCTCTGAGTAACACAAAAATTAGCTGCATTACCCAATTAGTTTAGTGTGTAAATGCAATGTGCGATCCACTATTAAACGAATACAGAACCAAAGGGACCCAAGTTTGTGCCCAATCTGATCTCGGACAAGGTGACTAAAATGGGCCTCGATTGACCTGGCAGGGGGAAGAGATAAGCGGCTGGACGCTCACTCGCCAGAGCTGGAATCTTTGAGTGTGTGGGTGTCGGAATGAGGATGGCACCATGATTGGCTGTCTTGCTGTCCACGATCAAACATTCTGCCAATATTCACACCTGGGCTCACACATGAAGATTGGCCCACTTGAGTGAAGGCTGGGAGGCCCCATGGAACCAAAAAATAAAGAAAGACTTGCATTTATATAGCGCCTTTCACAAGAACCGAAATTCTCAAAGCGCTTTACAGCCAATGAAGTACTTTCAGAGTGTAGTCACTGTTGTAATGTGGGAAACGTGGCAGCCAATTTGTGCACAGCAAGCTCCCACAAACAGCAATGTGATAATGACCAGATAATCTGTTTTTGTTGTGTTCATTGAGGGATAAATATGCCCCCCAGGATACCGGGAATCACTCCCCTGCTCTTCTTCGAAACCATACTCAAACAAAAATCGCAGAGGATAATTTTAACTTTGGGTGATGGTGTACAACGGGCGCTAATGGATCAGCCACCCGCTATATATCTCTCCCGATTTTTCATTCCCGTTGGAAATCCAGTATTCCCAAGTGTGCGGAGGGGTGGGGGAGCTGCTGGAAATTGTCACTCTACATTGAACCGATTTTAATCGCTCCACCATTGGTGGCTTGCTTTCCAGCTGCCTGGGCCATGAGCTCTGGCATTCCCTCCCCAAACCTCTCCGCCTCTCTACCTCTCTCTCCTCCTTTAAGACGCTCCTTAAAACCTACCACTTTGAACAAGCTTTTGGCCAACTGCCCTGATATCTCCCTCTGTGGCTCGGCTTCAAAATTGTTTTTATTGATAACGCTCTTGTTCAGCGCCTTGGGTTGTGTTACTACATTTAAAGGCGCTATACAAATGCAGGTTGTTGTTGTTGAATCGTGAGGCAGTTCATGTATCTGTCGGCATCTATTTCCTTCCTGCTTTGGGCCTTGTCACGATGGATAACCGTCACCCTTCAGCAAGTTCCTCAGTGCATTGCCATAGTCCTTGATATGGGACTTTGCTTCATACAATCTATCGGCAGGGAGAATGCGTGAGGGTAACCAATAGTAGATGCCAAGTCCAAGCTGACAATTCACTCACATCTGGTATTGTGTAACTTGTTTATATGTCTTTGTGCCAATTCCTGTCTGTGCACGATGTCAGCTGTGTATATTACAAGCTACATGAAAACATAACAGGTTTCAGCAACATAATAAAGCATTAGGATTAACAAGCCTGACACAACTTGATGCATCTCAATTCCATTTAATCACCTGCTCACTGCAATGTAAGCACCTGTGACTATGCTCACACGTTTGTAGCGCTGTTGCCGGTTACATCCGAGCCAGGGTGTCGCTGGAGATGGAGCACGCGGTGTCCACCAGTAAGCTCGCGGCCTTCTGCGAGAGGTGGGCGCCGGAGGGACTGGAGTGCATCATCACCCCCGGCAACCAAATTATTATTTGATTTGGCAAGGCTCTCAGTTGAGTTGTAAATATGTGGTTTCTCGTGCCCTTACGAAAGTGGGCACTTGGTGCAAAGTTATTTTAAAATAGTTGTCGAGCTGTTGTGTTGTGAGTGGCTTAGCCAGTCACATGGTGTTCACAAAACTCAATAAAACCTCAGCCAGTTGGGTCTAGGTCATCCACGATGAAGAATGCAGTTGTGAGCCTAGTGGATGAACTGGTAATGTGTAGTGTGATTGTTAAACCTTTGTTAATAAACCAACTAGTTCTCAATAGCAATGTGTTGTAATGAATTCTTCAGCAAAGAACCCTCAAACATTTCTCTCTTCAGAAGCCCATCTGAATGCCTTTGAACCCATTTGTACTGTACGTCTTAACTGGGGGAGGGGCGGAGGTGGGGGGGCAGTGGCTAGTATTTAGAAGCAGACCTTAATGTGTTGCTAAAACGAGACTGGTATTTAATTGCCGAGTATGAGGTTTACGTTGCCCTGCTCTCACAAATAAAGAGGTTATTGGCTTTAGATTGTCGAAAGTAATCAGTCCAAAATGAACCAAACTGATTCTTGTCAACAAAGGCAGACATTGATGCGGAGATTGATGCGGGATCGATGATGAGGGTCAACACCGCCTCCAGTGCGCCAGTGCAGCCTTCGGCCGCCTGAGGAAAAGAGTGTTCGAAGACCAGGCCCTCAAGCTCATGGTCTACAGGGCTGTAGTAATACCCGCCCTCCTGTCTGGATCTCAGAGGCATGGACGATGTACAGAAGACACCTCAAGTCGCTGGAGATATATCACCAACGATGTCTTCGCAATATCCTGCAAATCCCTTGGGAGGACAGGTGGACCAACATTAGTGTCCTTGTTCAGGCTAACATCCCCAGTGTCATGTACGTACTTTTGGGATCACTAACCACTAGATGGCATCACTGTTAGAGGCCATTTCGCTGCACTCACGTGTATGCAGCCCAAGTATAAAAGGCCAGCCATTTTGTATATTAGACACTTTGGGCCTTAATAAAGCAGAGCCATGGTTATACCTCTTGGAGTTAAACAGTACTCAGTCTAACAGTTATTGCACACACAACATTTGGTGACGAGGCAACAATAACCGTTGCATGGAAAAATGAGCACAATTGGATTGTTGGAGTGATTTGTTGAAGGAGAAATTTGGGCAGACTTTGTGAGCTGCTTGAGCCATTTCTTCGTGGCCAACAAAATGGAGGAGGTCAGCGATGCAGATCGACGCCGGGCGATGTTCCTCACGGTTTACAGTACAAAAATTTACGGTCTGATAACGATTCTACTCCTGCCTGTGAGTCCAACAGAGAAGACGTAGGAAGAATTGTGTACACTGGTACAGGACCACTTTAAGCCAGACGAAGGCATCATCATCTCGAGATACAGATTTTACACGCACGTTCGCTCAGAGGGCCAGAGTGCGGCGGAATTCGTTGCTGACCTGAGACGTCTAGCAGGACCGTATAAGTTCGGGGCTGTGTTGGCAGACACGCTGTGCGACTTCTTTGTAGTCGGCATCAACCACGAGGTGATCCTGCGTAAACTACTGGCAGTGGAGACGTTGGACTTGAACAGGGCCATCACGATCGCTCAGTCATGCATGACGACGGATAGAAGTCTAAAACAGATATCAGTGAAAAATCGACACTCGGCAAGTACTGTAAATATGATTGATTCGCCGTTTGGCAGAGCGGCACATCGCAGGGCCTACCCAACTGGGTACGCGAAACTTGTGGCTGTCCAAAATCCGCCAGCGGGAATGCATCTGATTTCTCTGTGTTGCCGTTGTGGGTGAAATCACCGGCATTGCTGGAACTGAACCAGCAGTGCTAATTTAAGCAATATAGTTGCAAAGGCTGTCTGAGAGTGGGGCATCTCCAGTGTAAGTGTCCGCAAATGAGCAAGCGTGCTGCGACATACCATGTGGAGAATGATGGTCAGACTAGCGCGGATCCGGATACACAATCCGAGATACCAGAGGAGGAAGTGTATGGACTGTACTCATTCCTAACTAAGAGAAAACCGATAATCATCAACGTGAAATTTAATGGGGTGCCAGTATCGATGGAACTGGACACGGGGGCCAGTCAATCGATAATGAGTCAGAGGGCAGTTGACAAGCTGTGGGATACTAATGCTGTGAGGCCCAGGCTGAGTCCAGTCAATGTGAAGTTACACACGAACACCAAAGAACTCATAATGGTGATTGGCAGTGCCACAATTAAAGTGTTGTATGAAGGTGCGGTTCACGAGTTGCTTCTGTGGATTGTCCCAGGCAATGGCCCAACATGTTCGGCAGGAACTAGCTTGAAAAGAGTCAGATGTGACTGCAATGACATCAAGGCGTTGTTGTCGGAGGAAGATACATGTGCCCAAGTACTGAGCAAGTTCCCCTCGCTGTTCGAACCAGGCGTCGGCAGCTTCACGGGAGCCAAGGTGCAGATCTACGTGGACTCGGATGGAAGACCCATCCATCATAAAGCTCAGGCAGGTCTGCATATGATGAGGGAGAAGATCGAAATCGAACTGGACAGACTCCAGCGTGAAGGGATCATATCACCGGTTGAATTTAATGAATGGGCCAGCCCCATTGTTTCATTGAAAAGTGATGGCACAGTCAGAATCGGTGGAGACTGCAAGGCTACGATCAACAGCGTTTCAAAACAGGATCGGTACCCATTACGAAGGCTGATGACTTGCTTGCAATGCTAGCCGGGGGGAAGTCGTTCACCAAACTGGACTTGATGTCGGCCTACATGACAAAGGAGCTGGTCGAGACATTGAAGAGACTTACGTGCATTAGCACGCATAAAGGACTGTTTATTTATCATAGCTGTCCTTTTGGAATTCACTCGGCTGCAGCAATATTTCAGTGGAACATGGAAAGTCTACTGAAGTCCGTTCCCAGAACCATCGTGTTCCAAGATGACATCCTGATCACAGGTCGTGACTCCTACTCCAAAGTGAACAGCACGTTTAATGAGTTGGTCTTACCACATGTAAAGGTTACACAGCCAGATAGGGGATGGGTGAGTAACAGGAAGAGTAGTGGAAGGAAGGTAGTGCAGGGGTCTCCTGCGGTCATCCCCCTGCAAAAGAGATACACTGTTTTGGGTAGTGTTGAGGGGGATGACTCATTAGGGGAGAGCAGCAGCAGCCAAGTTCATGGCACCGTGGGTGGCTCTGCTGCACAGGAGGGCAGGAAAAAGAATGCAAGAGCGATAGTGGTAGGGGATGCTATTGTAAGGAGAACAGATAGACATTTCTGCGACCGCAACCGAGACTCCAGGATGGTATGTTGCCTCCCTGGTGCAACATTTTGAAGGGGGAGGGTAAACAGCCAGTTGCCGTGGTGCATATAGGTACCAACAATATAGGTAAAAAACGGGATGAGGTCCTACAAGACGAATTTAGGGAGCGAGGAGCTAAATTAAAAAGTAGGATCTCAAAAGTAGTAATCTCAGGATTGCGAGCAGTGCCACATGCTAGTCAGAGTAGGAATTGCAGGATAGCTCAGCTAAATACATAAGAACATAAGAACATAAGAATTAGGAACAGGAGTAGGCCATCTAGCCCCTCGAGCCTGCTCCGCCATTCAAAAGATCATGGCTGATCTGGCCGTGGACTCAGCTCCATTTACCCGCCCGCTCCACATAACCCTTAATTCCCTTATTGGTTAAAAATCTATCTATCTATGATTTGAATACATTCAATGAGCTAGCCTCAACTGCTTCCTTGGGCAGAAAATTCCACAGATTCACAACCCTCTGGGAGAAGTAATTCCTTCTCACCTCGGTTTTAAATTGGCTCCCCCGTATTTTGAGGCTGTGCCCCTTAATTCTAATCTCCCCGACCAGTGGAAACAACTTCTCTGCCTCTATCTTGTCTATCCCTTTCATTATTTTAAATGTTTCTATAAGATCACCCCTCATCCTTCTGAACTCCAATGAGTAAAGACCCAGTCAACTCAATCTATCATCATAAGGTAACCCCCTCATCTCCGGAATCAGCCTAGTGAATCGTCTCTGTACCCGCTCCAAAGCTAGTATATCCTTCCTTAAGTAAGGTGACCAAAACTGCAGTACTCCAGGTGTGGCCTCACCAATACCCTGTACAGTTGCAGCAGGACCTCCCTGCTTTTGTACTCCATCCCTCTCGCAATGAAGGCCAACATTCCATTCGCCTTCCTGATTACCTGTTGCACCTGCAAGCTAACTTTTTTTTGGGATTCATGCACAAGGAGCGGTAGAGGATCCCGCTGACCTGCGGAGGATGCGTGAGTGCCAGGAGATTTACTCGGCCGCGTCCTCCGCCAGGATCAACTGGGAGAAATGTTCCGGACTCCTGGTGGGTCAGTGGCGGGTGGACTCCCTGCCGGAGGAGCTCAGGCCTTTTGCCTGGAGCACGACCCATCTCCTCTATCTGGGAGTCTACCTTAGCCCCGACGAGGGAGCCTGGCCGGCGAACTGGCAGGAGCTGGAGGCCAAGGTCGCCGCTCGCCTAGGGCGCTGGACAGGACTGCTCCGAGTGCTGTCCTACAGGGGTCGAACGCTAGTCATAAACCAGCTGGTGGCCGCAATGTTGTGGTACCGACTGGTCACTTTGACCCCTCCCCCTGCGTTTGTCGCCAAGATACAGAAGAAGCTGGTGGACTTCTTCTGGAACAACAGGAAGCACTGGGTCTCTGCCGCGGTCTTGAGTCTCCCGCTTGAGGAGGGCGGTCAGTCGTTGGTGTGCGTCAGCGCCTAGCTCGCGACTTTCCGTCTTCAGACCCTGCAGAGATACCTTTACGTCGAGCCCCCTCCGAGGTGGTGTGCTCTGGCGAGGTATTTCTTCCGCCAGCAGCGCGACCTCAATTATGACACGCAGCTCCTGTTTGTGAACTTGGGGGGTGCCAGGACCGCCCTCCGGGAGCTGCCTGTCTTTTACAGGGAACTCATCAGGGTCTGGAACAAAGTCTCCACCAAGCGCAGCTCTCCGCCGGCTGGAGTGGCGGCCGTCCTGCAGGAGCCGCTGCTCGGGAATCCGTACCTCCATGACCGAGGTTTTATGTGGCGGTCGGAAGAGAGGGCTGTGGCTGGTGAGGTGACCAGGGTCAGGGACCTGCTCGATGGCGGAGGAGCGGGCTGGATGGCGCCAGACACGCTGGCGCGGCGCCTAAACTCTGCCAACGTCCGCCACGCGGCCGATGCCATCGAGTCGCTAAAAACAGCTCTGGGCCCTGACTCCGTTAGGTGCATCGAGGAGGCTCAAGCACGTGGGGAGATCCCGTCCGAACTGACCCCCGTCCGGACAGAATTCCTCATCGGCGCCAAACCCCGGAACCTCCCTCGGGGGCCGGCGCCTCACAACTTGAGCCGCCTCGGGGAAATCCCCTCCGTGCCTTTCAGTTCCGCGCGGAGGGGTTTCCTGTACGGGCTGCTCCTGCACACTCTCAACTTTGCCATCCTCGCCGGCCGTCCGGACACGCCATGGCGTACCATCTTGCCGTCCGGAGGAGGCGGGGGTCCCCGATGGAGGGCACTCCACGCAGGGGTCCTCCCACTATTCATCGGGGACTTGGCCTGGAGGGTGGTGCACGGAGCAGTGCCGTGCAATAAATTTTTAAGCCGGTTCACGGACTCCCAGGCCGCCTGCAATTTCTGCGGTCTGGAGGAGTCCGTGTTCCATGTTTTTATTGAGTGCACGAGGTTGCAGCCCCTGTTCCATTATTTGAAGGGGCTACTCCTGAAATTCTGGCTGCACTTCAGTCCCACTCTCCTGATCTTTGGGCACCCTGTGCGGAGGGGAGCGGGTAGGTCCGAAGGCCTCCTCGTAGGACTGCTCCTGGGCACGGCCAAGGGTGCCATCAGCCGGTCCAGGCAGCGGGCGGTCGAGGGGGTCGTTCAACCTGACTACCTGCCTCTCTTCCGCTCTTACATCCGGTCCAGGGTGTCCTTGGAGATGGAGCACGCGGTGTCCACCGGTACGCTCGCGGCCTTCCGCGAGAGGTGGGCACCGGAGGGACTGGAGTGCATCATCACGCCCGGCAACCAAATTTTAATTTGATTTTACGTTTTAAAGTTTAATTTGTTTTCATTGCCGGTACTTTTAGTGTCCCCCTCCCCTTTTATAGGGGGCACTGGAAAAATTTGATTGTAGCGCCCCAAAAAAAAAACAAAAAAAAAAAGGCCTTGAAAATGTCTGCTGTGTCACCCAGGCGGGTGGCATGGTTTTAATGTTTATGTTTATTTTCAGGTAAACTCAAAAGAGTTTCATGCACAAGGACCCCCAGGTCCCTCTGCACCGCAGCATGTTGTAGTTTTTTTTCCCAAGGTGGATGACCTCACACTTTCCGACATTGAATTCCATCTGCCAAACCTTAGCCCATTCGCTTAAACTATCTAAATCTCTTTGCAGCCTCTCTGTGTCCTCTACACAACCCACTTTCCCACTAATCTTTGTGTCATCTGCAAATTTTGTTACACTACACTCTGTCCCCTCTTCCAGGTCATCTATGTATATTGTAAACAGTTGTGGTCCCAGCACCGATCCCTGTGGCACACCACTAACCACCAATTTCCAACCCAAAAAGGACCCATTTATCCCGACTCTCTGCTTTCTGTTTGCCAACCAATTCTCTATCCATGCTAATACATTTCCTCCGACTCCGTGTACCTTTATCTTCTGCAGTAACCTTTTGTGTGGCACCTTATCAAATACCTTTTGAAAATCTAAACACACCACATCCATCGGTACATCTCGATCCACCATGCTCGTTATATCCTCAAAGAATTCCAGTAAATTAGTTAAACATGATTTCCCTTCATGAATCCATGCTGCGTCTGCTTGTTTGCACTATTCCTATCTAGATGTCCCGCTATTTCTTCCTTAATGATAGTTTCAAGCATTTTCCCCACTACAGATGTTAAACTAACCGGCCTATAGTTACCTGCCTTTTGTCTGCCCCCTTTTTTAAACAGAGGCGTTACATTAGCTGCTTTCCAATCCGCTGGTACCTCCCCAGAGTCCAGAGAATTTTGGTAGTTTACAACGAATGCATCTCCTATAACCGCCGCCATCTCTTTTAATACCCTGGGATGCATTTCATCAGGACCAGGGGACTTGTCTACCTTGAGTCCCATTAGCCTATCCAGCACTACCCCCCGAGTGATAGTGATTGTCTCAAGGTCCTCCCTTCCCACATTCCTGTGACCAGCAATTTCTGACATGGTTCCTGTGTCTTCCACTGTGAAGACCTAAGCAAAATAATTGTTTAAGGTTTCAGCCATTTCCACATTTCCCATTATTAAATCCCCCTTCTCATCTTCGAAGGGACCAACATTTACTTTTGTCACTCTTTTCCATTTTATATATCTGTAAAAGCTTTTACTATCCGTTTTTATGTTTTGCACAATTTTACCTTCGTAATCTCTTTCCTTTCTTTATTGCTTTCTTCGTCATTCTTTGCTGTCGTTTAAAATTTTCCCAATCTTCTAGTTTCCCACTAACCTTGGCCACCTTATACGCATTGGTTTTTAATTTGATACTCTCCTTTATTTCCTTGGTTATCCACGGCTGGTTATCCCTTCTCTTACCGCCCTTCTTTTTCACTGGAATATATTTTTGTTGAGCACTATGAAAGAGCTCCTTAAAAGTCCTCCACTGTTCCTCAATTGTGCCACTGTTTAGTCTGTGTTTCCAGTCTACTTTAGCCAACTCTGCTCTCATCCCATTTGTTTAAGCATAGTATGCTCGTTTGAGACACTACTTCCTCACCCTCAATCTTTATTATAAATTCAACCATACTGTGATCACACATTCTGAGAGAATCTTTTACTAGGAGATCGTTTATTATTCCTGTCTCATTACACAGGACCAGATCTAAGATAGCTTGCTCCCTTGTAGGTTCTGTAACATACTGTTCTAAGAAACAATCCCATATGCATTCTATGAATTCCTCCTCCAGGCTAGTCCGTGCAATTTGATTTGACCAATCGATATGTAGGTTAAAATCCCCCATAATTACTGCCGTTCCTTTTTCACATGCCTCCATTATTCCCTTGATTATTGCCCGCTTCACCGTGAAGTTATTATTTGGGGGCCTATAAACTATGCCCATCATTAACTTTTTCCCCTTACTATCTCTAATCTCCACCCACAATGATTCAACATTTTGTTCATTAGAGCCAATGTCGCCTCTCACAACTGCCCTGATATCATCCTTTATTAACAGAGCTACCCCACCTCCTTTCCCTTCTTGTCTATCTTTCCGAATCGTCAGATACCCCTGTATGTTTAATTCCCAGTCTTGGCCACCCTGCAACCATGTTTCTGTAATGGCCACCAAATCATACCCATTTGTAATGATTTGTGTCAACAACTCATTTACTTTATTCCGAATGCTGCGTGAGTTTAGGTAGAGTGTTTTAATACTAATTTTTAAACCATGATTTTTAGTTTTGACCCCTCCTGCAGCCCCTTTACATTCAGTGGCCCTTTTTGTTCTTTGCCTTGGGTTTCTCTGCCCTCCACTTTTACTCATCTCCTTTCTGTCTTTTGCTTTTGTCTCCTTTTTGTTTCACTCTGTCTCCCTGCATTGGTTCCCATTCCCTGCCATATTAGTTTAACTCCTCCCCAACAGCACTAGCAAACACTTCCCCTAGGACATTGGTTCTGGTCCTGCCCAGGTGCAGACCGTCCGGTACGTGGCATGAGGAATGGTGCAGAAGGGAGGGATTCAAATTCCTGGGACATTGGAACCGGTTCTGGGGGAGTTGGGACCAGTACAAACCGGACGGTCTGCACTTGGGCAGGACTTGAACCAATGTCCAAGGTGGAATGTTTTCTCGTGCTGTTGGGGAGGGGTTAAACTAGTGGCAGGGGGATGGGAACCTATGCAGGGAGCCAGAGGAAAGTAGAGTGGGGGCAGAAGCAAAAGATAGAAAGAAGAAAAGTAAAAGTGGAGGGCAAAGAAACCCAAGGCAAAAAGCA
Source organism: Pristiophorus japonicus (assembly GCF_044704955.1). NCBI lineage: Eukaryota > Metazoa > Chordata > Chondrichthyes > Pristiophoridae > Pristiophorus > Pristiophorus japonicus. The sequence goes on from NC_091986.1 coordinate 210,111,889, forward strand.
AAAAGGGCCACATTACAGCAAAATTATAAAGGGGCAAAGGGTGTTAATAAGACAAGCCTGAAAGCTCTGTGCCTCAATGCGAGGAGTATTCGCAATAAGGTGGATGAATTAACTGCACAGATAGCAGTTAACGGATATGATATAATTGGCATCACGGAAACATGGCTCCAGGGTGACCAAGGCTGAGAACTCAACATCCAGGGGTATTCAACATTTAGGAAGGATAGACAGAGTGGAAAGGGAGATGGGGTGGCGTTGCTGGTTAAAGAGGAAATTAATGCAATGGTGAGGAATGATATTAGCTTGGATGATGTGGAATCGGTATGGGTGGAGCTATGGAATAACAAAAGGCAGAAAACGCTAGTGGGTGTTGTGTACAGACCACCAAACAGTAGTAATGAGGTGGGTGACAGCATCAAACAAGAAATTAGGGATGTGTGCAATAAAGGTACAACAGTTAACATGGGCGACTTTAATCCACATATTGATTGGGCTAACCAAACTGGTAGCAATGCGGTGGAGAAGGATTTCCTGGAATGTACTAGGGATGGTTTTCTAGATCAATATGTCGAGGAGCCGACAAGAGGGCTGGTCAACCTAGACTAGGTGATGTGTAATGAGAAAGAACTAATTAGCAATCTTGTTGTGCAAGGCCCCTTGGGGAAGAATGACCCTAATATGGTAGATTTCTTTATTAAGATGGAGAGTGACACAATTAATTCAGAGACTAGGGTCCTGAACTTAAGGAAAGGTAACTTCAACGGTATGAGATGTGAATTGGCTAGAATAGACTGGCAAATGATACTTAAAGGGTTGACGGTGGATAGGCAATGGCAAACATTTAAAGATCACATGGATGAACTTCAACAATTGTACATCCCTGTCTGGAGTAAAAATAAAACAGGGAAGGTGGCTCAACCGTGGCTAACAAGGGAAATGAAGGATAGTGTTAAATCCAAGGAAGAGGCATGTAAATTGGCCAGAAAAAGCAACAAACCTGAGGACTGGAATTATTTTATAATTCAGCAGAGGAGGACAAAGGGTTTAATTCGGAGGGGGAAAATAGAGTATGAGAGAAAGCTTGCTGGGAACATAAAAACTGACTGCAAAACCTTCTAAAGATATGTGAAGAGAAAAAGATTATTGAAGACAAACATAGGTTCGTTGCAGTCAGATTCAGGTGAATTTATAATGGGTAACAAAGAAATGGCAGACCAGTTAAACAAAAACTTTGGTTCTATCTTCACGAAGGAAGACACAAATAACCTTCCGGAAATACTAAGGGACCGAGGGTCTCGTAAGAAGGAGGAACTGAATGAAATTCTTATGAGGCGGGAAATTGTGTTCGGGAAATTGATGGGATTGAAAGCCGATAAATCTCCAGGGCCTAATAGTCTGCATCCCAGAGTACTTAAGGGAGTAGTCCTAGAAATAGTGGAAGCATTGGTGATCATTTTCCAACAGTCTATCAACTCTGGATCGGTTCCTATGGACTGGAGGGTAGTTAATGTAACACCACTTTTTAAGAAGGGAAAGAGAGAGAAGGCGGATAATTATAGACCCGTTAGCCTGACATCAGTAGTGGGGAAAATGTTGGAATCAATTATTAAAGATGAAATAGCAGCACAGTGGAAAGCAGTAACGGGATCGGTTCAAGTCAGCATGTATTTATGAAAGGTAAATCCTGCTTGACAAATCTTCTAGAATTTTTTGAGGGTGTAACTGGTAGAGTGGACAAGGGAGAACCAGTGGATGTGGACTTTCAAAAGGCTTTTTACAAGGTCCCACACAAGAGATTGGTGTGCAAAATTAAAGCACATGGTATTGGGGGTAATGTACTAACATGGATAGAGAACTGATTGGCACACAGGAAGCAGAGAGTCGGGATAAACGGGTCCTTTTCAGAATGGCAGGCAGTGATTAGTGGGATGCCGCAGGGCTCAGTGCTGGGAGCCCAGCTATTTACAATATACATTTATGATTTGAATGAGGGAATTGAGTGTAATATCTCCAAGTTTACAGATGACACTAAGCTGGGTGGTGGTGTGAGCTGTGAGGAGGATGCTAAAAGGCTGCAGGGTGACTTGGACAGGTTAGGTGAATGGGCAAATGAGTGGCAAATGCAGTATAATGTGGATAACTCTGAGGTTATCCACTTTGATGGCAAAAACACAAGGGCAGAATATTATCTGAATGGCGGCAGATTAGGAAAAGGGCTGGTGCAACGAGATCTGGGTGTCATGGTACATCAGTCATTGAAAGTTAGCATGCAGGTACAGCAGGCGGTGAAGAAGGCAAATGGTATGTTGGCCTTCATAGCTAGGGGATTTGAGTATAGGAGCAGGGAGGTCTTACTGCAGTTGTACAGGGCCTTAGTGAGGCCTCACCTGGAATATTGTGTTCAGTTTTGGTCTCCTAATCTGAGGAAGGATGTTCTTGCTATTGAGGGAGTGCAGCAAAGGTTCTCCAGACTGATTCCCGGGATGGCAGAACTGACATATGAGGAGAGATTGGATCAACTGGGCCTTTATTCACTGGAGTTTAGAAGGATGAGAGGGGATCTCATAGAAACATTTATAAAATTCTGAAGGGACGGGACAGATTAGATGCAGGAAGAATGTTCCGGATGTTGGGCAAGTCTAGAACCAGGGGACATAGTCTAAGGATAAGCCATTTAGGTCTGAGATGAGGAGAAACTTCTTCACTCAGAGAGTTGTTAACCTGTGGAATTCCCTACCGCTGAGAGTTGTTGATGCCAGTTCATTGGATATATTCAAGAGGGAGTTAGATATGGCACTTTTGGCTAAAGCGATCAAGGGGTATGGAGAGAAAGCAGGAAAGGGGTTCTGAGGGAATGATCAGCCATGATCTTATTGAATGGTGGTGCAGGCTCGAAGGGCCGAACGGCCTACTCCTGCCCCTATTTTCTATGTCTATGTTTCTATCTGAACAACGTGGAAGAGGTTCTACATCGTCTGGACAAATTGAGAATCAGACTGAAACGCTCAAATGTCGAATTCCTGGGGAGGAAAATTGCTGCTGACGGCATCAGGCCCACGGATGCGAAAACCAAGGCCATCAAGAATGCACCCAAGCCGCAGAACATAACGGAGCTGCAATTGTTCTTGGGTCTACTCAACTACTTCTGTAACTTCCTACCTAAATTGAGTACCTGATTAGAACCACTGCACATGCTGCTAAGAAAAGGCGACAACTGGTTGCGGGGTGCATCACAAGACAGAGCTTTTGAGAAAGCCACTAATCTGTTTTGCTCTAACAAGCTGCTGGTACATTATGACCCATGTAAACGTTTAGTATTGGCCTGTGATGCTTCGTCATATGTAATTGGTTGCATACTCCAACAAGCTAATGTGTCGGGTAAACTTCAACCAGTCGCGTATGCTTCAAAAAGTTTGACTAAAGCAGAAAGAGCCTACAGCATGGTAGCGAAAGAAGCACTAGCCTGTGTGTATGGGGTTAAAAAGATGCATCGGTACCTGTTTGGTCTTCGGTTTGAACTGGAGATAGATCACAAGCCGCACGGTTCTCTGAAAACAAAGTTATCAATATCAATGCTTCATCCCACATCCAGAGGTGACGCCGACATTATCTGCTTATGATTATGTCATTCGCTATAGACCTAGCACAGAGAATTGTGTCGATGCTTTGAGCTGTCTGCCGTTGCCCACATCGGAGTTGGAAACGCCACAACCGGCGGACCTATTGTTAGTTATGGATGCTTTTGAGAGTGAAGGAACCCCTGTTACGGCTCAACAAGTTAAGACCTGGACCAGCCAGGGCCCGATTTTATCGGTGGTGAAGAGTTGCATCCTCAAAGGTGATTCGTCTGCCATACCCAAGCAAATAATGTGTGAGGAGACCAAACCTTATATTCGTCGCAAAGACAAACTCTCTATTCAGTCGGATTGTATACTGTGGGGCAATCGTGTTGTTATGCCCAAGAAAGAGAGAAATTTGTACGTGAGCTACATAGCACACATCCTGGTATTGTAATGATGAAAGCCATCGCCAGGTCTCATGTATGGTGGCTGGAAATTGACTCTGAGCTGGAATCATGTGTTCATCAGTGCAACACTTGCATGCAGCTCAGCAAAGCACCAGCAGAATCGCCGCTGAGTCTGTGGTCGTGGCCATCCAAACCATGGTCCAGGATCCGCATAGACTTTGCAGGTCCCTTCCTGGAGAAGATGTTTTTACTTGTGGTGGATGCATATTCGAAGTGGATATGGTGTATAATCATCTCATTCAGCACATCCACAGGTACTGTCATAGCCAAGGAGGGCAACAGAGTATTTATTGTGAAGCTCAAAAATGGGCAAACATGCAGGAAACATATGGATCAGACAAAGCTGCGGCTCACAGATGAACCGGAACAGTTGGAGGAAGAGACAATCGACGACCAACCAGAGGACAGAGGACTCAGTGGTCATCAGTGAATCGGGACTTTCAATCACTGACATATTCAATGAAAATGGACTTTCAATCCCTGACATGGCCATTGCCACTCCCACCAGGTCAGCCACCCAGCCACCAGTCACAATGGACTCTGAACACTCACCCAAGGCTGGAGTTGAACTGAGACGGTCAACCCGGGAGCGTAAAATACCGGACCATCTCAATTTGTAAAAGACTGTGTTAATATCTCAGAGGGGGGTATTGACATGGAGGTACTTTTGGGATCACTAGCCACTAGATGGCATCACTGTTGAAGGCTATTGGGCTGCACTCACGTGTATGCAGTCCAAGTATAAAAGGCCAGCCATTTTGAACATTAGTCACTTTGGGCCTAAATAAAGCAGAGCCAAGTTATACCTCTTGGAGTTAAACAGTACTCAGTCCAACAGTCATTGCATACACAACACTCAGCTTTGAAGCACTGACCACACTCGATCAGCTTCGCTGGGCAGGCCACGTAGTTTGTATGCCAGACATGAGACTCCTTAAGCCAATGCTTTATGTGGAGCTCCTTCGCGGCAAATGAGCCAAAGGTGGGCAGCGGAACTGTTACAAGGACACGCTCAAAGCCTCCCTGGTAAAGTGCGACATGACCACTGACACCTGGGAGTCCCTGGCTGAAGACCGCCCTAGGTGGAGAATTTGCAACAGGAGGGGCGTTGAGCTCTTTGAATCTCAAAGCCGAGAGCATGAAGAGGTCAAGCGCAGGCAGCGGAAGGAGTGTGTGGCAAACCAGTCCCACCCAACCCTTCCCTCGGCGACTATCTGTCCCACCTGTGACAGTCTGTGGGTCTTGTTTTGGACTGTTCAGCCACCAAGGAACTCACTTCAGGAGTGGAAGAAAGTCTTCCTCAAATCCGAGGGACTGCCTATGGTGATGATGTCGAAAGTAATAAGTCCAAAATGAAACAAAATGGTGGGTGAGCACCATTTTGTTTTTCAGATTTCTGTTCAATCTGAATGCATTCAGCAAACAGCCCATTAGGACCCATCGGTAATAATACAGTTCTCATACTTCTCAACACCGAGGTTCATGGACAACCAGTATAAATGATGAATGCTTCATTTATCCAGATGTGCTATGTATAAGCTTAGTTGAAATAGCGCAGCGATGATATTATATGGGGCATTTTGTAGAAGAGGCCTTAAGAGATGTGCATGATACCCTGATCAAAATGTGCAGTGAACCTTTTTGGACCAGAGTGAGGGGGACTAGCCAAAAATAAAATACATAACCTGACAGCGACCATGGGTGAAGAGAGGCAGCCATATCCTACGAATAACACGATGCCTTGACGAGGGCCTCGACTGACTCCCAGAGGCACCTCTGATACATCTCGCTGAATCTTAACTCCCGATAAATGGTGGGCTGGGGTCGTGTCAGAAGCTAAAATGCCAGAAGATCTGAAACGGGACTCCAACATGCCTCGAACCCGCCCACGTCCGGATTTAACCGAGAGGCGGGACCAGGGCTCGGCGACCAATCCGCTCACGGGAGGCGAGTTGGTCATTTAAATGTGATAATGAGGCCGCCTGCCTTCATTTCAACCTTTTAAGCTGATGTGGGCCGGGTGTCCTGGGCCTTGGGGAACCTGGCAGCTGAAAGGAGGCGAGTCGAGCTGGATCCATGAGGTGAGGGCCTTTACTGCACTGCTTGTGGGCCGGGAGGAGCAGGAGGGTTTCCGCCAGGCCCAACAACCTGTCTGTCTGCTACTCCCGACTACCATTGGACCTCTCCCCACACTGTAACCGGGACACCTCCCGCGATCAGAGTCCACCCCCGGACCACCATCAGACCCCCCCCCATCTCCCCCTGTCGCCAGCGCGATTCTGGCCAACATCTCTTGGTGGCTTCAAACAAACCTGACCCAACTCTCATAAAAAAATAAGAAATAGGAGCAGGAGTAGGCCATACTGCCCCTTGAGCCTGCTCCACCATTTAATACGATCATGGCTGATCCGATCATGGACTCAGGTCCACTTCCCTGCCCGCTCCCCATAATGCCTTATTCCCGTATCGGTTAAAAAACTGACGATCTCTGTCTTAAATTTATTCAATGATCCGGCCTCCAAAGCTCTCTGAGGCAGCGAATTCCACAGATTTACAACCCTCTGAGAGAAGAAATTCCTCCTCATCTCAGCTTTAAATGGGTGGCCCCTTATTCTAAGATTGTGCCCTCTAGTTCTATCAGTGGAAACATTCTCTCTGCATCCACCTTGTCAAGCCCCCTCATAATCTTAAACGTTTCGATAAGGTCACCTCTCATTCTTCTGAATTACAATGAGTAGAGACCCAACCTACTCAACCTTTCCTCATAAGCCAACCCCCTCATCTCCGGAATCAACCTAGTGAACCTTCTTTGAATTGCCTCGAAAGCAAGTATATGCTTTCGTAAATATGGAAACCAAAACTGCACGCCGTATTCCAGGTGTGGTCTCACCAATATTTTCTATAACCGTAGCAAGACTTCCCTGCTTTTAAATTCCATCCCCTTTGCAATAAAGGCCAAGATACCATTGGCCTTCCTGATCACTTGCTGTACTCGCATACTAACCTTTTGTGTTTCATGCACAAGTACACCCAGGTCCCGCTGTACTGCAGCACTTTGCAATATTTCTCCATTTAAATAATAACTTGTTCTTTGATTTTTTTTTCTGCCAAAATGCATGATCTCACACTTTCCAACATTATACTCCATCTGCCAAATTTTTGCCCACTCTGCATCTACCCTGTCAAGCCCTATAAGAATGTTGTATGTTTCAATGAGATCACCTATCGCTCTTCTAAGCTCTAGAGAATATAGGTCTAGTGTACTAAATTATGAATGATTATGTAAATATGATCAGCATTTCCCTGACAGCACAGCGAAGTGAAGAATCCTCAGACCAGCTTATCTTGGTCACCCAGTCTGAATATGATTGCATAAGAATTTATTTTTGCGCTGCACTGTGATTGGGAAAGGAAATTGAATTTGAGGAGCGAGATTTTTGCTAATGAATCACAAATTAGAAGGGTTAAAAAAAAGGCAAATTTTAACCACAAAGAAAGAAAATAAAAAGGCTAAGAATATGATTGTGTAGTGCCTGTCCTTATTTTGGACACTACGGGTGCCATTTTGAGTCAAAAATAACATCAGAACCACGCCCACTTTCAGGGGCAAGCGAGTTTCCAGGCCAAAGCCAATTAATCATGGGAAGAATAGCAGGGTAGTCTTGGCAAAGAAAATATACTCGATGTTCATGATACGACAGGCACAAGAAATGATAAAAGTGTATCTTTCATATTCTCCTCAAAGAATCATAGAATGGTTACAGCATGGTAGGGGGCCATTCAGCCCTTCGAGCCTGTGCTGGCTCTCTGCACGAGCACCTCAGCTAGTCCCACTACACTCCCACCTCCATCCCTCCACCCCCCTGCCCTTTCCCCATAGCCCTGCAAATTTTCTTCCGCTTCACGTATTTATCCAATTCCCCTTTTTGAAAGCCACGACTGAGTCTGCCTCCACCACCCTTTTAGGCACTGCTTTCCAGATCCTAATCACTCGCTGCGCAAAAGAGAGTTTTTCCCAAGTGTCACCTCTGGTTGAACAGCAATTTGTTGAACAGCGAGTTCACCTGACTGTGCAAAATCGTAGATAAAAGGGAAAAAAAACCTAATATTCCTTTTGTACAATGTGCTCGCTTCAAGTATTCATTGTTTTGACACTCTATTACTAACAGAATGAAATAGCAAAGGGCTTCAAATATCACAATGGTCCGCTCGGGCGTTTGAAACATGCTGAGTCTCAGAGGTACATCCTGTGCTCGACCGTGTCAAACCTTACACTCCCAATCCTCTTGAGGCAACACATCCCATTTCCTCCTCGAACTTTAAAAGTTCCAGGAGTTGATGGATATGGATCCTGTGGCCGGCGATAAGCCGTGTTTAAATGGACAGTGATGAATGCTCCTGGCTAGCAATGATTTTAGTGCCGGCTGGAGTTCATGTCTAAATTTCCAACGGGGTGAAAGGTCACCATTACGGGGCCGAGCTGGTGCAGGGTCTTCTGGGAGCCTCGGGTGAAGCACACTTCCAGTTGAGCCAGTGGAATGTATAATAATAATAACTTGTATTTATATAAAGCTTTTAACGTAGTGCTGCAAGATGAAAAAATAGATACTGACCAGTGAGGGAAAGAGACAAAGGGCGGGAGAAGGAAGTGTAAACAGAGTACATGGCTCAGGGCTGAAGCGCCAGCCAAAATGCGCACAAAGACAGACACAGACGAGAAACTAAAACAAATAAAGAAATCGAATTTACATGGTGAATACTAACAGAAAATAAGGATTCTATAATATTAGAATCAGTCTGATCAAGATTAATGCATGCACCCGCGAGTATGCTCACAGGTTTGTCGAGCTGTTGATGGGTTGTTCAGCCCTCTGCCTGCCTCTCTTCCACGGTTACATCCGAGCCAGTGTGTCCCTGGAGATGGAGCACACACGGCCTTCCGCGAGAGGTGGGTGCCGGAGGGACTGGAGTGCATCATCACCCCCGGCAACCTAATTTTAATTTGATTTTATATGTTTTAAAGTTGAATTTGTTTATTGCCTGGTTTTAGTGTCCCCCTCCCCTTTTATAGGGGGCACTTGTATAATTTGCCTCTTGGTGCCCTAAAAAACCCCACAAAAAACCCCACAAAAAACCCCCAAAAAAACCCCAAAAAGGGCACTTGAAAAATGTTTGGCGTGTCCCCCCCTCCCCGCAAAGGGGGCACCTGATTTATTGTTTAATCGTTTACAACCAAAAGAGTTGTAGAGCTGTTGAGGGGTCGTTCAACCCGCTGCCTGCCTCACTTCCACGGTTACATCCGAGCCAGGGTGTCCCTGGAGATGGAGCACGCAGTGTCCACCGGTACGCTCGCGGCCTTCCACGAGAGGTGGGCGCTGGAGGGACTGGAATGCCTCATCACCCCCGGCAACCAAATTTTAATTTGGTTTTATATGTTTTAAAGTTCAATTTGTTTTATTGCCGGTTTAGTGTCCCCCCAGTCAGGGGGCACTTGTATAATTTGACTCTCGGAGCCCTAAAAAAACCACAAAAAGCCCCACAAAAAAACCCAAAAAAAGGGCACTTGAAAAGTGTTTTGAGTGTCCCCTTCCTTTAATCAGGGGGCACTTGAGTTAATGTTTATTTTTGTTCTCAACAAAAGAGTGGTCGAGCTGTTGAGGGGTTGTTCAGCCCGACTGCCTGCCACTCTTGCGTGGTTACATCGGAGCCAGAGCGTCCCTGGAGATGGAGCACACGGTGTCCACCGGTACGCTCGCGGCCTTCCGCGAGAGGTGGGCGCCGGAGGGACTGGAGTGCATCATCACCCCCGGCAACCAAATTTTAATTTGATGTTTTTTGTCTAAAGTTTACTTTGTTTAATGTGCCAGTTTTATTCCCACCACTCCGCCTCCTTTTAGCCAGGGGGCATTTGTATAATTTGTGTTTTTAGTGCCCTCAAAAACCCCCCCCCAAAAAACAAAAAACAAGGGGGCAGTTGTTTGAAAATGTTTGGAGTGTCCCCCCCACCCCCCCGCCCCTTAATCAGTGGGCACTTGACTTTGATTTAATGATTTTTATTGTTCACAACAAAATAGTTGTAGAATTGTTGAGTTGGGAGTGGCTTAGCCAGTCACGTGATGTCCACAAGACTCAATAAAACCCCAGCCAGTTGGGTTCAGGGGATCCACGATGAGGCAGGTGGTTGTGAGCCCGGTGGATGAACTGCTGGACACAAGACTCCCATAGCAAGCGCGCTACGTGGGATCAGACCAGCCATGATTGTATTGAATGGCGGAGCAGGCTCGAGGGGTCAAATGGCCTACTCCTGCTCCTATTTCTTATGTTCTTATGTTCTTATGTTCAGGGATCTGTGTGCGTTAAAAAGATGCAAATCTCTGCAGCTTAAACCTGTGACTTCAAACAATGGCTTTGCATGTCTTCGTGAAACACTCATTTCATCTGGAGGCTTGATTCAGGGAACTCCAGCAGCGACAAGTCAGCAATAATTGTCACTTTCTTCTCCAACTCCACAGAATGCCTTCGAGCTAATCACAGCACAATCTGAGGATCAAACGCGCTGTATTATTTTTCTTGTCTAATCTTTTTAAGCTGCTCGAATAAATCCAGTCTTCGTCCTTATGTCCATGACTGAAACTATACGACCGCATCTCGTCTCACCTGTAGAGTCTCCCCCTCCACAAAGCATGTTCTGTCGACCAGAGCTGCAGCCAAAGCAGCTGATGCTGAGAGGAAGGTCGGGGCAGGAGGAGGCCATTCAATCCCCTCGAGCCTGTTCCACCATTCAACTAGAGAGGAAGACTTGCATTTATATAGCACCTTTCACGACCACCGGGCCTCTCGAAGCGCTTTATAGCCAATGAAGTACTTGTACTGTGGTCACTGTTGTAATGTCGGCAACATGGCAGCCAATTTACGCACAGCAAGCTCCCACAAACAGCAATGTGATAATGACCAGATAATCTGTTTTGTGATGTTGGTTGAGGGATAAATATTGGCCAGGACACCGGCGATAAATCCCCTGCTGTTCTTCAAAATAGTGCCATGGGATCTTTCACGTCCACCTGAGAGAGCAGACGGCGCCTCGGTTTAACGTCTGATCATGTCTGATCTGTATCTTAACTCCATCTGCCCATCTTGGCTCCATAACCCTTAATACCCTTGCATAATATAATGCTCTCAAACTCAGGTGTGAAAGTTTCAATTGAAACCCCGCCGCCACCCTCCCCCCCGACCCCCAGCGTCAACAGCTTTCTGGGGGGGAGACGTTCCAGATTTGCACTACCCTTTGCGTGAAGAAATGCTTCCTGACATCACCCCTTAACGGCTTGGCTCTAATTTTAAGATTATGTCCCCTTGTTCTGGACTCCCCCGACCAGAGGACATTGTTACAGTTAGATGTAGTCCTTACTACTAGGGGAATCAAGGCGAGAAAGCAGGAATGGGGTACTGAGGTTGCATGTTCAGACATGAACTCATTGAATGGTGGTGCAGGCTCGAAGGGCCGAATGGCCTACTCCTGCATCTATTTTCTATGTTTCTATGTTTCTCTCTATCGAGCCTATCAATTCCTTTAATTATCTTAAACAACTCAATGAGACAAATCTTTAATCTTCTAGACTCGAGGGAATATAAGCTTTGTCTATGCAATCTGTCCTCATAATTTAACCCTCTAAGCCCTGGTAGCGTCTGGTGAATCTGCACCACCAGCAAGGTCAGGAGAGGATTAACCCCTTCAAACAAATGAACTGAATTAAAATCTGAAGGGCAAAAATTTACTCTGGTTGCTATGTGTTACAATATTGTCAATGCATTTTTGAAAATTGACCAATATTTCATGCATGAGAAGAATGGGTTTAGAAACATAGAAACATAGAAAATAGGTGCAGGAGTAGGCCATTCGGCCCTTCTAGCCTGCACCGCCATTCAATGAGTTCATGGCTGAACATTCAACTTCAGTACCCCATTCCTGCTTTCTCGCCATACCCCTTGATCCCCCTAGCAGTAAGGACCTCATCTAACACCTTTTTGAATATATTTAGTGAATTGGCCTCAACAACTTTCTGTGGTAGAGAATTCCACAGGTTCACCACTCTCTGGGTGAAGAAGTTCCTCCGCATCTCGGTCCTAAATGGCTTACCCCTTATCCTTAGACTGTGACCCCTGGTTCTGGACTTCCCCAACATTGGGAACATTCTTCCTGCATCTAACCTGTCTAACCCCGTCAGAATTTTATATGTTTCTATGAGGTCCCCTCTCATTCTTCTGAACTCCAGTGAATACAAGCCCAGTTGATCCAGTCTTTCTTGATAGGTCAGTCCCGCCATCCCGGGAATCAGTCTGGTGAACCTTCGCTGCACTCCCTCAATAGCAAGAATGTCCTTCCTCAGGTTAGGAGACCAAAACTGTGCACAATACTCCAGGTGTGGCCTCACCAAGGCCCTGTACAATTGTAGTAACACCTCCCTGCCCCTGTACTCAAATCCCCTTGCTATGAAGGCCAACATGCCATTTGCTTTCTTAACCGCCTGCTGCACCTGCATGCCAACCTTCAATGACTGATGTACCATGACACCCAGGTCTCTTTGCACCTCCCCTTTTCCTAATCTGTCACCATTCAGATAATAGTCTGTCTCTCTATTTTTACCACCAAAGTGGATAACCTCACATTTATCCACATTATACTTCATCTGCCATGCATTTGCCCACTCACCTAACCTATCCAAGTCGCTCTGCAGCCTCACAGCATCCTCCTCACAGCTCACACTGCCACCCAACTTAGTGTCATCCGCAAATTTGGAGATACTACATTTAATCCCCTCATCTAAATCATTAATGTACAGTGTAAACAGCTGGGGCCCCAGCACAGAACCTTGCGGTACCCCACTAGTCACTGCCTGCCATTCTGAAAAGTACCCATTTACTCCTACTCTTTGCTTCCTGTCTGACAACCAGTTCTCAATCCATGTCAGTACACTACCCCCAATCCCATGTGCTCTAACTTTGCACATCAATCTCTTGTGTGGGACCTTGTCGAACGCCTTCTGAAAGTCCAAATATACCACATCAACTGGTTCTCCCTTATCCACTCTACTGGAAACATCCTCAAAAAATTCCAGAAGATTTGTCAAGCATGATTTCCCTTTCACAAATCCATGCTGACTTGGACCTATCATGTCACCTCTTTCCAAATGCACTGCTATGACATCCTTAATAATTGATTCCATCATTTTACCCACTACCGATGTCAGGCTGACCGGTCTATAATTCCCTGTTTTCTCTCTCCCTCCTTTTTTAAAAAGTGGGGTTACATTGGCTACCCTCCACTCCATAGGAACTGATCCAGAGTCAATGGAATGTTGGAAAATGACTGTCAACGCATCCACTATTTCCAAGGCCACCTCCTTAAGTACTCTGGGATGCAGTCCATCAGGCCCTGGGGATTTATCGGCCTTCAATCCCATCAATTTCCCCAACACAATTTCCCGGCTAATAAGGATTTCCCTCAGTTCCTCCTCCTTACTAGACCCCCCGACCCCTTTTATAACCGGAAGGTTGTTCGTGTCCTCCTTCGTGAATACCGAACCAAAGTACTTGTTCAATTGGTCCGCCATTTCTTTGTTCCCCGTTATGACTTCCCCTGATTCTGACTGCAGGGGACCTACATTTGTCTTTACTAACCTTTTTCTCTTTACATATCTATAGAAACTTTTGCAATCCGTCTTAATGTTCCCTGCAAGCTTCTTCTCATACTCCATTTTCCCTGCCCTAATCAAACCCTTTGTCCTCCTCTGCTGAGTTCTAAATTTCTCCCAGTCCCCAGGTTCGCTGCTATTTCTGGCCAATTTGTATGCCACTTCCTTGGCTTTAATACTATCCCTGATTTCCCTTGATAGCCACGGTTGAGCCACCTTCCCTTTTTTATTTCTATGCCAGACAGGAATGTACAATTGTTGTAATTCATCCATACGGTCTCTAAATGTCTGCCATTGCCCATCCACTGTCAACCCCTTAAGTATCATTCGCCAATCCATCTCAGCCAATTCACGCCTCATACCTTCAAAGTTAGCCTTCTTTAAGTTCTGGACCATGGTCTCTGAATTAACTGTTTCATTCTCCATCCTAATGCAGAATTCCACCATATTATGGTCACTCTTCCCCAAGGGGCCTCGCACAACGAGATTGCTAATTAATCCTTTCTCATTACATAACACCAAGTCTAAGATGGCCTCCCCCCTAGTTGGTTCCTCGACATATTGGTCTAAAAAACCATCCCTTATGCACTCCAGAAAATCCTCCTCCACCGTATTGCTTCCAGTTTGGTTAGCCCAATCTATGTGCATATTAAAGTCACCCATTATAACTGCTGCACCTTTATTGCACGCACCCCTAATTTCCTGTTTGATGCCCTCCCCAACATCACTACTACTGTTTGGAGGTCTGTACACAACTCCCACTAACGTTTTTTGCCCTTTGGTGTTCTGCAGCTCTACCCATATAGATTCTACATCATCCAAGCTAATGTCCTTCCTAACTATTGCCTTAATCTCCTCCTTAACCAGCAATGCTACCCCACCTCCTTTTCCTTTTATTCTATCCTTCCTGAATGTTGAATACCCCTGGATGTTGAGTTCCCAGCCCTGCTCATCCTGGAGCCACGTCTCCGTAATCCCAATCACATCATATTTGTTAACATCTATTTGCACAGTTAATTCATCCACCTTATTGCGGATACTCCTTGCATTAAGACACAAAGCCTTTAGGCTTGTTTTTTTAACACCCTCTGTCCTTTTAGAATTTTTCTGTACAATGGCCCTTTTTGTTCTTTGCCTTGGGTTTCTCTGCCCTCCACTTTTCCTCATCTCCTTTCTGTCTTTTGTTTTTGCCTCCTTTTTGTTTCCCTCTATCTCCCTGCATTGGTTCCCATCCCCCTGCCATATTAGTTTAACTCCTCCCCAACAGCACTAGCAAACACTCCCCCGAGGACATTGGTTCCGATTCTGCCCAGGTGCAGACCGTCCGGATTGTACTGGTCCCACCTCCCCCAGAACCGGTTCCAATGCCCCAGGAATTTGAATCCCTCCCTGCTGCACCATTGCTCAAGCCACGTATTCATCTGAGCTATCCTGCGATTCCTACTCTGACTAGCACGTGGCACTGGTAGCAATCCCGAGATTACTACTTTTGAGGTCCTACTTTTTAATTTAGCTCCTAGCTCCTTAAATTCATTTCGTAGGAACTCATCCCTTTTTTTACCTATGTCATTGGTACCAACGTGCACCACGACAACTGGCTGTTCTCCCTCCCTTTTTAGAATGTCCTGCACCCGCTCCGAGACATCCTTGACCCTTGCACCAGGGAGGCAACATACCATCCTGGAGTCTCGGTTGCGGCCGCAGAAACGCCTATCTATTCCCCTTACAATTGAATCCCCTATCACTATCGCTCGCCCACTCTTTTTCCTGCCCTCCTGTGCAACAGAGCCAGCCACGGTGCCATGAACTTGGCTGCTGCTGCCCACTCCTGATGAGTCATCCCCCTCAACAGCACTCAAAGCAGTGTATCTGTTTTGCAGTGGGATGACCACAGGGGACCCCTGCACTACCTTCCTTGCACTACTCTTCCTGCTGGTCTTCCATTCCCTCGCTGGCTGTGGACCCTTCTCCTGCGGTAAGACCAACTCGCTACACGTGATACTCACGTCATTCTCAGCATCGTGGATGCTCCAGAGTGAATCCACCTTCAGCTCCAACTCCGCAACGCGGACCGTCAGTAGCCGGAGGTGGACACACTTCCCGCACATGTAGTCGTCAGGGACACTGGTGTTGTCCCCGTGTTCCCACATGGTACAGGAGGAGCATATCACATGACCGAGCTGTCCTGCCATGACTTAACCCTTAGATACACTTAAATTGCCGACAACAATGTTAAAAGTTACTGACAAAGAAAAAGAAAAACTACTCACCAATCAGCAGCCAATCACTTACCACGTTGGCTGTGACGTCACCTTTTGATTTCTTTCTACTTCTTTTTTGCCTTCTCTCCCAGCTGGAGCTGCACCGGTACGCCTCTCTGGACTCCCGCCTCTCTCGACGCTCCCCGGACTGCTGAGCCTTTTATAGGCCGCTGCCTCTCTCGACTCCCGCCTCTCTCGACGCTCCCCGGACTGCTGAGCCTTTTATAGGCCGCTGCCTCTCTCGACTCCCGCCTCTCTCGACGCTCCCCGGACTGCTGAGCCTTTTATAGGCCGCTGCCTCTCTCGACTCCCGCCTCTCTCGACGCTCCCCGGACTGCTGAGCCTTTTATAGGCCGCTGCCTCTCTCGACTCCCGCCTCTCTCGACGCTCCCCGGACTGCTGAGCCTTTTATAGGCCGCTGCCTCTCTCGACTCCCGCCTCTCTCGATGCTCCCCGGACTGCTGAGCCTTTTATAGGCCGCTGCCTCTCTCGACTCCCGCCTCTCTCGACGCTCCCCGGACTGCTGAGCCTTTTATAGGCCGCTGCCTCTCTGGACTCCCGCCTCTTAGGGAAAGAAATTGGGTTGTTTAGCGCCACAATTAGCACCAGAGAGGGGCGCTAAGGGGTTGCTCAACACCTCCCGCCCAAGCGCCGTGCTGTCAGCGCCTGCCGCGAACGTCAGTGACGGTTTAGCGCGGCGCCGACAGTTTGCGCTGCGCTCGCTAGCCCCGCCCACTGGGTGACGTCATCGAGTGTCCAACGCCCCCGGAACCCTGCGTTTGCTAACTTCACCCTCCCGCCTGCCATAGCGCCCGGCGCCGGGACCAGCGGGGGAAAGCAGGCGGTCCAGCGACGTTCTCGGGGCGATATCGTCTGGAGTGCAAGATAAGGGCTGAAACGTCAGTGTTTCAACTTCTATTTATGTGTTGCCACAGTGGGGACGTGTGGGTGAAGGTTTATTGAAATTTTCACAAGGAATTTTCTTATTCAGCTTCTGGCGCTGGGATCCTAGCAGCAAAATTGAATAGGCCTCGTGCTCTATCTCGCCGCTCGCGCCAGAAGAGGTATGGAAAATGGTCCACAGTGTCCAAAGCTTCGTTGTGGATTTTGATAACCCGGGGTCAGTGCTGTGTGGCGCGGTCCAAATAACTGAAATGAGTTCATGTATCCGCGCCAATTGTGCTTCTCCACCATGTTTTAGTGCTTCAGCAGGGATTCCATCTGCTCCCAAGGCCTTGTTGTTCTTCAGTGTCGAATGGTCTTTTCAACCTCATGCCGGGCAGGGCTTGTGCTGAGATGGTGGTGGGTGGCATGCTGCGGGATGGAGTCGAGGACACTCACGTCGAAGACAGAGTCTCAGTTAAGGAGATTTTCAAAGTGCCCCTTCCAGCGGGCACTGACTGCCTCTCTGTCCTTGATGAGCACCTCTCCATTCTTGGCCCGAAGTGGGGTAGGACCTTGGTGTAGGTGGTCTTGACTGTGGTGAAGAATCCTCGCACATCATGGTTGTTGGCTAGTTGCTTGATCTCCTGTGCTTTCTCCACCCACCCTCTGTTCTGCTTCTGGTTTGTCTTTCCAGAAGAAGGTGTAGCCACCACCTTGTTCTTTGAGCTGGCCTTTCACTGCCCGCCGGGTCTTGCAGAGGGCGGTGATATCAACATCGAAACGTCCGGGCAACGATAGCAGCGCGGGTTCCGGTCTGTCGCTGTTGGAGTTGTCCATGAGGGTCCTGACATTCCAGATCCAGAACTTCATTTTGAAGGGTGGAAGATGCCGATGCGTTAATTCTTTTAACGTGAGGTGGCCGTTGCACACCAGTCACCGCACGGGCTTGGCAGAGCAAGGTCTTGGTCCAGTGGCAAGGAGGGTCCAAGAGGACTGGAGACCAGGCTGGTGGGTCTAGTACATACATACATACACAAACATACTCCGACTGTCCTCCCTCCTCCTTCCCGCAGATCCTCTCTACCTGGGTTTCACTTCGCTGTTGGCCCGTGCTGCTCCTTCCCTGGGCCACGATCCCGCTGCTGCTCCACACTGTGCCACTCCTGGGTCTCGACCTCGCCGCTCCTCCGGGCCTCGCCGGTCCCAACCCTTGGAACCGACCTCCACTCCTCGCCACTCCCAACCTCCGCTCCTCACCGCTCCTGACCCCTGCTCCTCGCCGTTCCCGACCTCCGCTCCTCACCACTCCCAACCTCCGCTCCTCACCGCTCCTGACCCCCGCTCCTTGCCGTTCCCGACCTCCGCTCCTCACCACTCCCAACCTCCGCTCCTCGCCGCTCCCGACCTCGACTCCTTGCCGTTCCCGACCTCCGCTCCTCGCCGCTCCCAACCTCCGCTCCTCGCCGTTCCCGACCTCCGCTCCTTGCCGTTCCCGACCTCCGCTCCTCACCGCTCCTGACCCCCGCTCCTTGCCGTTCCCGACCTCCGCTCCTCACCGCTCCTGACCCCCGCTCCTTGCCGTTCCCGACCTCCGCTCCTCGCCATATCCGACCTCCACTCCTCGCCGCTCCCAACCTCCGCTCCTCACCGCTCCTGACCCCCGCTCCTTGCCGTTCCCGACCTCCGCTCCTCACCACTCCCAACCTCCGCTCCTCACCGCTCCTGACCCCCGCTCCTTGCCGTTCCCGACCTCCGCTCCTCGCCACTCCCAACCTCCGCTCCTCACCGCTCCTGACCCCCGCCCCTCGCCGTTCCCAACCTCTGCTCCTCACCACTCCCAACCTCCGCTCCTTGCCGTTCCCGACCTCCGCTCCTCGCCGCTCCCAACCTCCGCTCCTCGCCGCTCCCGACCTCCGCTCCTCACCGCTCCCGACCTCCGCTCCTTGCCGCTCCCAACCTCCGCTCCTTGCCGTTCCCGACCTCCGCTCCTTGCCGTTCCCGACCTCCGCTCCTCACCACTCCCAACCTCCGCTCCTCGTCGCTCCCAACCTCCGCTCCTCACCGCTCCCAACCTCCGCTCCCGACCTCCGCTCCTCACCGCTCCCGACCTCCGCTCCTCACCACTCCCAACCTCCGCTCCTCACCGCTCCCGACCTCCGCTCCTCACCGTTCCCGACCTCCGCTCCTCACCGCTCCCGACCTCCGCTCCTCACCGCTCCCAACCTCCGCTCCTCGTCGCTCCCAACCTCCGCTCCTCACCGCTCCCAACCTCCGCTCCCGACCTCCGCTCCTCACCGCTCCCGACCTCCGCTCCTCACCACTCCCAACCTCCGCTCCTCACCGCTCCCGACCTCCGCTCCTCACCGTTCCCGACCTCCGCTCCTCACCGCTCCCGACCTCCGCTCCTCACCGCTCCCGACCTCCACTCCTCACCGCTCCCGACCTCCACTCCTCACCGCTCCCAACCTCCGCTCCTCGCCGCTCCCAACCTCCACTCCTCACCGCTCCCGACCTCCACTCCTCACCGCTCCCGACCTCCGCTCCTCACCGCTCCCAACCTCCGCTCCTCGCCGCTCCCAACCTCCACTCCTCACCGCTCCCGACCTCCGCTCCTCACCGCTCCCAACCTCCGCTCCTCGCCGCTCCCGACCTCCGCTCCTCGCCATATCCAACCTCCGCTCCTCACCGCTCCCAACCTCCGCTCCTCACCGCTCCCGACCTCCACTCCTCACCGCTCCCGACCTCCGCTCCTCGTCGCTACCGACCTCCACTCCTCGCCGCTCCCGACCTCCGCCCCTCGCCGCTCCCGACCTCCGCTCCTCGCCACTCCCGACCTCCGTTCCTTGCCGTTCCCGACCTCTGCTCCTCACCACTCCCAACCTCTGCTCCTCACCACTCCAGACCTCCTCCCCTCGCCGCTCCCGACCTCCAACCTTCGCTTCCGATCTCCTCTCCTCGCCGCTTCCGACCTCCGCTCCCGACCTCTGCTTCTCGCCGCTCCCGACCTCTGACCTCCGCTCCCGACGTCTGACCTCCGGCTCCTCACCAGTCCTGGGTCGCAACCACTCTGTTGGGCTTTACCCCGCTCCAATCAGCTACCTTGATTCTGGTGATGTCGATTTTTGTCGCCCTCTTTGATTTTGTCGCCCTCTCGGGTGGCTCGTGCTGCTCCCTGCAGTGGCTGGCTTGTCCTTTTATCCCCGGTGTTGCTGCTCCTCTGTTCCCACCCGGGTTTGGTCGTGTTGGCAGCAAATTGAACTCCTGGATTTAGAAGGTAAAAAACATTAACGATTGAACAGGGAAGTGTCATGAAGTCAGTACTTGTATGATGGGCCGAATGGCTTCCATCTGTGCTGATATTTCGACTGTTAGAAACATAGAAACATAGAAAATAGGTGCAGGAGTAGGCCATTCAGCCCTTCTAGCCTGCACCGCCATTCAATGAGTTCATAGCTGAACATGAAACTTCAGTACCCCATTCCTGCTTTCTCGCCATACCCCTTGATCCCCCTAGTAGTAAGGACTTCATTTCACTCCTTTTTGAATATATTTAGTGAATTGGCCTCAACAACTTTCTCAGGTAGAGAATTCCACAGGTTCACCACTCTCTGGGCGAAGAAGTTTCTCCTCATCTCGGTCCTAAGTTGCATACCCCTTATCCTTAGACTGTGACCCCTGGTTCTGGACTTCCCCAACATTGGGAATATTCTTCCTGCATCTAACCTGTCTAAACCCGTCAGAATTTTAAACGTTTCCATGAGATTCCCTCTCTTTCTTCTGAACTCCAGTAAATACAAGCACAGTTGATCCAGTCTTTCTTGATATGTCAGTCCCGCCATCCCGGGAATTAGTCTGGTGAACCTTCGCTGCACTCCCTCAATAGCAAGAAAGTCCTTCCTCAAGTTAGGAGACCAAAACTGTACACAAAACTCCAGGTGTGGCCTCACCAAGGCCCTGTACAACTGTAGTAAAACCTCCCTGCTCCTGTACTCAAATCCCCTCGCTATGTAGGCCAACATGCCATTTGCTTTCTTAACCGCCTGCTGTACCTGCATGCCAACCTTCAATGACTGATGTACCATGACACTCAGGTTTCGTTGCACCTCCCCTTTTCCTAATCTGTCACCATTCAGATAATAGTCTGTCTCTCTGTTTTTACCACCAAAGTGGATAACCTCACATTTATCCACATTATACTTCATCTGCCACGCATTTGGCCACTCACCAAACCTATCCAAGTCGCTCTGCAGCCTCACAGCATCCTCCTCGCAGCTCACACTGCCACCCAACTTAGTGTCATCCACAAATTTGGAGATACTACATTTAATCCCCTTGTCTAAATCATTAATGTACAATGTAAACAGCTGGGGCCCCAGCACAGAACCTTGCGGTACCCCACTAGTCACTGCCTGCCATTCTGAAAAGTACCCATTTCCTCCTACTCTTTGCTTCCTGTCTGCCAACCAGTTCTCAATCCACGTCAGCACACTACCCCCAATCCCATGTGTTTTAACTTTGCACATTAATCTCTTGTGTGGGCCCTTGTCGAAAGCCTTCTGAAAGTCCAAATACACCACATCAACTGGTTCTCCCTTGTCCACTCTACTGGAAACATCCTCAAAAAATTCCAGAAGATTTGTCAAGCATGATTTCCCTTTCACAAATCCATGCTGACTTGGACCTATCATGTCACCTCTTTCCAAATGCGCTGCTATGACATCCTTAATAATTGTTTCCATCATTTTACCCACTACCGATGTCAGGCTGACCGGTCTATAATTCCCTGTTTTCTCTCTCCCTCCTTTTTTAAAAAGTGGGGTTACATTGGTTACCCTCCACTCCATAGGAACTGATTCCGAGTCTATGGAACGTTGGAAAATGACTGTCAATGCATCCGCTATTTTCAAGGCCACCTCTTTAAGTACTCTGGGATGCAGACCATCAGGCCCTGGGGATTTATCGGCCTTCAATCCTATCAATTTCCCCAACACAATTTCCCGACTAATAAGGATTTCCCTCAGTTCCTCCTTCTTACTAGACCCTCTGACCCCTTTTATATCCGGAAGGTTATTTGTGTCCTCCTTAGTGAATACCGAAGCAAAGTACTTGTTCAATTGGTCTGCCATTTCTTTGTCCCCCGTTATGACTTTCCCTGATTCTAACTGCAGGGGACATACGTTTGTCTTTACTAACCTTTTTCTCTTTATATATCGATAGAAGCTTTTGCAGTCCATTTTAATGTTCCCTGCAAGCTTCCTCTCATACTCTAATTTCCCTGCCCAAATCAAACCCTTTGTTCTCCTCTGCTGAGTTCTAAATTTCTCCCAGTTCCTGGGTTCGCTGCTATTTCTGGCCAATTTGTATGCCACTTCCTTGGCTTTAATACTATCCCTGATTTCCCTTGATAGCCACGGTTGAGCCACCTTCTCTTTTTTATTTTTACGCCAAACAGGGATGTACAATTGTTGTAGTTTATTCATGCGGTCTCTAAATGTCTGCCATTATCCATCCACTGTCAGCCCCTTAAGTATCATTCGCCAATCTATCCTAGCCAATTCACGCCTCATACCTTCAAAGTTACCCTTCTTTAAGTTCTGGACCATGATCTCTGAATTAACTGTTTCATTCTCCATCCTAAGGTAGAATTCCACCATATTACGGTCACTCTTCCTCAAGGGGCCTCGCACAACGAGATTGCTAATTAATCCTCTCTCATTACACAACACCCAGTCAAAGATGTCCTGCCCCCCTCGTTGGTTCCTCGACATATTGGTCTAGAAAACCATCCCTGATGCACTCCAGGAAATCCTCCTTCACCGTATTGCTTCCAGTTTGGTTAGCCCAATCTATGTGCATATTAAAGTCACTATTATAACTGCTGCACCTTTATTGCATGCACCCCTAATTTCCTGTTTGATGCCCTCCCCAACATCACTACTACTGTTTGGAGGTCTGTACACAACTCCCACTAACGTTTTTTGCCCTTTGGTGTTCTGCAGTTTTACCCATATAGATTCCACATCATCCAAGCTAATGTCCTTCCTAACTCCAGCATTAATCTCCTCTTTAACCAGCAAGGCTACCCCACCTCCATTTCCTTTTATTCTATCCTTCCTGAATGTTGAATACCCTGATCATGCTGGAGCCACGTCTCTGTAATCCCAATCACATCATATCTGTTAACATCTATTTGCACTGTTAATTCATCCACCTTATTTCGGATACTCCTGGCATTAAGACACAAAGCCTTCAGGTTTGTTTTTTTCACACCCTTTGTCTTTTTAGAATTATGATGTAGTGTGGCCCTTTTTGTTTCTTGCCTTTGTTTACTTGGCCTTCCACTATTGCTTTTTACCTTTCTACCATCTGTTTCTGACTCCATATTACTTCGACCTGTCTCGCTGCATAGGTTCCCATCCCCCTGCCATATTAGTTTAAACACTCCCAAACTGCATTAGCAAATGTTACCCCCAGGGCATCAGTTCCAGTCCTGCCCAAGTGCAAACCGTCCCTTTTGTACAGGTCCCACGTCCCCCAGAACTGGAACCAATGTCCCAAGAATTTGAATCACTCCCTCTTGCACCACTGCTCAAGCCACGTATTTATTCTAACTATCCTGCTCCCTCTACTCTGATTTGCACGTGGCACTGGTAGCAATCCAGAGATTACTACCTTTGAGGTCCTACTTTTTAATTTAACTGCTAGCTCCCTAAATTCAGCTTGTAGGACCTCTTCCCGCTTCTTACCTATATCGTTGGTACCTACATGTACCACGACAACTGGCTGTTCACCCTCCCTTTCCAGAATGCTCTGCAGCCGCTCCGAGACATCCTTGACCCTTGCACCAGCAAGGCAACATCCTGGAGTCTCGGTTGCGGCCGCAAAAACTCCTATCTGTTCCCTTTACAATAGAGTCCCCTATCACTATCGCTCTCCCACTGTTTTTCCCGCCATTCTGTGCAGCAGAGCCACCCATGGTGCCATGAACCTGGCTGCTGGTGCCTTCCCCTGGTAAGTTATCTCCCCTAACAGTATCCAAAACGGCATTACTGTTTTGGAGGGAGATGACCGCAGGGGACTCCTGCACTACCTTCCTGCTCTTGCCTTGTCTCTTGGTCACCCATTCACGATCTGTCCGAACCCTTACCTGCGGAGTGACCAATTCACTAAATGTGCTATCCACAACATTCTCAGCATCGAGCATGTTCCAGAGTGAGTCCATCTGTAGCTCCAGTGCTGTCATGCGGTCTCTCAGGTGAGTGGGCAAATGCATGGCAGATGAAGTATAATGTGGATAAATGTGAGGTTATCCACTTTGGTGGTAAAAACAGAGAGACAGACTATTATCTGAATGGTGACAGATTAGGAAAAGGGGAGGTGCAACGAGACCTGGGTGTCATGGTACATCAGTCATTGAAGGTTGGCATGCAGGTACAGCAGGCGGTTAAGAAAGCAAATGGCATGTTGGCCTTCTAGCGAGGGGATTTGAGTACAGGGGCAGGGATGTGTTACAGTTGTACAGGGCCTTGGTGAGGCCACACCTGGAGTATTGTGTACAGTTTTGGTCTCCTAACTTGAGGAAGGACATTCTTGCTATTGAGGAAGTGCAGCGAAGGTTCACCAGACTGATTCCCAGGCTGGCGGGACTGACATATCAACAAAGACTGGATCAACTGGACTTGTATTCACTGGAGTTCAGAAGAATGAGAGGGGATCTCATAGAAACGTTTAAAATTCTGACGGGTTTAGACAGGATAGATGCAGGAAGAATGTTCCCAATGTTGGGGAAGTCCAGAACCAGGGGTCACAGTCTAAGGATCAGGGGTAAGCCATTTAGGAGCGAGATGAGGAGAAACTTCTTCACCCAGAGAGTGGTAAACCTGTGGAATTCTCTTCCACAGAAAGTTGCTGAGGCCAATTCACTAAATATATTCAAAAAGGAGTTAGATGTAGTCCTTGCTACTAGGGGGATCAAGGGGTATTGCGAGAAAGCAGGAATGGGGTACTGAAGTTACATGTTCAGCCATGAATTCATTGAATGGCGGTGCAGGCTCGAAGGGCAGAATGGCCTACTGCTGCACCTATTTTCCATGTTTCTATGTTTCTATGTATGTGTAATAAAGTGTTCCTTATTCTAGAGATTGTAAGTTTTGACAGTGTACTTTCTTTCCCAAATAAAATCAAAGTTTCTTGCACCAAAACCAGTTGTCTGCTGCACTTTGTCACATCCCCAGATAAATCCAAAGTCTCGAACCCTGGGAGTGGGAACGATTCAAACCGCTCCGAAAGGTCAGAGCGGTTTGAATCGTTCCCACTCCCTGGGTTCTCGACACCACCCCCTAAACCAGCAGCAAGTCTGTGGGCTCCGGCATTTCCACCCCGGTTGTGGGCAATGGTCGCCGGCTAAGTGCATCAGCACAGTTTTCAGTGCCTGGTCTGTGCCGGATGACATAATCATAAGCGGATAATGTCAGTGCCCATCTTTGGATGCGGGACGAAGCATTGATGTTTATACCTTTGCTCTCAGTTGAATCATCACTTTAAGAATGCATAAACTGGAGTGAGGTCATGCCTGAACTAGCTCACCATACTTAGCCTCGTGGAGTTATTCGATACTTAATAATTGGCGACGAGTTAAAAATACAGAACTTTCACACTACCATGTCTGTTGGAATTTTGGGGAGATTTGTGGAAGGGGAAGGCTGGTCTCGACCAGTACTTTGTAGCCAATGGACTGGAAGGAACCGATAACGCAATTAAGCATAGGATGGTTCTCCTCACCCTTTGTGGGTCAAAAATTTATGGCCTAATCAAGAATCTACTCTCACCGACTCGACCAAATGATAGAATATGATGCATTGATTCGGAACCACTTTAAACCAAAGGGAAGCATCATCATGGCGAGGTATCGTTTCTATACGCACAATCGTTCCGAGGGCCAGGACGTGGCGGAATTTGTCGCCAACCTGAGACGTCTCGCTGGGCCATGCAACTTCGGAGCTGCGTTGGAGGAAATGCTGCGCAACTTTTTCGTGCTTGGCATTGGCCATGAGGTCATCCTTCGAAAGCTGCTGGCTGCTGAATCTCTAGACCTGAGCAGGGCCATCACGATCGCCCAGGCATGCATGTCCACGGACGAAAACTCGAAACAGATATCTTTCCAGCATTGAATAACTCCACGAGGCTAAGTACGGTGAGCTAGTTCAGGCATGACCTTACTCCAGTTTATTCATTCTCAAAGTGAGGATTCAACATGGCTGCCAACATTATATACACGGCTGAACAGTATGTTACAGAACCTACATGGGAGCAAGCTATCTTATATCTGGTCCTGTGTGATGAGACAGGAATAATAAACGATCTACTAGTAAAAGATCCTCTTGGAATGAGTGATCAGAGTATGGTTGAATTTATAATACAGATTGAGGGTGAGGAAATAGTGGCTCAAACGAGTTTACTATGCTTAAACAAAGGGGACTACAGTGGGATGAGGGCAGAGTTGGCTAAAGTAGACTGGGAACACAGACTAAATGGTGGCACAACTGAGGAACAGTGGAGGACTTTTAAGGAGCTCTTTCATAGTGCTCAACAAAAATTTATTCCAGTGAAAAAGAAGGGCGGTAAGAGAAGGGATAACCAGCCGTGGATAACCAAGGAAATAAAGGAGAGTATCAAATTAAAAACCAATGCGTATAAGGTGGCCAAGGTTAGTGGGAAACTAGAAGATTGGTAAAATTTTAAACGACAGCAAAGAATGACTAAGAAAGCAACAAAGAAAGGAAAAATAGATTACGAAAGAAAATTTGCAGAAAACATAAAAACAGATAGTAAAAGCTTTTACCGATATATAAAACGGAAGAGTGTGACTAAAGTAAATATTGGCCCCTTAGAAGATGAGAAGGGGGATTTAATAATGGGAAATGTGGAAATGGCTGAAACCTTAAACAATTATCTTGCTTCGGTCTTCACAGAGGTAGACACAAAAACCATGTCAAAAATTGCTGGTCACAGGAATGTGGGAAGGGAGGACCTTGAGACAATCACTATCACTAGGGAGGTAGTGCTGGACAGGCTAATGGGACTCAAGGTAGACAAGTCCCCTGGTCCGGATGAAATGCATCCCAGGGTATTAAAAGAGATGGCGGAAGTTATAGCAGATGCATTCGTTATAATCTACCAAAATTCTCTGGACTCTGGGGAGGTACCAGCGGATTGGAAAGCAGCTAATGTAACGCCTCTGTTTAAAAAAAGGGGCAGACAAAAGGCAGGTAACTATAGGCTGGTTAGTTTAACATCTGCAGTGGGGAAAATGCTTGAAGCTATGATTAAGGAAGAAATAGCGGGACATCTAGATAGGAATAGTGCAATCAAGCAGACGCAACATGGATTCATGAAGGGGAAATCATGTTTAACTAATTTACTGGAATTCTTTGAGGATATAACGAGCATGGTGATTAGAGGTGTACCGGTGGATGTGGTGTATTTAGATTTCCAAAAGGCATTCGATAAGGTGCTACACAAAAGGTTACTGCAGAAGATAAAGGTACGCGGAGTCAGAGGAAATGTATTAGCATATATAGAGAATTGGCTGGCTAACAGAATGCAGAGAGTCGGGAATAAATGGGTCCTTTTCAGGTTGGAAATCGGTGGTTAGTGGTCTGCCACAAGGATCGGTGCTGTGACCACAACTGTTTACATTATACATAGATGACCTGGAAGAGGGGACAGAGTGTAGTGTAACAAAATTTGCAGATGGCACAAAGATTAGTGGGAAAATGGGTTGTGTTGAGGATACAGAGAGGCTGCAAAGAGATTTAGATAGGTTAAGCGAATGGGCTAAGGTTTGGCAGATGGAATACAATGTCGGAAAATTTGAGGTCATCCACCTTGGAAAAAAAAACAGTAAAAGGGAATATTATTTGAATGGGGAGAAATTACAACTTGCTGCGGTGCAGAGGGACTTGGGGGTCCTTGTGCATGAATCCCAAAAAGTTAGTTTGCAGGTGCAGCAGGTAATCAGGAAGGCAAATGGAATGTTGGCCTTCATTGCGAGAGGGATGGAGTACAAAAGCAGGGAGGTCCTGCTGCAACTGTACAGGGTATTGGTAAGGCCGCACCTGGAGTACTGCATGCAGTGTTGCTTACCTTACTTAAGGAAGGATATACTGGCTTTGGAGGGGGTACAGAGACGATTCACGAGGCTGATTCCGGAGATGAGGGGATTACCTTATGATGATAGATTGAGTAGACTGGGTCTTTACTTGTTGGAGTTCAGAAGGATGAGGGGTGATCTTATAGAAACATTTAAAATAATGAAAGGGATAGACAAGATAGAGGCAGAGAGGTTGTTTCCACTGGTCGGGGAGACTAGAACTAGGGGGCACAGCCTCAAAATACAGGGGAGCCAATTTAAAATCGAGTTGAGAAGGAATTTCTTCTCCCGGAGGGTTGTGAATCTGTGGAATTCTCTGCCCAAGGAAGCAGTTGAGGCTAGCTTGTTGAATGTATTCAAATCACAGATAGATAGATTTTTAACCAATAAGGGAATTAAGGGTTACGGGGAGCGGGCGGGTAAGTGGAGCTGAGTCCACGGCCAGATCAGCCATGATCTTGTTGAATGGCGGAGCAGGCTCGAGAGGCTAGATGGCCTACTGCTGTTCCTAATTCTTATGTTCTTATGTTCTTATGCACATGTCTGCCAGTGACCATTAGGACTCGGACAGTCATGCCCTCCGGTGGCAGGTAAAACCCAGTTAACATACATAACACGGGGTGGAAAGGAAAGAACAAAAGTCTGTGATAGGGTGGGAGGCAGAAGAGATTAAATGACAAAAGGCAATGGTAAGGGGACAAGTTAAGAAACCAAATATGAGTCTGGAAGAGGTGTAAATGAGAATAGCAGAATCATTAATTGCTACCATGTGAAAATATTTGGGCAGAGGTTATGGTCTGAAGTTGTTGATGTTGAGTCCAGAGGCTGTAAAGTGCCTGATGCAAAGAGGAGGTGCTGTTCCTCGAGCTTGCGTTGAGCTTCACTGGAACGGTGTAGGAGGCCGAGGACGCAGAGGTCAGAGTGAGAGTGGAACGGAGAATTAAAGTGACAGGCGACTGGAAGCTTACGGACTGTACGGAGGTGTTCCACAAAGCGGTCACCCAATCTGCGTTGGGACTCCCCAATGTAGAGGAGACTGCATGGTGAGCAGCGGGAATTTTACGAGTGAGTTCTTTGGCGAGAGATTTGCAGAACCCATTTGAGAACGGCAGGGAGCCGGTTGTGCCGGGGGTTTCCACCAATTCTGGGATTTTCTGGCATGCCTGGCAAGGGGTGGCACTTCTGCCCGGTCCTCCATGGGACAAATCCATTCAGGAGACGGAGCTGGGACGCCAACGCCCTACGCCAGGATTCCCGAGGAATTTCGGAGTCCTGAGGCTGGATTTTCGGCTTTGATGTTTTTGGGGCGAGAATGGGGGCGGGGCGGGAATGTTCGCGCCCGGGAATGGTTTGCGCCTCAGCTAATTGTTTTGGGCATCTGGGCCCTGAGTTAGGGGGCAAAGCGCTAAGCAAGGCGTTGTACACCTCTCTTGGGTGCTCGGATGGGCAACTCCCAAGCTAAAGAGCCGGGCCAGGAGCGCTCCCAGAGACGCCTGGGGGGGGCGGGGGGAAGGGGTGATGGGGGGAGGGGGGGAAGGCAGAAACCTAAACTAAACAACACAGTAACATTCCCAGCACATTGCCCACGCCACAAAAACACAAATCGCAACAAACATTAAAAGAAAAAAACAATCACGCTCACCTTAAGAATCCATTACTGACCTCCTCGCTGTCGGGATGGTTGCAACGCCTGATTTCCCAGGCGTTCACCGCGGTGCGCGCTTTGCGGCTTACGGATCGGGCAAGAATCAAAACTCTCGCCGGTGCCGCAACCAGAGGCATTGCACACCGGGCGCAGCTCACCCGGGCGGTGCCGCTCTGTCCCACCGCTACAACCGGACCCGAGGATGGCTGTGGGGCGCTGGTGGCCGACCGCCCAGCCAGAACACCTCACCGCCAACATTGCCACAGCTCCGGGGTGAAAAATGGAGCGCAGGGGAGCCGAAAATCGAGCCTTTTGGACCTAAAATAGTGCAAGGACGGTCTGACTTCCCTACTCCAATTCCCAATATGCAATAAAAGTCTGCTTAACTGGCAGTCACAGCAGCCCAAGTCCTGTCCTCCTTTAATTCTGAGCTTTTGCGCATCCCTGATTTTAATTGCTCCATCCTTGGCGGCCGTGCCTTCAGGCTCTGGAATTCCCTCTCCAAACCTCTTCACCTCTCTACCTTTCTCTCCTCCTTTAAGACGCTGCTTAAAACCTAGCTCTTTGACCAAGCTTTTGCTCACCTGTCTAAAGATCTCCTTTTGCGGCTCGGTATCAAATTTTGTCTGATGACGCTCCTGTGAAGTGCCTTGTCATGTGTTACTGTGTTAAAGGCGCTATACTAGCTTTTGTTTTTGAAAGTGACAAAGGTTATAACATTTCTTTGAACTTATTGGATTGGAATTATGTTTGTACAGCGATCAAGATAAAAATCTGGAATATATTAAGGCTATGAGCCATATGGAACCATCATGAAGGTGACACTTACCTTTGACATTTAATAGATACTTTCTAACTCCCTAGGCTAAGTTGCATGGTTAATTTCAGGTCCCGTCAGTGCCAGAGGAGATTTTCTGGTGTTTGCTGGTGACATTTCGTTTCTGCTCAAGTCACTGATGTGCCCCGTGTCATGTCAAGACCCCGCGCCTTAATCGCTGCTGCAATATCTTGTTCAGCAAAGCTTCGGGGAGATGATGGGACTTACATAACTACACTCCTGACTCTCGCCTGAGTTTAGCCCGACGGGGGAGAAATAAACATCAGGAGCCCATTTCAAAAGAGAGCAGAATCCAAAGAAATATTGGTGTAAAATTTAGAAGGTTTACAAGCGAGAGCTTTACTCGACAGATTATATAAATGATCTGGGTTTTTGTTTTGGTGCGTAATGAATTCTGCACTCACCCCGGGCTAACGTCATGCAAGAGGACACGGATACACAGGCGTCGTCACATCACGTTATCGTGGTTGCTTTGAAGGGGCATGCATAACATTTCTAGTCAAGAGCCACCAAAGGGCTTCCACTCGACAGTGCGTAAACTGCTGTTCTTTTGAAGAACGCGATTACTAAAATCATTGCAACAAGGGCGAGAAGGATGTATTTTTTTTGCTTGTTGGTGATTACGATTGTCCCATTACGATTGATTATCTTTATACAGTGGGACGGGAAATAAGCATCACAGCAACGTAATTCACTAATGCTCCCCAGAAACCCATTGCAGTCACTCACGGATGTGTGCTTGTGGCAATTAAGGCTAAAAATAGCTTTGGATGTACAGCAGCATTATGAAGATGAAGAGCACATTGAGGGATGCCAGTGCTGGATAAGGCAAGGCTTTTTCAAACCCTTGTCATCCAGTATAAGTATTCCTGATTTGGATACGATAAAAAAAAAAGCACAACACTGAACATTTCTACGCCACTTATCTCATTCCATCAAGGGCATGTTTAGTTTCCTCTCTTATCGCCATGTCCGTGGTGTAGTTGATGCTGACATCTTTTCCATCAACTGAAGTGTTCTCCAGGGTTTTTTGTTCTGAGCACTCTGTATTGCTTCTCTATATCAATAACTTCCTACAGTTTATGTGTTAAACCACAATACAGCTCAAGGGTCATCTCAAAGCAACTAATTGGAAGATACAAGTCTTCTGCCCCAATTGTCGATTCACCTGAGCTCCTGATAAATGCTAGCATCAGTCTAAATGCACTCAGCTCAATGCAGATGATAGAGAATTCAAACAGGCTGCATTTAGACAGGCTGTGAAAATTCACAGACAAGTCAGAGATGCTACGTGAGTGGTAGCATGTTGCATTAAGGCATCAATCAACTTGATATTTTAGGACCCTTGGGTAGCGAGCCAATTAAAAGGTTAAAAGATTATTAATTGAGCCAATAAGGTCAAAGAAGGCGAGATCTTTTCTGTAAATTGATCCAGGTATAAATACAGCCATTTTGACCATGTGGTGCCAGAAGAACAAAGACCTGGCTTAAAGCCAAGAACTTGTTATTGCTCTCTGCCAAGATTAAAAAGTTAAAACTACAATCGGAGTTCGTATTTCATTGTAAATTAAGAGATCTAACAATTTTGGCGTCACGAACAGGATTGCTGAGGAAAGAAACTGAATTTTGGACATCGGACCTACATATTGAGGTAAGGACTCCTCTTTATAAAAGTCCTCGGTCAAAAGTCTAAATTCGCCTCTCCTTCTACGCGATTCCGAAAGCCTCCGGTTTGCGAACCCTCCGGTTGGTAGTCGGCTCGAGGTCTCATAGACGTCTAAACTTCGGCGGTGTGTTAGTTAATTAATCACCGACCTATTGATCGGCTGGAAAGCCTACGACTCGAGACCCCAGTAAAGAAATTATGGCAGCAGGAGATAAGAGCAAAGAATTGCCTACAACTGTTAAAGGTGGGCAGGCACCACCTGAAGTTTCGCTAGATTTAATTCTCGAACAGTTGAAAGAATACATAGAGCAACAATTCAACTTATCTAAAACCTGTATTAAGATCGAACAAAAGTACGGAACCTCCAAAGGACAATGGTCCTTGGACGAGATTAAAAGGGTCTGGGGGAAAACGACCCGTATGAAAAATAAAGAGCGAACTAGATGGTCCCTAGCGGTTATGGGCCGGATTCGAAAGCGGAATGAAATCATAATGCGTTCCCAACATGATCGGGAACTGACCAGTACAAAGGATCAATTGCAAGCAGTTTGTGCGCAGCTGCGACAGAAAAAGCTTGAACTTGAAAAGCCGGAAACGGAAGTTAAAGATCTTAAAGGTGAAATTAAAGAATGGAAAAAATCATTAGGTCAAGAGACAGTAATAGGAAAAGGAAAATGTATTGGTCAATTCCCAGGGTACCCATGTTTGGATAAATTAAAAGCGCAAACCCGAAGACACAACCGAGGAATAGATACGGATTCTGAATCCTCCGACAATACAGTGTCGGAGGATGACGAATTAGGGGTGCGCTTTGCTCCGTTTAAAAAAAGATGCATTGTAGTCAAATCAGAAGAGACTGCGGATGAGGGGGAACCAAAAAAACGAAGAAAAGGCTGTATGAAAAATACTTATTTCATGCTCCGGCAGACCCAGAGAAAATTGATAAATGGTCCAAGGAATTGCCCAATCCAAAGAAAGGGGGAGTAAAAACGTGGGACCAATTGGACCACTTAAGAAATATATATCAACTTCATCCCTGGGACGGAGTGCAAATTTTGCCCATAATGGTGCCAAAAACACAGGGAAGAAAATTGCACGACAAGGTAGAAGAAGCTTTGGGGCAGGATGAGCAAGATTTAGATGCAGGATGGGAGGCGATTAAACACTGGCTGCAAGCCTTCAGTCCAGATAAGACAGACTGGGGAAAATTGCAGCCTGCCAACAGAAAGGAACAGAGGAGGTCCTGGAGTATGACGAGTGGTTTAGATGCACGTGGCTAGAACATTCGGGTATGAATAATACGGATGAGGAAATGGATGAACAAGTGTTTGGACCCCTGAAAGCAGCTTTCGTGCAGGTCTAAAGCCAGAACTGTCCAAAATGCTTAAGGTAGTGTTACCGGACTGGGAAGGTAGAGGAACTACCTTTGCAGTATTGGTGGATCGATGTAACCAATTAGATCGGGATATGGGAGCTAAAGTCCGAGCTGTACAGGCTATGGGATGGAAATCCCAGGATTCCGATAAACAGTTATTAGGAAAATTACCCGGAAAATGTCATTATTGTGGGAAAGAAGGTCACTGGGCCAAGACGTGCAGGGCAAAACAGAAATGTCGTGGCTGGGGAAGAGGACGCAGCCAGGGATACAATTCAGCCAACAAACCAGGCTTGTCACAAGATAATCACCTCATAGAAGCATTTAAGCGACTGACAATACAACAACAGAAGGAGTTACTTGGGATAGCAAAAAACGATTGGAGCCCACCCTGGCCCCCCTCCTCGCACTAATACAACAAAGGGGAGATGGGCTATATATAACTGTGAGGGTGGGCGATAAGGATGTGGACTGTCTTTTAGACACAGGGGCAGAATTAACATGCTTACCCCTACAATATGGAGACTTTTTGTTGTTGGATGGTAGGGCACATACAGCCTATGGAGTTGGGGGCCATAAAATGGAAATTAAAAGGACAACACTGGTACTTATAGGGCTGGGTCCACATGAACTAACCACGCCGGTCTGGATAGGCCCAGTAGATCAACCCTTTTGGGAATGGACGTTCTAATCCAAGTAGATTCATCGTTGCATTTCGAGGATGGTCGGGTGACATGGTCAATTAGAACTTTGAAGAAAGAAGAATTGAAGGAACACCCGATATGGGCTAAAGATAAGAACGATTGTGGCCTAATCCAGATGGAGCCTGCTTCATTTACAGGGACCAAGCCTCCATGCACTAAACAGTATCCCATCAGTCTAACTGCCATCTCGGGAATCTTACCGGTTATTCAGCAATTGGAGAAACAAGGGGTGCTTATTAAAACGCATAGCTCCTCCAATAGCCCCGTGTGGCCGGTACAGAAATCTAATGAGACTTGGCGTTTGACTGTCGATTATAGGAAGGCTAACCAGTGTATTGATCAAACAGCTCCTTTGGTCACAGATCCCTCCACCATTTTTAATGCCCTCAAACCGGAACATAAATATTTCTCGGTTATAGATATGGCCAACGGATTTTGGTCGGTGCCTCTGGCACCGGAGGTTCGACAGTGGTTTGCTTTCACTGTCCAAGGACAACAGTATACTTGGACTCGGTTACCGCAGGGTTTCCACAACAGCCCTATGGTATTCAACATGGCTTTACAAAGCCATTTGCGAGAATTACCTCACTTGTCATCCACAGTCATCCAATATGTAGACGATATCCTGCTAGCTTCAAACACGGAAGACCAGCATGAACAAGATTTACGAGCTTTGCTGGATCACCTTCGGCTGAAAGGACATCAAGCCAGCATCGACAAAGCACAAATATCCGAAGAAGAGGTTGTATACCTGGGACAAAAGATTTCACAAGGAAAGAGAGAACTTACCCAGGATAGAACTGCAGCCATTCGGGCTGCTAAAAAACCCACCACTATTCAGGAACTAAGGTCTTTTTTGGGATTGTGTAACTTTAACAGAAATTGGATTGACTCCTTCACACAGCTTGCTCAGCCATTGAATGATATTTTAAAGGGGAAACGTGCCTCTCAAGAAGCCATCACCCTCACTAAAGAACAGCAAGAGGCCTTCCTGAGTTTGAAAAAGGCTTTGTGTTTGGCACCGGCTCTGGGAATCCCCGACAGTGGTAAGCCATTTACCTTGTTTGTCCATGAGAAAGAAGGATATATGACAGCTATACTGACACAAGAACATGGGGATCAGCAAAGACCTATTGGCTATTATTCGGCAAAACTGGATGCGGTAGCCCTCGGATGGGGAAGTTGCCTAAGGGCCATGGAAGCTACATGTCGAGCGGTAATGATCACTGCGGGTCTAGTCCTCGACCAAAAGCTGATTGTCAAGTGTCCCCACACCGTACATGCTTTGCTGTCTATGAATAAAATGTCTCAGGTGACGGCAGAAAGATGGACCCGCTGGACAGCAGTTTTGGAAGCTCCTAATCTCCATATCGTCTGGGCCAGCCCGGTTAATCCCGCAACTATGCTTCCGATGTCAGAATCGAGGGAGCAAGAGGGGGGAGAATGTGAAGAGCATGACTGCGTGGAGATTTTAAAAGAAACAGAAGAAACAGCCTTAGCAGCAGAGGAGCCTCTGCACAACCCAGACCTCATCCTGTTTACAGATGGTTCCTCCTTTGTTGACAATGGTACCAGAAAAGCAGGATGGGCAGTTACAACCTTATATGAGGTAGTGGCAAAAGGATGTTTACCCTCAGGAACGTCAGCACAACAGGCCAAGTTACGGGCCCTGTCAGAAGAATGTCGAATAGCAGAAGGACAGACAGCTAATGTCTACAAAGATTCGCGTTATGCTTTTGGAGTCGCTCACGACTTTGGTCTGTTATGGCGGAAAAGAGGATTCCTCACTGCTGCTGTTACACCTATCTGAAATGGAAAAGAAGTCAGAGACTTACTGGAGGCCATACAATTACCTCAGGAAGTGTCCATCCTGAAGTGTAAGGCCCATACCAAGGTAAATACCACAGAAGCTCAGGGAAATGCCCTAGCCGACCAGGCAGCTAAAGATGCCGCCTCACAAGGCGTTCTTCCAGAAGAACCAACACAGATGTGCAGATTGAAAGCACTCAGGACTCTGACACGAGACCTTCAAACAATGCAAGGCGAGTGCTCCCGAGAGGAAAAATGGACATGGATTGAGGCAGGAATTAAGCTATGTGAAGATGGTGTCTGGAGACAAAGAGTTACGACAAGTCAGTCGCGCCACAAGCGCTTATGCCTTTTTTAGCCCAACAGATCCACTCGTGGGAACACTTGGCCTCACAACAGATGACGGCACGGTTCCAGAAAAGCTGGTGGGGTCGGGGATTTAAAAAACATGCCCAGCTGGTAACAGACCGCTGTGTGGTCTGCCAGAAAAATAATTCTGGACCCATCACGGTAATGCCCCAACTGAGGCCCCCTGCCCCTGTCGGACCATTCCAGCATCTGCAGGTTGATTATATATTTCTTCCTTCATGCCAAGGATACACTAACATTCTTGTCATGGTCGACAGATTCTCTAGATGGGTAGAAGCTGTCCCAACTAAAAGAGCCACAGCCAATCACACTGCAAAGGTCTTGTGTAAGGATTACATTCCCCGATGGGGAGTCCTGAGTAGCATTGACTCAGATCAGGGAACACACTTCACAGGTGCTGTCTGCCAAGAAGTCTGTAGGTTACTGAACATTATGTGGGATTTACACTGTCCTTATCATCCACAATCATCAGGACAAGTAGAACGAATGAATCGAACTCTGAAACAACGGCTTGCCAAATATCACCAAGAAGGAACACCATGGCCCCAGGCACTACCAATAGTGCTATGTAGTATTAGGGCAACCCCGAACAGAACTACAGGTCTAAGCCCATTTGAAATTATAACAGGAAGACCCCTGTCGCTGCCAGGAACTATCGATTTACGGAAAGCTGATGTTCACTTAATGAGTGACACTTTGTTATCATACTGTCAGAACTTAACCAATGCTATTAGTTCTGTTTCCCGACAGGTATCGGCCACCCGAAGGAGGACACGACATCATCCTGGGAGCCTGGGTGTATGTGAAAAAGTTGCATAAAGAACCTTTGGGTGCCAAATGGGAGGGACCTTATCAAGTGTTATTGACCACCCAGGCAGCTGTTAAAGTCCAAGGAAAGAAAGCCTGGATCCACGCTTCACATGTTAAACGAGCACCCATTACTGAAGCTGAAATCTAATAAGGACAATTACTTTTTGCGAAAATGTATAAATTTACTGTATTACTGATTGTAGGTATTATAGGCATAGGCCTACTTCTTAGTAGCCGACCTTCTGCACCAAAGGGAAATAGTAGGGTAGCAAGGGAATTACATGTAAATACCTTTTTATATATGTCATACATTTATACCAAACAAGGTAACATTTCTCGTTGTTGGGTGTGTGCACATATTCCTATTCACTCAAAGGGAGGGATTCACTTGAGGACAGTTCCCTTGAATATCTCGGAAATGGCTGAGTGGATAATTAATCAAAACAAAACAGGCAATGCGTTTCAGGATACGGAAAACTGGGCACGTAAATGGAAGTCAGCAGGTTACAATCTCACTACCTTTGAAGGGGGATACCAACCGTGCTACAATAATTCCAAACGGCCCCCATTTTTTGTTATCACTAATACAACGGGAATAGAAAGACCGGGGAAATCGGTCTGTCTGATTAGAAACATCAAAGGAGGCCAAAATATGGGGTATAGTAACTGCTCCCGGAATTATAATATAATCAAGCCACGGAACCGTCCAAACTGGGCCGATGTGGGAATTTTTAACGTAACGGGGATTCTGAATAAAACAGATGGAAAAGCCTGGACAGGCCCCGGAGTGTTGCTGACAAAGAAACAGCTAACATTCATTGCCTATTATGGCACCTATTGGGTGTGTGGCCACAAGGCCTACCCTTGGCTGCCCCAGAATTGGATGGGATCCTGCTATTTAGCCTACATTGTGCCTTATATGTATCATATAAAGTCACTGTCGGAACATTTACACCGTCCTAAGAGAGCTATCACAGAAACAGAGAGGTTCTTTGCCATTCTGATCCCTGAGTATGGGACCGCCAAACTGGCAAGGGAATCCATTAACATGGCATCCATTGTGGAACGGGTAGCCAATGATACCTCAGAGGCCCTAGTTAAAATCAATGCAGAAATGGTAGCAATCCGCACAGTAGCCCTACAGAAAAGACTGGCCCTTGATTACATCCTGGCTGAAAAGGGAGGTACTTGCGCCCTACTCAGAACTGAGTGTTGCACATATATCCCAGATAGCTCCGAAGAAATTACCCACTTAGCGGAGCATATCCAAAAGGAGGTAGAAAAACTTAAGCAACCCCCATCATTCACTTTGTGGAGTGGAGCCACTGAATGGCTAGGTTCAATAGGAACTTCATTGGTGGAAGGTTTAATTCTATTTGTTGTAATTATTTTACTTTTATATTGTTTGTTTATGTTGATTAAATGTTGTTGCGACCAGGCGGCTGTAGCTGCTGTCCTGCAGGTGAGACACCTTGCAGGTCCCAGCAGACCGTCTGTACGTGGCACAGGAGTATGTTATGCTTAAGGGAAAGTTGTTTACTGGTTAAATTAAGATATTAATTTGGATTAAATTGGAATAAGGTTAATTAACCTACTAAAACCAGACTTCCATTGTGGCCACGATGGAACTCGGGTTGGTGTAAATTTGTGTGGAAGTTACTAGTCCGGACATGTGGTGAAACACATCAACAAATTTTAGAAGGAAACTCTATTAACATGTATGAAATTATTTTGTAGAATGTTTAACCAGTGATACCTGATGTTTTATGATTCAGTTTGTGAAAGAATCAAAAGGGGGATTGATAGAGAATTCAAACAGGCTGCATTTAGACAGCTGTGAAAATTCACAGACAACAAGTCAGAGATGCTCCGTGAGTGGTAGCATGTTGCATTAAGGCATCAATCAACTTGACATTTTAGGACCCTTGGGTAGCGAGCCAATTAAAAGGTTAAAAGACTATTAATTGAGCCAATAAGGTCAAAGAAGGTGAGTTCTTTTCTGTAAATTGATCCAGGTATAAATACAGCCATTTTGACCATGTGGTGCCAGAAGAACAAAGACCTGGCTTAAAGCCAAGAACTTGTTATTGCTCTCTGCCAAGATTAAAAAGTTAAAACTACAATCTGAGTTTGTTTTCATTGGAAATTAAGAGATCTAACAGCAGAGAAGACCATTTTGCTCTGTTTTGGCCTTTTACAGTGAGAAAATAATAATTCCAACTACGTGTTGGGCATATACATACGAGGACCTGCTTTAAGAAACAGCTGAGCAGTAAACCCATTACAGTAATCGGCATAAGA
Source organism: Pristiophorus japonicus (assembly GCF_044704955.1). Taxonomy (NCBI): domain Eukaryota; kingdom Metazoa; phylum Chordata; class Chondrichthyes; family Pristiophoridae; genus Pristiophorus; species Pristiophorus japonicus. The sequence goes on from NC_091986.1 coordinate 210,151,423, forward strand.
ACATAATAATTAGAAACAGAGGTAGGCCATAAGAACCCTCAAGCCTGCTCTGCCATTCAATCAGATCATGGCTGATTTTCGACCTCGGCTCCACTTTCCTGCCCGATCCCCATATCCCTTGATTCCCCTAGATTCCAAAAATCTATCGATCTCAGCCTTGGATATTCTCAATTACTCAGCATCCACAGCCCTCTGGGACAGAGAATTCTGAAGATTCACAACTCTCTATGTGAAGAAATTCCTCCTTATTTCTGCCTTAAATAGCCGATCCATTATCTTGAGACGATGACTCCCTAGTTCTGGACACTCCAGTCTGGGGAAACAACCTCTCAATATCTGCCCTGTAAATCTCCTCAGAATCATATAGGTTTTAATGGGACCACCTCTTATTCTTCTAAATTCCAGAGAATATAGAGCAAATCTGTTCAACCTCTCCTCATAGGAGAAGTCTCTCATCCCAGGGATCAGTCTAATGAACCTTTGTTACACTCCCTCTAAGGCAAGTATATCCTTTCTCAGATAAGGAGACCAAAATTGTGCACAGTACTCCAGGTGTTTTATAAAATATGTTCCTGGGATGTGGGCGTCGTTGGCAAGGCCAGCATTTATTGCCCATCCCTAATTGCCCTTGAGAAGGTGGTGGTGAGCCGCCTTCTTGAACCGCTGCAGTCCGTGTGGTGAAGGTACTCCCACAGTGCTGCTAGGGAGGGAGTTCCAGGATTTTGACCCAGCGACGATGAAGGAACGGCCGATATATTTCCAAGTCAGGGTGGTGTGTGTGACTTGGAGGGAAACTTGGAGGCGGTGGTGTTCCTATGCACCTGCTGCCCTTGTCCTTCTAGGTGGTAGCGGTCGTGGGTTTGGGAGGTACTGTCGAAGAAGCCTTGGCGAGTTGCTGCAGTGCATCTTGTAGATGGTGCACACTGCAGCCAGGGTGCGCCGGTGGTGGAGGGAGTGAATGTTAAGGTGGTGGATGGGGTGCCAATCAAGCGGGCTGCTTTGTCCTGGGTGGTGTCACATTTCTTGAGTGTTGTAGGAGTTGCACTCATCCAGGCAAGTGGAGAATATTCCATCACACTCCACTAGCACTTAATTCTTATGTCCAGGTTTGGATAAAGGTTTGGGGCGGTGTGGTTCTGTTGGAACCTGAGCTGAGCATTGGTTAGCAGATTGCTGATGAGTGAATGCTGGTACATCCAATCCCAGCATTGGTACCAGTAAGGTAGTAGCACTGAGCCATCACTGCACTCAGGGGCCAAAGTTCCATGGTTTGCGCCACCTGTTAGCGCCGGAGAGGGGCCGCTGTCGGACCGTTAATGGGCCGCCGAAGCACCTACCGATGCAAAGGGTTGTAAATCTGTGGAATTCGCTGTCTCAGAGAGCTGTGGAAGCCTGGACATTGAATAAATCTAAGACAGAGATAGACAGTTTCTTAACCGATAAGGGAACAAGGGGTTATGGGGAGCGGGCAGGGAAGTGGACCTGAGTCCATGATCGGATCAGCCATGATTGTATTAAATGGCGGAGCAGGCTCGAGGGGCGCTATGGCCTACTCCTGCTCCTATTTCTTACGTTCTTATGTCCTCGTCTCCCAAAAACTTCAATGGAGCGATGGGGGACTGCGCTGAGAGGTAGCGCTGCGCTCCCTAGCGCCACCCACATGGTGACGTCATCGAGCGTGCAATGCTCCCTTGGTGCCTTGGCGGTAAAATTGAACTGGATCACCTGCTTTACCGGCAGGCGCTGTTCCCGCCAGGGAAAGCAGTCGGTACATCGGGGATCCCGGGGCAGTATCGTCCGGAGAGCGAGGTAAGTGGTGAAATGTAATTAATTTCACTTCTATTTATTTATGGCAGCGGTGGGGAAGTGTGGGTGTGTGGGTGATTGAAATTTTCACCAACATTTTTTTTCTCATCTTCAGTTGCCAGGATGCCAGCATCCTAGCGGCAAAAGAATTGAGCGGGCCTCCTGCGCTACCACTCTGTTGGTGCCCAAGGACGAGTGTGGAACGCTTCTCGTAACACTCCTCTCTCCTGAGACGGTAGACATCGCTCGGTGCTAAAGTTAGCGGCCAGATGGTGTCTCTGCCTCAATGCGCGCGGCACCAATTTTCCACCCTGAATCCTTCTAGACTGCACTGTATTGAGCACTGGAACAGTATTGTGTATGGAAAACTGATATGTATTGCGGCAATTGCTAAGAGAATTTCTTCTAAACACAAATCAATGAAAGGAGACACAGTTGCTTTATTCCCAAATGTGAGCTTAACAATCCATTAAAAAAATTGCATTATTATGCCATACCTCAAAATAACCATCAGTTTAATAACATGTCATCCTTTCAGATAGAAAGATTTACGTTGGAAAAGGAAATTGTCAAAGATTTTGCTGTAAATGTCTTGTTGTGGAAATAGTTTGCATTAAATTTGATGCTATTGAGTTAAACTACCTATGTGCGCACTCTGAGGTCTTGGGTTTGAGACCTAATGCTAGTTCACCTTTGAAGTTCCAGCCACATCTAGATTAACCTTTTTCTAACTTCTGCCATTACCATTTCAATTCAGCCCATCACATCCCTTTTGTCTCTCTCTAATCTCTCTGGCCTTCCACCCTATCACAGACCTTCCCTCTTTTTCTTTCTTCCCCTCCCCCTTTCAGTCATAAGAATATAAGAAATAGGAGCAGGAGTAGGTCATTTGGCCCCTCGAGCCTGCTCCGCCATTGACTAAGATCATGTTTGACCTGATCATCGACTCAGCTCCACTTCCCTGCCCGCTCCCCATAACCCTTTACTCCCTTAGCATTCAAAAATCTTTCTATCTCCGCCTTTAATATATTCAATGACCCAGCCTCCACAGCTCTCTGGGGGAGATAATTCCATAGATTTACAACCCTCTGAGAGAAGAAATTTCTCCTCATCGCAGTTTTAAATGGGTGTCCGCTTATGCTGAGACTAAGGCCCCTAGTTTTAGTTTCCCCTATGAGTGGAAACATCCTCTCTGCATCCACCTTGTCGAGCCCCCTCATTATGATAAGTTTCAATAAGATCACCTCTCATTCTCCAACGTGTATAGGCTCAACCTACTCAACCTATCCTCATAAGTCCTCATCTCTGGAATCAACCTAGTGAACCTTCTCTGAACAGCCTCCAATGCAAGTATAATCCTTCCTTAAATACGGAGGCCAAAACTCTACGCAGTACTCCAGGTGTGGCCTCACCAATCATCATAGACAGTCCTTCGGAATCGAGGAAGACTTGCTTCCACTCCCTAAGTGAGTTCTTTGATGGCTGAACAGTCCGATTCGAGAGCCACAGATTCTGTCACAGGTGGGACAGACATTCGTCGAGGGAAGGGGTGGGTGGGGCTGGTTTGTCGCGCGCTCCTTCCGCTGCCTGCGCTTGGCCTCTTCACACTCTGCGTTGAGACTCGAAGAGCTCAACGCCCTCCCGGATGCACTTTCTCCACCTCGGGCGGTCTTCGGCCAGGGTCTCCCAGGTGTCAGTGGTGATGTCGCACTTTACCAGGGAGACTTTGAGGGTGTCCTTATAACATTTCCGCTGTCCTCCTTTGGCTCGTTTACCACGAAGGAGCTCCGCATAAAGCATTCACTTAGCGAGTCTCTTTTCTGGCATGCGAACTATGTGGCTTGCACAGCGAAGCTGATCGAGTGTGGTCAGTGCTTCAATACTGGGGATGTTAGCCTGGCCGAGGACACTGATGTTGGTTCACCTGTCCTCCCAGGGGATTTGCAGTATCTTGTGGAGACATCGTTGGTGATATATCTGCAGGGATTTGAGGTGCCTCCTATACATCGCCCATGCCTCAGATCCATTCGGGAGGGTGGGTATTACTACAGCCCTGTAGACCATGAGCTTGGTGGTAGATTTGAGGGCCTGGTCTTCAAGCATTCTTTTCCTCAGACGGCCGAAGGCTGCACTGGCACACTGGAAGCGATGTTGAATCTCCACATCAATGTCTGCCTTTGTTGATAAGAGGCTCCCGAGATATGGGAAATGGTCCACATTGTCGAGGGCCGCGCCGTGAATCTTGATGATTGGAGGGCAGTGCTGTGCAGCGGTGACAGGCTGGTGGAGTACCTTTGTCTTATGGATGTTAAGCGTAAGGCCCATGCTTTCATATGCCTCAGTGAATACATTGACTATATCCTGGAGTTCAGCCTCTGAATGTGCGCAGATGCAGGCGTCATCCGCATACTGCAGCTCAACGACAGAGGTTGGGGTGATCTTGGACCTGGCCTGGAGGTGGCGTAGGTTAAACAGCTTCCCACTGGTTCTGTAGTTTAGTTCCACTCCAGCGGGGAGCTTGTTGATTGTGAGGTGGAGCATGGCGGCGAGAAAGATTGAGAAGAGGTTTGGAGAGATAACGCAGCCCTGTTTGACCCCGGTCCGGATGTGGATTGGGTCTGTAATGGATCCGTTGGTAAGGATCACGGCCTGCATGTCATCGTGAAGCGGGCGAAGAATGTTGACAAACTTTTGGGGGCATCCGAAATGGAGGAGGACGCTCCATAGACCCTCATGGATGACAGTGTCAAAGGCAAAGATCGAAAAAGGACATGTATAATCACCAATACCCTGTACAGTTGTCGCAGGACTTCTCTGCTTTTATACTCTATCTATTCTTTTCGATCATCAACCTGAAACGTTAACTCTGTTTTTTTTCTCCACGCTTGCTGCCTGACCTGCTGAATTTTCCAGCATTTTCTGTTTTTATTTCAGCTTCCAGCCTCCGCAGTATTTTTCTTGTGTACACGTGTGTATGAGGTGCTTTGTTCAGCTCACAGAATACAGTGATTAGACTCAGGCAGAGGTTGGAGCGTGTACCCAGTCCAATTCAACCCATCGCAAGCTTCCTACAATAGGAAGGAGCAGCATGGAGGCGTACCACTCCAGGGAACAGCACGTGCTGAAACAGGAGAGCAACAGCAGTGAAGAGTGACGTCACCAAGGTCCAGGTCGGTGATTGGAGAGTGAGCAGGTACAACAGGAGCGGCGAGGTCGGGGCGAAGGAGCGGTGAGAGACAGTAGAGGGACGTGATCGGGGCCCAGGAGAGGCGTGCGTTCGGGGCCCAGAAGAGACGAGGGCCCAGGGGCAGCACGGGCCCAGCCCACACTGCGATATGTACGCGCACTAGGCCCGTGCAGCAGAGCTGTCCTCCAGTCATCTTGGTTAATCCTTGCCACTGGACCTGCTCTGTCAAGCCCGTGTGGTGGCTGGTGTGCAACGGCCACCCCACGTTAAAAGAATCCACGCACAGGCATCTTCCACCTTTCAACTTGTAGTTCGAGACCTGGAATATCAGGTCCTTCATTGAAACACCTGTGAACTTTTTGACGTGGAAGCAAGTCATCCTCGATTCGAGGGACTGCCTATGATGACAATACAACAACAACTACACAGCCTGATGTGGAAGAGAGACAGAGGAAGAAGTACAAACTGCCAATAACAACGTGTATTTATATAGCGCTTTTAATGTAGCCCTTTTGAGGTGCAGTCACGGTTCTAATGTAGGAGACATGGCAGCCATTTTGTGCACAGCAACGCTAGAACCTATTATTATTACGGACGTGGTAACAGGGCACTTGGGAAATCACAAAATGATTAGGCAGAGTCAACACCGTTTTATGAGAGGGAAATCACGTTTGACAAATCTAATAAGAGTTATTTGAGGGTGTAACTCGCAGGGTAGATAAGTGGAAACCAGTGGATGTAGTATATTTAGATTTTTAGAAGTCATTCAATAAGGTGCCGGACAAGAGGATGTTGCACAAGATTAGGGCTCATAGAACTGAGGATAATATATTACTATGGACTGAGGATTGGTTAATGGACAGAAATCAGAGTTTAGGAATAAATGGGTCATTTTTGGGATGGTTTGGAGTAATTACTGGGGTGAGGCAAGGATCAGTGCTTGTGCCCCAGCTCTTCACAATCTATATCAATGACTTAGATGAGGGGGCCAATTGTAATATATCCAAGTTTGTTGTCGATACAAAGCTAGATGAGAAAGTAAGCTGTGAGGAGGATGCAAAGGGATGTAGACTGGTTAAGTGAGTGGGCAAGATGGTGGCAGATGGAGTATAATGTGGAGAAATGTGAGAAATGATCCACTTTGGTAGGAAGAATAGAAAAGCAGAATATTTTTAAAAGGTGATAGCCGAGTAAATGTTGGTATTCAGAGGGATTTAGAGTCCTCGTACACAAATCAACTGAAGTTAACATGCAGGTACAGCAAGAATTTAGGAAGGCAAATGGTGTGTTAGCCTTTATTGCAAGGGGATTGGAGCATAAGTGTAAGGAAGTCTTGTTGCAATAATATAGGGCTTTGGTGAGACCACACCTGGAGTACTTTTTGAGTACTGGAGATTTTTGAACGATAAGGGAGTGAAGGGTTATGGGGAGCAGGTGGGTGAGGGGAGCCGTGTCCAAGATCAGATCAGCCATGATCTTATTAAATGCCGGAGGAGGCTTGAGGGGCCAAATGGCCTACTCCTGCTCCTATCGCCTTTGTTCTTATGTTCTTATGTACTGTGAACAGTTTTGTCCTCCTTAGCTAAGGAAGGATATACTTGCCTTCGAAGGGATGGAACAAAGGTTCACTAGACTGATTCCTCGGTTGACAGGGCTATCCTATGAGGAGAGTTTGAGTATATTGGGCCCATACTGGAGTTTAGAAGAATGAGAGGTGATCTCATTGAAACGTATAAGATTCTTAGAGGGGTTGACAGGGTAGATGCTGAGAGGCTGTTTCCCCTAGTGGGAGAGACTAGAACTAGGGGGCATAGTCTCAGGATAAGGGAGCAACCATTTAGGACTGAGATGAGGAGGAATTTCTTCAGTCAGAGGTTGTGAATCTTTCGAATTCTCTGCCCCAGAGAGCTTTGGATTCTCTGTCGGTGATGTAATATATATAGCTCCACCCAGTGGACTACTGTGGCACTGCAGCCATTGTTGTTTACAAGAACAAAGACGGTGTCACCTGACTAGGCTTCCTGAAGTTATCAGCCAGCTTAAAGCTGTGTGTGTTTGTGACGGCGTACTGAAAACATAACAGGTGAGTATATTCAAGGCAGAGATCAATAGATTTTTGGACACAGAGGGAATCAAGGCATATAGGGATAGGGCGAAAAAATGGAGTTGATGTAGAAGTTCAGCCATGATCTTATCGAATGGTGGAGCAGGCTCGATGGGCCCTATGTCGTACACCTGCTCCTATTTCCAATGTTCTCATGTTCTCCCACGAATAGCAACGTGATAATGACCAGATAATCTGGGCTTTTTTAAGTGATGTTGGTTGAGTGATAGATATTGGGAAAGATTGGAGACCTCCCCTGCTTTTCTTCGAAATAGCACCGTGGGATCTTTTACATCCACCTGAGAGGCAGTTTAACATCTCATCCAAAAGATGGAACTGCCAACAGTGCAGCACTCTCTGTACTGCGCTGGAGTACAGAGCATGTACAGAGCCTACATGCAATTTTAAAAAATCACTCACAGAAGATTATCTGCTTTTAGGATTTATTGACAGAACTAGTAGATTTGAAATGAAAAATAATTAAATCTATTGCGTCCACAGGGAGAAAATTAGGAGCAGCATTGTTATCAAAACATGTCTGATATTCTGCATGGCCAAATGTGTTTGTTAATAAATAATTTACCTAATGATGTTAATTAGTACACTTGTTATATAAATAAAATAAAATAGCTTTCAAAACAATTTTCATATCCACAGCAAAACTAAGATCTGTCGTATTGCATCTTCCTCACAGGAAAATATTATTGCGAGAGAGTCTTGTCCATGGTAAAGTCTAGACAGAGTCTATTTCAGAGTCTAGTCAGAGTCTATGATCAAGTCAAGACAGAGCTATAGTAAAGTTTAGACAGAGTCTATGGTACAGTCTATACAGAGTCTATGGAATTATCTATACAAACTCTATGGTAAAGTCTAGACAGACTCTATGGTAAGGTCTAGACAGAGCCTACAGTAAAGTCTTGACAGAGTCTATAGTAAAGTCTAGACAGAGTCGATGGAATTATCTATACAGACTCTATGGTAAAGTCTAGACAGACTCGATGGTCAAGTCTAAACGGAATCTATGGAATTATCTATACTGATGCTATGGTCAAGTCGAGACAGAGCCTATAGTAAAGACTAGACAGAGTCTGGTCAGAGTCTGTGACAGAGTCTAGAGAGAGTGTGTGGGATAACCCAGCCACAGTGTAGAGCCTGCCCATTAGTCCTTGATATTACTGCCGTCAGTAGCAGAATGAAACTATGTTCTGCAGGGCGGGTGGCCCAGGGCAGCAACAGGTTGAACAACAAGGCCGATCAGCTGATAACTGTATTAAGGAGGGATTTGAACTGTGGATTGTGCAGGGCGGGGGACACCCGGGCTTTACTTTGTGGGGAAAGGCAGGTTCCCAGCACTCAGGGGTGTCATTTTTTAAGCCTGGGTGCTCGAGGAGCTCATCGAGGAAGTAAAGGACAGAAGTGCAGTTATCAGAGGAACTGAAGGACACTCTCCACTGAAGCTCTTTAGTACAAGAAGCTTGTGAGAAAATCACAAAGTAAAGTCTCCAGAACCTAATAGATCAGGAACAAGATCCGTGGTCGAAAGAACAACGAAAGGAAAGCAAGAGCAAGATTTGGAATGCCAAGTGCCAGTCCAAAGAAAACAAAGAAAGACTTTCATTTATATAGCATCTTTCACAACCTCCGGACATCCCAAAGCGCTTTACAGCCAATGAAATACTTTTGAAGTGTAGTTCTTGTTATAATGATAGGAAACGCAGCAGCCAATTAGCACGCAGCAAACTCCCACAAACAGCAATGTGTTAATGACTAGATCATCTGTTTTTGTGATGTTGGTTGAGGGATAAATATTGGCCAGGACACCGGGGATTACCCACCCGCTCTTCTTCAAAATAGTGCCGTGGGATCTTTTATGTCCACCTGAGCGGGAAGCCAGGGGCCTCGGTTTAATGTCTCATCTGAAAGCCAGCACCTCCGCCAGTGCGGCACTCCCTCAGCACTGCACTGGAGTGTCAGCCTAGATTTTTGTGCTCACACAGCCTTCTGACTCAGAGGCAAGTGTGCGAGCTACTGAACCACAGCAGACTAGGGAGAGATGAAGCAGACTAAAACTGGCAGGGAATTCAAAAAATGATTGCCAGCAAACAATGTGATAATGACCAGTTCATCTGCTTTGGTTGAGGGGTAAATATTGTCCAGGACACCGGGGATATCTCCCCTGCCCTTCTTCAAAATAGTGCCTTGGGATCTTTAGGGGGCGAAATTTGGTAGCCTCCCATTTGGGGCGTTAACTTTTAACTTTTTGAAAAGTTAGTGCCTGGCGAGATGGGCTGCCATATTCTGGAAAATTGGACATTTTAGCCCCAGGAAGGAAGGTGGGGAGGTATCTGAGATGCTAATGGCCTCAGTGGAGTGCCGCTGCTGTAATATTGCCAGAGGTCGACCCAATTTCCACTGACTTTCATTCAGCAATCAGCAGCCTCCTGCTCATTCCAGTTCTTAAAGAGGATATCGTTTTAGGCAGCACCTGTTCATTTTCATCATTGCTGGACTTCATAGAAACATAGAAACATAGAAAATAGGGCAGGAGTAGGCCGTTCGGCCCTTCGAGCCTGCACCACCATTCAATAAGATCATGGCTGATCATTCACCTCATTACCCCATTCCGCTTTCTCTCCATACCCCTTGATCCCTTTAGCCATAATGGCCATAAATAACTTCCTCTTGAATATATCCAATGAACCGGCATCAACAACTCTCTGCAGTAGGGAATTCCACAGGTTAACAACTCTCTGAGTGAAGAAGTTTCTCCTCATCTTAGTCCTAAATGGCCTACCCCTTATCCTCAGACTATGCCCCCTGGTTCTGGACTTCCCCAACATCGGGAACATTCTTCCTGCATCTAAACTGTCCAATCCCGTCAGAATTTTATATGTTTCTATGAGATCCCCTCTCATCCATCTAAACTCCAGTGAATACAGGCCCAGTCGATCCAGTCTCTCCTCATATGTCAGCCCTGCCATCCTGGGAATCAGTCTGGTGAACCTTCACTGCACTCCCTCAATAGCAAGAAGGAGACCAAAACTGAACACAATATTCCAGGTGAGGCCTCACCAAGGCCCTGTACAACTGTAGTAAGACCTCCCTGCTCCTATACTTAAATCCCCTCGCTATGAAGGCCAACATACCATTTGCCTTCTTCACCGCCTGCTGTACCTGCATGCCAACTTTCAATGACTGATGTACCATGACACCCAGGTCTCGTTGCACATCTCCTTTCCCCAATCTGCCACCATTCAGATAATATTCTGCCTTCCTGTTTTTGCCACCAAAGTGGATAACCTCACATTTATCCACATTATACTGCATCTGCCATGCATTTGCCCACTCACCTAACCTGTCCAAGTCACCCTGTAGTCACTTAGCATTCTCCTCACAGCTCACACTGCCACCCAGCTTAGTGTCATCTGCAAACTTGGAGATATTACACTCAATTCCTTCATCTAAATCATTAATGTATATTGTAAATAGCTGGGGTCCCAGCACTGAGCCCTGTGGCACCCCAATAGTCACTGCCTGCCATTCTGAAAAGGACCCGTTTATCCCGACTCTCTGCTTCCTGTCTGCCAACCAGTTCTCTATCCATGTCAGTACATTACCCCGATACATTGTGCTTTAATTTTGCACACCAATCTCTTGTGTGGGACCTTGTTAAAAGCCTTTTGAAAGTTCAAATTCACCACATCCACTGGTTCTCCCTTGTCCACTCTACCAGTTGCATCCTCAAAAGATTCTAGAAGAGTTGTCAAGCATGATTTCCCTTTCATAAATCCATGCTGACTCGGACCGATCCTGTCACTGCTTTCCAAATGCGCTGCTATTTCATCTTTGATAATTGATTCCAACATTTTCCCCACTACTGATGTCAGGCTAACCGGTCTATAATTTGCCAGTTTCTCTCTCCTTCCTTTCTTAAAAAGTGGCGTTACATTAGCAACCCTCCAGTGCATAGGAACTGATCCAGAGTCGATAGACTGTTGGAATATGATCACCAATGCATCCACTATTTCTAGGGCCACTTCCTTAAGTACTATCAGGCCCCGGGGATTTATCAGCCTTCAATCCCATCAATTTCCCTAACATAATTTCCCGCCTAATAAGGATATCCTTCAGTTCCTCCTTCTCACTAGACCCTCTGTCCTCTAATATTTCCGTAAGATTACTTGTGTCTTCCTTCGTGAAGACAGAACCAAAGTATTTGTTCAACTGGTCCACCATTTCTTTGTTCCCCATTATAAACTCATCTGAATCTGACTGCAAGGGACTTACGTTTGTCTTCACTAATCTTTTTCTCTTCACATATCTATAGAAGCTTTTGCAGTCAGTTTTTATGTTCCCAGCAAGCTTACTCTCATACTTTATTTTCCTCCTTCTAACTAAACTCTTTGTCCTCCGCTGCTGAATTATAAAATTCTCCCAGTCCTCAGGTTTGCTGCTTTTTGTGGCCAATTTATATGCCTCTTCCTTGGATTTAACACGATCCTTAATTTCCCTTGTTAGCCACGGTTGAGCCACCTTCCCTATTTTATTTTTACTCCAGTAAGGGATGTACAATTGTTAAAGTTCATCAATGTGATCTTTAAATGTTTGTCATTGCCTATCCACTGTCAACACTTTAAGTATCATTCGCCAGTCTATTCTAGCCAATTCATGTCTCATACCATCGAAGTTACCTTTCCTTAAGTTCAGGACCCCAATCACTTAAGAGTTGGAAGCAACTTCTGACATGGCTGCTCCAAATCCTGCTACAAGAGCCACGTGCTTCAATGAGGTCACATTGGACATATTGGTGGGGGCAATGGAGAGAAGGAGGGATGCACTTTTCCCTCCAGCTGGGTGAAGGCCAACGCCACTGGTTTTAGGTCCATGTGGACAGAGGTGGCCGCAGAAGTGTCGGCCAGTACCATGGTCAACAGAACCCCAACACAGTGCCGGAAAAAAATTTCAATGACCTCAGTTGGGTGGTCAAGTGAGTACATGTTTCCACAACTCTTACATACCAGCCTCTGAGCCTCTGTCTGCGCACACTCTGCAAACCAGCACTTAATCCAACAGGCAACCACCAAAGCATCTATACCCACTCACAGTCACAGCCTCATTTCATACCTTGTCTACATTCACAGCTATTCAACCACAGCAGGAATATCTTCAGCATACATAGCTGGGCTCTTCCTCACAAAAGTTCCTTTCTTTTGCAGATGAAGGTGGTACATAACAGGAGGGAGCAGCAGTGGACTGGAAGGGGGGAAGCTGATCTATACGACCTGAGTAACTTGGAGGAGCGAGGGCTGTGGCTCATTAGCCGTGGCCGGCAGAGATGTCGAGCCCTGCTGGGGGAAACAATGGTATCTTTATCCGCTCTTCTCATCCCATGTCTCCGTTAAACCACACGGCCTTATCACTTTGCCGCTCCTCATTTTGTCTGCCTTCCTTGCTCTGTTCCAACTCTCCTGCCCTCACCTTAACACAACCATTGTGCCCTGTGGAACTCCACTGGAAACATCCTTCCAGTCAGAAAAACATCTATCAACTATTACCCTTTGCTTCCTGCCTCTGAGCCAATTTTGGATCCAACTTGCCACTTTCCCCTGGATCCCATGGGCTTTTACTTTCGTGACCAGTCTGCCGTGTGGAACCTTATCAAAAGCTTTGCTAAAATCCATATACACTACATCATATGCACTGCCCTCATTGACCCTCTTGGTTACCTCCTCAGAAAACTCAATCAAGTTAGTCAGACACGATCTTCCCTTAACAAATCTGTACTGATTGTCCTTGATTAATCCATGTCTTTCCAAATGAAGATTTATCCTGTCCCTCAGGACTTTTTCCAATAATTTTCCCACCACCGAGGTTAGGCTGACTGGCCTGTAATTACTCGGTCTATCCCTTTCTCCCTTTTTAAACAAGGGTACAATATTAGTAGTCCTCCAGTCTACTGACACCACCTGCAGCCAGAGAGGACTGGAAAATGTTGGCAGAGCCTCTGCTATTTCCTCTGTTGCTTCTCTTAACAGCCTGGGATACACAACAGGAAGGAGCAGCAGCAGACTGGAAGGGGGGACGCTGAACTATACGATCTGTGTAACTTGGAGGAGCGAGGGCTGCGGCTCATTAGCCTGAAGCTGCTAAGCCCCTTAATACTTCCTCTCTCACTATGTTTATCGCATCTAATATTTCACACTCCTCCTCCCTCATTGCAACGTCTGCATCGCCCCTCTCTTTTGTGAAAACAGATGCAAAGTAATATGTCCTTACTATACAGTACAAATGCACACGAGGCCCAGACTAGAGAGAAGGTCACTCTGTGGCCAGTAACCTTTATTCCAGCACTGAAGTGGAGAAGATGGGTGGAGCTTCCCCTTTTATACCTGAAAGCCCAGGTTAGGAGTGTCTCCCACAAGTTCACCACCTAGTGGTCAGCGTTCTCACAGTGTACAACTTAGGTCAGTTTATACATGGATTACAATGACAGTTGAATACATGACACAAAGTACCTATATTCATTTAGAATCATACCCACGTCTTCTGCCTTATGTCCACTTGAGAGGGCAGACGGACCTCGGTTTAAGGTCTCGTCTGAAAGACGGCGCCTCCGACAATACAGCGCTCCCTTAGCACTGCACTGGAGTGTCAGCCTCGATTTTTTGTGCTCAATGCCTGAAGTGGGACTTGAACCCAAACCCTTCTGACTCAGACGCGAGAGTGTTACGTTAAAGGTGCTCTATAAATGCAAGTATTTGTAGCTTGGCTTCCCTTGGGCCGGACCTCCAAATGAAACTGAGCGGGGTGTGTATGGCCAGTTGTACAATAAATGGCAATTGAGGTCCTGCGGACGGCATCGCAAAAGAGTCCACTGGTTGAATGCGTCTGCCCACAGAGCGGAGAAGACCCAAAAATTCAGCCCCAATTTCTCTTCCAGGAGTTATCTTTGCAGCCTCCCATCACCTTCAAATAAGCCTGGCACAGTCACTTGAGGAAATGTGCAGAATGCCGAGAGCTCCCTCTATGATATGGCAGCCGATGGTTGCAGATTAGCTACACATTGGCCCGTTGAGTCACGCGAGAACTCACTTTTAGAGTGGAAGCAAGTCCTTGATTTTGAGGGACTGCCTATGATGATGACACATTAATGGAGCAGAAACCCTTTCTGTTCCTTTTTGGCCCCGTAGTCTCGGTAGAGATCTAGATCGGATACCAGCAACAACCTCCTGTACTTGTCATGATCTGGAATGCATTGCCTGATAGGGTGCTGGAAGCAGCTTCAACAGTAACTGTCAGAAGGGAATTGGAGATAGACTTGAAAAGGAAACATTTGCAGGGCTGTGGGGAAAGAGCGGGAGAGTGGGACAAATTGGATCGCTCGTTCAAAGAGCCGATACAGGCACGATGGGCCGAATGGCCTCCTTGTGTGCTGTTTGATTCTATAATTCTGTGGTTCAATACGGAAACTAAATTGAACAAGAAGCAAGTTTATTGGACCTGCAGGTCTTTTCCTGTTCCTGAACATTTCTCTGCTCTTGTACCTACAAAAAAAAAGGCCCCACATTTGAATAACATCATCATCATCATAGGCGGTCCCTCGAATCGAGGATGACTTGCTTCCACGTCAAAAAATTCACAGGTGTTTCAATGATGGACCTAATATTCCAGGTCCGAACTCAATCTTGAAGGGTGGAAGATGCTTGTGCGTGGATTTTTTTTAACGTGTGGTGACCGTTGCACACCAGCCACCACACGGGCTTGACAGAGCTTGGTCTTGGTCCAGTAGCAAGGGTTAACCAAGACAACTGGAGACCATCTGTGCGCACACATCGTAGCATGGGCTGGTCCCGTGCTGCCCCTGGACCCTCACCTCTTCTGGGCCCCGAACTCGCGCCCCTCCTGGGCCCCGATCATGTCCCTCCACAATCTCTCACTGCTCCTTTGCCCCGACCTCGCTGCTCCTGCTGTACCTGCCCACGCTCCAATCACCGACCTGGACCTTGGTGATGTCCCTTTTCTCTGCCGTTGCTCTCCTGCTCCAGCACGTGCTGCTCCCTGGAGTAATATGCCGCCACGCTGCTCCTCCCGCTCCCCGGCCTGCTCCGATGGTGCTCGTAGGCCTAGGGCCGCGCAGACCGCTGGGTTAGGTCGCCCCACCGCTCACAGTGGAGTAATGTCAATACATAAAAGGTGCTGTACTTCAACAAAACAGGATCATTTGGACTTTGCACTGGGAACGTGCTCGTTTCTGGAATGAATTGCCCAGAGGCAGGCAGGAACTCAACAGTTACAGTGTCAGTGGGCCTTCCGCACCGCAATGGAACATCACAAACATCCAACTTTCAAAGGGGGAGAATTCTGTCTGTGCCTGTGCTGTGGCCTTGTTCCGGCGGATTGCATCTGCTGTCGCAAAATTCCTCAACTGGGCCCTGAGTGTGGGGCGGAGCACTAAGGGAGGCGTTACACACCTCGATTAGGGCGCTAGGCCGGCTGAGCAAGTGAAAATCCCGAGTCTCGGCGCACCCTAAGAAAGGCTGCGGGTGCAAATAAAAACCAGGAAAAAAAACGTCTAAAAACATTCCCAAGAAATAACCGATGGCATCACAACAAAAATCGCAAAACACATCAATCGCACTTACCTGAGGTCAGCATCACTTACCTCACTGCAGCCGCTACAGCTCGGAACGCCCGCTTTCACAGGCGGTCCCACCAGGGGGCGCTACAGGGCGCTACGGGTTGGGCAGCAGCCAAAAATCAAGCTGGTGTCGCACACCGGCTCGCCACTTCCGGGCGGTAATGCTCCGCGCCCCCCTCGAAACCGGCACAGAATGTCCCAGCAGGGTACTGGAAGCTTGCCGCTTACCCAGAAGTACTTACCACCACAATTACCGCCCCTCCGGGGCACTAAAAGGTTCAGCTGAAGATCGAAAATCCAGCCTCATGCCTCTGATAATAAGTGATTACATGAAACAATCACTCCCAAGTTGAATGATAGAATGCTTACAGCACAGAAGGAGGCCATTCGGCCCGTCGAGCCCGTGCCGGGTCTCTGCAAGAGCACCTCAGCTGGTACCACTCCCCCGCTCCTTCCCCGTAGCCCTGCAAATTTGTTTCCTTCAGGAATACAACTAATTGAGAAAAGATAGAATTGCATTTATATAGTACCTTTCACAACGTCCCAAAGCGTTTTACAGCCAATTGCTCTAACACTCCTGCTGAGGTGTAAACAGAGATTTATAAGTGCACAAATCTTTGAAGGTGGCAGGGCAGGTTGAGAAAGCGGTTAACAAAGCATACAGAACCCTGGGCTTCATAAATAGAGGCATAGAGTACAAAAGGAAGGAAGATATGATGAGTCTTTATGAAACACTGGTTCGGCCTCAACTGGAGTATTGCGTCCAATTCTGGGCACCGCACTTTAGGAAGGATGTGAAGGCCTTAGAGAGGGTGCAGGAATGATTCACGAGAATGATTCCAGGGATGAGGGACTTCAATTACGTGGTTGGACTGGAGAGGCTGGGGTTGCTCAGGGTCGAGAACCCGAGGACACAGATTTAAGGTGATTGGTAGAAGAACCAAAGGCGACACGAGGAAAACTTTTTAACGCAGCGAGTGGTTAGGATCTGGAATGTGTAAGGTTATAACTCTTCAGAAAAAGCACAGAAGGAGTCCATGAACTAAAAATGTGATTAATACAAGCTTTTGGACTTTAATACAAGCTTTTGGAATTAATTTGGACAATGGGAGCAAAAAGGTGCCAGCCTTAGGGCCTTATGTTTACCCCAATTAAGGACATTCTGTGGTCAAGAACTAAAACTGATTTTACGCATAACAACAACGGAGTTGTTACATGAGGCTCTGAAACTGATTGACCAAGGGTGGGGAAAAACAAGTTTGCAAAAAGACGGGACAACAAAGGATTCACCGCAGGGGAATGAGGTGTTAAGATGGAGGGTCATTTTGAGTCTTGCAGACTCCATGTGCAAACCGGGAACAGAAGAGTCCATTCTTGCAGTCAATCAACCAGGATCACCACAAAACAACGTATCGATACAAATATTTTATCAGAAACAGCAGGGGCGTCAAATCAGTCAAAACACGGATATAAATGTGCAAACTAGAAGCAGCTCAGCACAGCAGCTCGACACAGCAGTTGGACACAAGTTGGAAGAGACAGAAGAAGTAGAGGACATGCGTACGCACAGAAGAACATGTAAGAAGAACGTACCCGGAAGGAACAGGCACTGCAGAGAACAGCCAGAAGAATAACCAAGCGGTCACGGAACCAAAGACAACGAACTTACAAGCTACAACCGGGAAGGGTGATTGTATGTCTCCAGTCGATTTCTCTCAGAAGTCAAGTTCCGTAGTTTTGGCTAGTTTTTTTCTGTGTAATAAAACTGACACTGGGTTAAGCCTAAATTTTGTGCCACGTGTTGTCCTTTTCCCCAACAAGTTCCAAGGTCAAAGAATCAGGGGAGAGTGTAAAACAAACACACGCCCCCTACAAATGCGCTGTCTGAGAGAGTGGTGGAGGCAGACTCAATCGTGGCTTTCAAAAGGGAGTTGGATAAGAGCCTGAAGGAAAAAACAAAATTTGCGGGGCTATGGGGAAAGGGCGGGGGGAGTGGGACTGGCTGAGGTGCTCTTGCAGAGAGCCGGCATGGGCTCGACGGGCCGAATGGCCTCCTTCTGTGCTGTAACCATTCTATGATTCTAAAATAAGCCACACAAGACATGTTTAATTTATGGACATCATGCTGAAAGTTTGCTTCGTGCTGAGGCAAACTGTTCTCATTACCCACAATACCGGAAACCTGTGACTGCGACGTGCGGAATTAGCTTGAGTGATAAACTTGGAAATTAAAATGTGCAGTGAGGCTTCTAAAACTCAGACCCAACCATGCAGGCACAGCATATTTAATCAGAGCTTTTAAGCAGGCTCTCTTCACACATATTTAGAGTAATTTTATTGCATAGTTGTCGCACCGTGACCAATGCTGGCACCTTTTTGGTGGAAGGAATTACAGGTTGCAATGCATTTTCTCTATGAGGGGCCAAGTTTTACTACTCACTAATTGCATTCCACACCAGGGCCATGAAATCGGAATCACACAATGGAAGTGGAGCAGTTTTTCACACAGTCCCACAAAACCGTTGTCCGCACTGCTGAGTCTTGCGGATGAGACGTTAAAACCGAGGCCCCGTCTGACCTGTCAGGTGGACATAAAAGATCCCATGGCACTATTTCGAAGAAGAGCAGGGGAGTTATCCCCACCATTCTGACCGATATTTATCCCTCAATCAACATCACTAAAAAACAGATTATCTAGGTCGTTAACGCATTGCTGTTTGTGGGAGCTTGCTGTGCGCAAATCGGCTGCCGCGTTTCCCACATTACAAAAGTGACTGCACTTCAAAAGTACTTGAGGGGGATTGACAGGGTAGATACTGAGAGGTTATTTCCCCCTGTCTTTTGATCTAGAACCAGGGGGTCACAGTCTCAGGATAAGGGGTCGGCCATTTAAGACAGAAATGAGGAGAAATTTCCTCACTCAGAGGGTTGTGAATCTTTGGAATTCTCTACCCCAGAGGGCTGTGCAGGCTGGGTCATTGAGTATATTCAAGGCTGAGATCGCTAGATTTTTGGATTTGAGGGGAATCAAGGGATTATGGGGATCGAGCGGGAAAGTGGAGTTGAGATCGAAGATCACCATGATCTTATTGAATGGTGGTGCAGGCGCGAGGTGCTGTTTGGCCTACTCCAGCTCCTAATTCTTATGTTCTTAAAGCACATCAGGATGTCCTGAGGTTGTGAAAGGCGCTATGATGTAACGAACAGGGTGGATAAGGGGGAACCAGTGTATGTGGTATATTTGGACTTCCAGAAGGCATTTGACAAGATGCCACATAAAAGGTTACTGCACAAGATAAAAGTTCACGGGGTTGGGGGTAATATATTAGCATGGATAGAGGATTGACTAGCTAACATAAAACAGAGAGTTGGGATAAATGGTTCATTCTCTGGTTGGCAATCAGTAACTAGTGGGGTGCCGCAGGGATCATTGCTGGGACCCCAACTATTTACAATCTACATTAATGACTTGGATGAAGGGACCAAGTGTACTGTAGCCAGGTTTGCTGACAATACAAAGATGGGAGGAAAAGCAATGTGTGAATAGGACACAAAAAACATGCAAAAGGACATAGACAGGCTAAGTGAGTGGGCAAAAATTTGGCAAATGGAGCATAATGTTGGAAAGTGACGAGGTCATGCATTTTGGCAGAAAAAAAATCAAAGAGCAAGTTATTATTTAAATGGAGAAAGATTGCAAAGTGCTGCAGTACAGCGGGACCTGGGGGTACTTGTGCATGAAACACAAAAGGATGGTATGCAGATAGAGCAAGTGATCAGGAAGGCCAATGGAATCTTGGCCTTTATTGCAAAGGAGATGGAGTATAAAAGTAAGGAAGTCTTGCTACAGCTATACAAGGTATTGGTGAGGCCACACCCACCTGGAATACTGCGAGCAGTTTTGGTTTCCATATTTACGAAAGGATATACTTGCTTTGGAGGTAGTTCAGAGAAGGTTCACTAGGTTGATTCCAGGGATGAGGGGGTTGACTTATGAGGAAAGGTTGAGTAGGTTGGGCTTCTACTCATTGGAATTCAGAAGAATGAGAGGTGATCTTATCGAAATGTATAAGATTAAGAGGGGGCTTGACAAGGTGGATGCAGAGAGGATGTTTCCACTGATAGGGGAGACTAGAACTAGAGGGCATGATTTTAGAATAAAGGGCCGCCCATTTAAAACAGAGATGAGGAGAATTTCTTCTCTCTGAGGGTTGTAAATCTGTGGAATTTGCTGACTCATGGAGCTGTGGAAGCTGGGACATTGAATAAATTTAAGACACAAATAGACGATAAGGGGATAAGGGGTTATGGGGAGTGGGTGGGGAAGTGGAGCTGAGTCCATGATCGGATCAGCCATGATCGTATTAAATGGCGGAGCAGGCTCGAGGAGCCGTATGGCCTACTCCTGCTCCTATTTCTTATGTTCTTATGTTCTTATATAAATGTAAGTCTTTCTTTTTTTTTTGCCCTTATGTTCCTATGTTCTTAAAGCACTTTGGGACGTCCTGAGGTTGTGAAAGGTGCTATATAAATGCAAGTCTTTTCCTTTGCTCTTATGTTCTGATGTTCCCCTGAGTTGTATGACACAGATCCACACTCATCAACTGAGCAGCTTTCCCTGCGGCCTCCTTTATTCTCTTGCAAGTTGCTAATTCATTTTTGTCCACCAGTGTGAGCACTGTCCAATATTACCAAACTGCCTCTTAATTAAATGACTCTCTGAAAGTCCCAAGGCTTTTGCTGCCACAATCAGTTCTGTAATTACTCTTAAAAGCTAATTACCAGGAAAAAAAAATGTCAGAAAATGAAGCCACACAGGCCTCAAATTTCACATAGAATTACATAGGATATTCGACACAGAAACAGGCCATTCAGCCTGAGCAGTCCATGCCGGCGTTTATGCTCCACTCGAGCCTCCCCCCATCTTTCCTCATCTAACTCTGTCAACCTAACTCTCTATTCCCTTCTCCCTCGTGTGCTTGTCCAGCCTCCCCTTAAACACGTCGATACAATTCACTTCAACCACTCCCTGTGGTAGCGAGTTCCACATTCTCACCACTCCCTGGTTAAAGAAGTTTCTCCTGAATTCCCTATTGGATTTCTTGGTGACTATCATATTGATGGCCTCTAGTTTTGCTCTTCCCCACAAATGGAAACATTCTCTCTGTAACCACTCACAGAAGGAGGCCATTTCGGCCCCTCGTGTCTGTGCCGGCCGACAAGAGGCTACCCAGCCTAATCCCACTTTCCAGCTTTAGGTCCGTAGCACTGTAGGTTACGGCACTTCAAGTGCACATCCAAGTACTTTTTAAATGTGGTGAGGGTTTCCGCCTCAAGCACCCTTTCAGGCAGTGTGTTCCAGACACCCACAACCCTCTGGATGAAGAAGTTTCCCCTCAAATCCCCTCTAAACCTTTGACCAATTACTTTAAATGTATGCCCCCTGGTTGTTGATCCCTCTGATAAGGGAAACAGTACTGAGGGAGTGCTGCACTGTTGGAGGTGCTGCCTTTTGGATGAAACATTAAACCGTCTGCTCTCTCAGGTGGACATAAAAGATCCCATGGCACTATTTTGAAAAAGAGCAGGGGAGTTATCCTTGGTGTCCTGGCCAGTATTTATGGACGTGTTAATTTTCAGCACCTGAAGCTCTGATTGGACCCCCTTGATGACCTGTCCCGATTAATGATTGGTCCCCTTGGAGGGTAAGACACTCCCAGCAGTTTCTCTTTGCAAAGTTTAATTCGAGCCATTCTGACTGCCGACTCCAGACAGCACAGAGCTCACGGATCAGAAAGGGCTCACTCTCACGGGTTAAGATCTCCTCCCCCCGCCCCCCGCCATGGAAGTTCCTGGCCCCACCTCCCAAACAGCCAAGTTCCTGACCTCCTTCCCCCATTGCCCCCCCCCCGCCGCCATAGATGGAGCATTGTGTGTGGATCACAGATTGTTAACAGGTTTATTGGGTATGAAGTGAATAGTGACAGTGTCATGACTTCCGGACTTCATCCAGTCTTACCATCTGGATCAGCTTCTCGCTCTCAACCCTGGCTTTAGACCTGGATCACGTTCTTCTGCTATCCCCACTGTGCCCTCGGTACTCTGTATCCCCACCACCCCTACCCCCACCACCATGTTCCTGACGCCTCTCTCCACCCCGTCGAATTCCCCCTCTCACTTCCCCCATCTGATCTCCCCCACTCTCTCCATCTCTCTCTCCCTCCAATATCTCCCCCTCTGATCTCACCATCTTTCACGCTCCCCCTCCCTCTGATCTCTCCCTCTCTCCCTCCCTCCCTCCAATCTCCCCCTCTCTCTCTCCCTGTTTCCCCCTTTCTCTCCCCGTCACCCTCTCTCTCTCCATCTCCCTCTTTCTCCCCATCTCTCTCCCTTTCTCACTCTCCATCTCCCCTCTCTCTCCCCATCTCCCTCTCTCCCTGTCTCCCTCTCTGTCTCTCCCTGTCTCCCTCTCTCTCTCTCCCCATCTCCCTCTCTCGCTCTCCCTGTCTCTCTCTCGCTCTCCCAGTCTCCCTCTCTCTCTCTTCCTGTCTCCCTCTCTCTCTCCTTGTCTCCCTCTCTCTCTCTTCCTGTCTCCCTCTCTCTCTCCTTGTCTCCCTCTCTCTCTCTTCCTGTCTCCCTCTCTCTCTCCATCTCACTCTCTCTCCCCATCTCTCTCTCTCTCGCTATCCCCGTCTTGCCTTCTCTCTCCTCTTTTCCCTCTCTCTCCCCGTCTCACCCTCTTCCCCCCACCACCACTGACTCTCCCTCCCTCTCCCTGTCTCCTTCTCTCTCCCAGTCTCCCTCTCTCTCCCTGTCTCCTTCTCTCTCTCTCTCTGTCCCCTTCTTGTAAGGGATGGTCCCGGGGGTCAGGTTCATCTCTGACCTAGTTGAGCAGTTCGAATCGCTCCCACTCCCTTGGGTTCTAGAGTCTGGATTTATTTGGGGGGTGTGATAAAGTGTAAAGGACAACTGGTTTGATGCAAAAGAACTTTGACTTTATTACAGACAAGAAAATACAATGTCACACTTATAATCACTCTAATAAAGAGCAATACATTACACCTTCAAAGGGGGTTACAGTAAAAATTACACCTCCCACCTCCCAATACCTAATTCTAACTAGGATAGACTCTAGGGCAGGCAGGGACTATGCTTACCAATCCTTTCTGGTCAGTTAGCGGTAGTTCACGATTTCGGGGTTCGTTGGATTCTGTAGGTTCTGCTTGCCATACCCTGAACGTCGGAGAAGACTTCTTCCTGAGCAATCTTCAGTTGGGTTGAGTCTGCTGATGCAGTAAGGCGCGTTTTGGATCTATGGGCTAAGTACCCAGTTTTCTTCATTAGAAATAGGTTCAAAGTTTCTTTAGGTAATGTTTTCACCTGTTGGTAGTCAGGCCTTAGATTGTTGAGTGGAAACTTTTGATTCTTCTGTTTCTTCCTGTTGAAGTTTTGTTTCGAGTTTGGTCGATCGCGGTGGTTTTTTGGTGATACCCCTTTGGTTGGTTGCTGCCGCGATGGTGATGTTTTTCCTTCCTTCAAGACTTCAGGACTTCGAGGCTGGAGAAGTTAGTTTTGAACTGTTTCTCTCCCTTCTTGATGGCATAGTCCTAGTATAGCATGAGCAATATGGCACATCCTCTGTTGAAACAGTGGGCAAGTTATACGGTTTGCGTTTTCTAATCTTCGCGCCAAATCAGTTCAGAATTCTTTGTTTAAATTTGCCGTGCTTTTTTCTTTGCAGTATTTTGTTAGGTTCTTTAAAAGTTAATATGTCTTGGATGCATTGCATTTCTAAAATTGTTTCCTGATGGAAATATTAGCTTGGTAATCGCAGTGTCCTTTTGTGCTTGGTTTTTCGCATACGGGCTGTAGTGGGCCCTTTGTTCTTATTTATGTTGAAGATGGCTTTTCTCAGTTTAGTTTGATGGCTGACCATCTCTGAGTTATTGTTGTAATGTAAATGTCTCTTGTGGAGAAGGGTTTTCGAATGTCCATTCCTCCAGACAAGTTAACTTAATCCCAACACCCAGACAGTTCCAATAATCAAGTGGGCTTCTTTAGTTCCTCAGGCCCGCCCACAGGCTTGAATTTGTCTTGTAAATGTACAAAATTCGATTAAAGTTCGTAGTTTCTTCCATTAGCACTTTAGAATTTCAAACTTTCCAGTAGATAGTCCCAAATTAAATTTCCTTTCGAATGAGCCCAAACACTGCGGGGGTTTCCATGAATTTTGCACCCTTCACTCTCTTTCCCTGTCTCCCTCTCTCTCTCTCCCTGTCTCCCTCCCTCTCTCTCCCTGTCTCCCCTTCTCTCTCCCCGTTTCCCTCTCTCTCCCTGTCTCCCCCTCTCTCTCTCCCCATCTCCCGCTCTCTCTCCCCATCTCCCTCCCTCTCTCTCCCCTACTCCCTCTCTCTCCCTGTCTCCCTCGCTCTCTCTACCCGTCTCCCTCTCTCTCTCCCCATCACTCCCTCTCTCTCCCTTTCTCACTCTCTCTCTTCCCATCGTCCCCTCTCTCTCCGTGTCTCTCTCTCTCTCTCTGGGCAAATGCATGGCAGATGCAGTATAATGTGGATTGGAGGGTAGCTAATGTAACCACACCTTTTAAAAAAGGAGGGAGAGAGAAAACAGGGAATTATAGACCGGTTACCCTGACATCGGTAGTGGGGAAATTGTTGGAATCAAGTATTAAAGATGTAATAGTAGCGCATTTAGAAAGCAGTGACAGGATCAGTCCAAGTCAGCATGGATTTATGAAAGCGAAATCGTGCTTGACAAATCTTCTAGAATTTTTTGAGGATGTAACTAGTAGAGTGGATAAGGGAGAACCAGTAGATGTGGTGTATTTGGACTTTCAAAAGGCTTTGAATAAGGTCCCACACAAGAGAATAAAGTGCAAAATTAAGGCACATGGTATTGGAGGTAATGTATTGACGTGGATAGAGAACTGGTTGGCAGACAGGAAGCAAAGAGTGGGAATAAACGGGTCCTTCTCAGAATGGCAGGCAGTGACTAGTAGGTTACCGCAGGGTTCAGTGCTGGGACCCCAGCTATTTACAATATACATTAATGATTTAGATGAAGGAATTGAATGTAACATCTCTAGGTTTGCAGATGACACTAAGCTGGGTGGCAGTGTGAGCTGTGAGGAGGATGCTAGGAGGCTTCAGGGGGACTTGGACAGTTTAGGTGAGTGGGCAAATGCATGGCAGATACAGTATAATGTGGATAAATGTGAGGTTATCCACTTTGGTTGCAAAAACAGGTAGGCAGATTATTATCTGAATGGTGACAGATTATTAAATGCAACGAGACCTGGGTGTCATGTCATTGAAGGTAGGCATGAAGGTACAGCAGGCAGTAAAGAAAGCAAATGGCATGTTGGCCTTCAGAGCGAGAGGATTTGAGTATAGGAGCAGGGAGGTCATACTGCAGTTGTACAGGGCCTTGGTGAGGCCACACCTTGAATATTGTATGCAGTTTTGGTTTCCTAATCTGAAGAAGGACATTATTGCTGTAGAGGGAGTGCAGGGAAGGTTCACCAGACTGATTCCCAGGATGGCAGGACTGACATATGAAGAAAGACTGGGTCGACTCGGCTTATATTCACTGGGATTTAGAAAAATGAGAGGGGATCTCATAGAAACATGTAAAATTCTGACGGGATTGGACAGGTTAGATGCAGGAAGAATGTTACCGATATTGGGAAGTCCAGAACCAGTGGTCACAGTCAAAGGATAAGGGGTAAGCCATTTAGGACCGAGATGAGGAGAAACTTCTTCATTCAGGGAATTGTGAACCTGTGGAATTCTCGACCACAGAAAGTTGTTGAGGCCAGTTCATTAGATCTATTCAAAAGGGATTTAGATGTGGCCCTTACGGCTAAAGGTATCAAGGGGTATGGAGAGAAAGCAGGAATGGGGTACTGAAGTTGCATGATCAGCCATGATCATATTGAATGGTGGTGCAGGCTCGAAAGGCCGAATGGCCAACTCCTGCACCTACTGTCTGTGTTTCTATGTTTCTATGTTTCTCCCTCTCTCTCTCTCCCCGTCTCGCTCTCTCTCTCCCCCCTCTTCCTCTCTTTCCCCATCGCCCCCCACCTCCCCATCTCCCTCTGTCCCTGTCTCCCTCTCTCTCCTCATCTCCCTGTCTCTCCCCATCTCCCTCTCTCTCATTCACCCCTTCTCCCTCTCTCTCTCCCTGTCTTCCTCTCTCTTCCTGTCTCCCTGTCTCTCTCTCTTTCCCCGTCACCCTCTCGTTATCTCCCCATCACCCTCTCTCTTTCTCCACATCTCCCTTTCTCTCCCTGTCTCCCTGTCTCTCTCTCCTTGTCTCCCCATCGCCCTCTCTCTCTCCCCATCTTGCTCTCTCTCTCCCCGTCTCCCTCTCTCTCCCTGTCTCCCTCTCTCTCTCTCCGTCTCTCTCTCTCTCTCTCTCCCTGTCTCACTCTCTCTCCCTCTCTCTCCCTGTCTCCCTCTCTCTCTCTGTCTCCCTCTCTTTCTCTCCCTTTCTCCCTCTCTCTCTCTCTCTCGCTCTCCATCTTTCTCTCTCTCCCTGTCTCCCTCTCTCTCTCTCCCTGTCTCCCTCTCTCTCTCCTCGTCTCCCTCTCTCTCTCCCCATCTCCCTCTCTCTCTCTCTCTCCATCTCCCTCTCTCTCTCTCTCTCCCTGTCTCCCTCTCTCTCTTCCTTTCGCTGCCTCCCTCTCTCTCTCTCTCCCTGTCTCTCTCTCTCTCACTCTCCCCATCACCCTCTCTCTCTCCCTGGCTCCCTCTCTCTCCCTGTCTCTCCCTCTCTCTCTCCCTGTCTCCCCATCGCCCTCTCTCCCCATCTCGCTCTCTCTCTCTCTCTCTCTCTCTCTCACCGTCTCACTCTCTCTCCCCATCTCTATCTCTCTCTCCCCGTTTCCCTCTCACTCTCCGTCTCCCTCTCTCTCTCTCCCTGACTCCCTCTCTCTCCATCTCTCTCCCTGTCTCCCTCTCTCTCTCTCTTGGTCTCCCTCTCTTTCTCTCCCTGTCTCCCTCGCTACCTCGTTCCCCCCATCTCTCCGCTTTCGATCAAGGCTTCAGTGGGGCTTGATCCAGGGAGCTGCACAAAGCGTGGGCCCATGCCGCACTGCACTGTGGGTACTACGCATGCGCTGCCAGACCTCGATGCCCGCGCGCCTGTGCAGAAGGGGACGGGGTGCACATGCGCAAAGAAGGGTGTGTCCAACCACCCGCATGTGCAGAAGGACAAGAAACTATTTATGCAGATAATCACAGGCCCCATCTGCTCTCTCAGGTGGACTAAAAGATCCCAGGGCATTATTTCGAAGAAGAGCAGGGGAGTTATCCCCGGTGCCCTGGCCAATGTTTATCCCTCAATCAACATAACAGAAAACATATTTTCTGGTCATTATCACATTGCTGTTTGTGGGAGCTTGCTGTGCGCAAATTGGCTGCCGTGTTTCCAAAAGTACTTAATTGGCTGCAAAGTGCTTTGAGATGTCCAGTGGTTGTGAAAGACGCTATATAAATGCAAGTCTTTCTTTCATAGAATCATAGAAAAATTATGAAGGAGACCATTTGGCCCAGCGTGTCCGTGCCGGCCGACCAAGAGCTATCCAGCCTAATCCCACCTTCCAACACTAGGTCCGTACATAATAAGAACATCAGAATTAGGAACAGGAGTAGGCCATCTAGCCCCTCGAGCCTGCTCCGCCATTCAATAAGATCTGATCTGGCCGTGGACTCAGCTCCACTTACCCGCCCGCTCCCCGTAACCCTTAATTCCCTTATTGGTTAAAAATCTATCGATCTGTGATTTGAATACATTCAATGAGCTAGCCTCAACTGCTTCCTTGGGCAGAGAATTCCACAGATTCACAACCCTCTGGGAGAAGAAATTCCTTCTCAACTCGGTTTTAAATTGGCTCCCCCGTATTTTGAGGCTGTGCCCCCTAGTTCTAGTCTCCCCGACCAGTGGAAACAACCTCTCTGCCTCTATCCTGTCTATCCCTTTCATTATTTTAAATGTTTCTATAAGATCACCCCTCATCCTTCTGAACTCCAATGAGTAAAGACCCAGTCTACTCAATCTATCATCATAAGGTAACCCTCTCTTCCCTGGAATCAGCCTAGTGAATCGTCTCTGTACCCCCTTCAAAGCTAGTATATCCTTCCTTAAGTAAGGTGACCAAAACTGCACGCAATACTCCAGGTGCGGCCTCACCAATACCCTATACAGTTGCAGCAGGACCTCCCTGCTTTTGTACTCCATCCCTCTCGTAATGAAGGCCAACATTCCATTCGCCTTCCTGATTACCTGCTGCACCTGCAAACTAACTTCATGCACAAGGACCCCCAGGTCCCTCTGCACCGCAGCATGTTGTAATTTCTCCCCATTCAAATAATATTCCCTTTTACTGTTTTTTTTCCCAAGGTGTATGACCTCACATTTTCTGACATTGTATTCCATCTGCCAAACCTTAGCCCATTCGCTTAACCTATCTAAATCTTTTTGCAGCCTCTCTGTGTCCTCTACACAACCCGCTTTCCCACTAATCTTTGTGCGTAGCCCTGTAGGTTATGGCTCTTTAAGTGCATATCCAAGTTTTTAAATGCAATGAGGGTTTCTGCCTCGACCACCCTTTCAGGCAGTGAGTTCCAGACCCCCACCACCCTCTGGATGAAGAAATGTCTCCTTACCTCCCCTCTAATACTTCTACCAACTACTTTCAGTCTATGCCCCCTTGGTTATTGACCCCTCTGCTAAGGGAAATGGGTCCTTCATATCCACTCTCTCTAGGCCCCTCATAGTTTTATACACCTCAATGAAATCTCCCCTCAGCCTCCTCTGTTCCAAGGAAAACAACCCCAGGCTATCCAATCTTTCCTCATAGCTGAAGCTTTCCAGTCCTGGCAACATCCTCATAAATCTTCCCTTCCGAGTGCAATCACATCCTTCCTGTAATGTGCTGACCAGAACTGCACGCAATACTCAAGCAGTGGCCTAACTAGTGTTGTATACAGTTCTAGCATAACCCCTTGCTCTTGTATTCGATGCCTCTGCTAATAAAGAAAAGCATTCTGTGTGCATTTTAACTCCCTTATCTACCTGTCCTGCTACCTTTAAGGATCCGTGGACATAAACTCCCAAGGGCTAGACTTTCCACTTCACATCGCTGGGCTAGTACCCATATATCGCCCATAAAGGGCTGATAACCCCCAAAAATGGAACGTTGGGACACATCGCCGAGCTTCTCGCCGACACATCGCCCAGCCCAACTTTCGGCACATCGCTGGGCTGATCGCTCGCCGAGAACATCGCTGGAGAATAGTTGCTATTGCCTGGCCTTCCTCACAGAGCTCGGCTCTACGGACGCCATTTTGAAACGTCGGAGGAAGACAGGAGGCCTCTTAAACAGGGGCTTAGATAGTTTGTGAATTATTTAATGGCCTTTCAAAGGTAGATACACTCACAATTAGACATTTTCTTATATTTATATAAATAAGTGACGTTTCATACTTACTTGCTCTGGCTTGGACATTGTTTAACAACAGTTGCACTAATGTTCTATTTTAACTTACATTATTAGAAGACACTGCACAACCATTGTAAAGTGAAATAAAATGGTTTTAATAAAATGACAACCTGTGAACGTAATTTTTCAATTACAAACAGCGAAACACCCCTGCCCCGCCCCAATCACCCCCGCCTCCCCCCCCCCACCCACACCCCAACAGTGAAACGAAAACCCCAACAATAAATGTGAACAATAAGAACAATATTAAAAAGAGTGCACCCCGCTCCCTACCTGCGGCCACGTTTCCTTCCAGATCCTGCACCGCACCTCCCCCCCCCCGCACCCCCCCCCCCGTGCCGTTGCCTCACCCACTCGTTTTGGTCCCCGGGTACTGCTGCAAAGCCGACGTGCAGTGGGCGATGGCAAGACTTCCTGCCGTGGCGGGGGACATGCTGGGGTGATCGCCTGTTGGGGGGGGGGCTGTTGGAGGGGAAGACAAAACAGGGGGATCGCCTTCCGAGTCAGGAGGTGGCACATCCTCCTGACCCTCCCGTGTGGCCGGTGCTTGTGGTCACGGGAGCTCGGGGTGCAGTGCTGTGTACCGCCAAGAACGCATGCCGCATGGCATGGTCGGAGGCAGAGATTCCACGAAGCTCTAGGATCGCCTTCTGCGTCCCCGCCGCTTGGCGAGCAGACACCCGGGAGAACTCCTGCGTGAACCCCACAAACACCTGGAGCTGCTCGCGCTGGATCGCGACAGACTCCTCGCACAGTCGTACCAGGCACTCCACGCGGTGGTCCAGGGTGGGCCTTTGCTCAAGCCGCTGACCCGGACTCCATGGAGTCTGCGACAGCACCAATGTGCGCCTTGGTGTCGCCAACTGCATGCCGCTTGGTGCCGGTACCTCCTCAGTTGGGATCCCCATCGTGGCCGCAGGTTCCCCAGACAGAGGGATGCAAGGGGCATCCTCCTCCGTCTCCAGGTATTCCTCCTCCTCCTCGGGCTCGGTGGTCTCCTCCTCTTCACCACCCGTGGTGAATGACACATGCAGTGGGTCAGGTCCATGTGAGCGTCTGTCCTCCCATTGCACCTCTGGAGCTGGTAAAGCTGCAAGACACAATTGAGATTATTCGAGCAGAGAGCATTGTTGCACCGCGCTGGCTTACGTAGGAGGAACAGCACTCATCCCATAAATGTCACCGAGAAACGTTACATATTAATGCATTATATGGTGGTATCTATGGCAGTACGTCTATGTGGAAATCACTGCACCAGAGAGCTGTGGAGGCTGGATCAGTCACACATAGACCGAGTGATAAGGGAGCGAGGGTTTATGGGGTGCGGACAGAGAAGGGCACAGATGGCCAGATGGACTGCTCTTATGTTCTTATATTGTCGCATGCATAACATGACATCATTCGTCTATGATATGAGAATGAAATGATGTCACATAGCTCTTACACTGCTTGACACATTACTCACGTGGTGCCTGCGATGGTCCGGCAACACCACGGGTGGTGACTGCTCGACTGTGGGCCCCCACTCGTGCTACAGCACGTTCCTCCAGGTCGGTGAGGGTCTGTATTACAGCAGGGCCTCCCCCGGTACACCTCTACTGAGCCCAATTATGAGATATCTTCCTCTGTGAGCGTGAATAGAGCATGGCATAAGCTACTTGACCAGGTTATATCATTTATACACAACAGTTTCAAAGGTTATATGCTAATAGGGGTTGTGTCCACAATTCAATGACTGTAGCTGATGTCCAAAAGTGTCCCAGGCCAGGCAGTGAGCAAAGGCAGCTCTCCCCCAGTCCATGATGGGTCCCTGTGTAAGTGACAGCAGCCAGAGAGACTTAAAACGGGCACCGGTTCATAGCCCTGTCCAGTTCTTAGCGGGGGTGATATATGTTATATAAGTTAGAATAACAAGCTTACATTCAATCCAGGAGAATTACCATTATAATAATTATTATACTTAGAATGTGCATCATTAAAATATAAAGTCGTACTTACTCTTGCTGGAGCAATGAGGCTGTTCCAGCGTTTGCGGCACTGGTCGGAGCCCCTGGGCGTGGGACACAGACGAGACGACCTCGGCTATCTCGCCCCATAACCTGCGGTACGCCCGTGGTGCTGGTTTCCCACCATGTTCCCCCCCCACACCCCCCCGCCCCCCCCCCCCCGGTCAATTGGGCCCAGCGGGAGTCGACCTTCGCCACGAGGGCCTCATTGGCCTCCTCGGAGAAGGGTTTGGCCCTCTTCCTCCCCGTCTCCACATCTCTCCCATTTTCATCGCTCTCACACAAATTTCTCTGTCTTTCTTTCTCTCACGTCTCTGTCTCTGACTTCCTCCTCTCTCTCTACCTCTCTCTCTCTCTCTCTCTCTCTCCTCTCTCGATCTCACTCCCCCTTCTGTGCATGTGTGGATGACCCCTGACCTCCCGAAACGCGGAAACGATGGCCAACCAAAAAAAAAATTTGCGTGCCCTTCGCCATCGCTGCGCTATCGCCGGGCGAGGTGACATCACTGCGCTATCGCCAGGCGAGGTGACATCACTGCGCTATCGTCGGGCGAGGTGACATCGCTGCGCTATCGTCGGGCGAGGTGACATCGCTGCGCTATCGCCGGGCGAGGTGACATCGCTGCGCTATCGCCGGGCGAGGTGACATCGCTGCGCTATCGCCGGGCGAGGTGACATCGCTGCGCTATCGCCGGGCGAGGCGACATCGCTGCGCTATCGCCGGGCGAGGTGACATCGCTGCGATATCGCCGGGCGAGGAGACATCGCTGCGCTATCGCCGGGCGAGGTGACATCGCTGCGCTATCGCCGGGCGAGGTGACATCGCTGCGCTATCGCCGGGCGAGGTGACATCGCTGCGCTATCGCCGTGCGAGGTGACATCGCTGCGCTATCTCCAGGCGAGGTGACATCGCTGCGCTATCGCCGGGCGAGGTGACATCGCTGCGCTATCTCCAGGCGAGGTGACATCGCTGCGCTATCGCCGGGCGAGGTGACATCGCTGCGCTATCGCTTCGTCCATTTCACATCACTGGGCTATCGCCGAGCCGAAAGCCACGATCCAAACAATGGCCGATGTTTCAGCGATCATGAAGGCTGCAACATCGCTAAGGCTGGAACATTGCCCATTTTTTGGGCCCTAGCGAACAACGTGGAAAGTCTAACCCCAAGGACCCTCTGTTCCTCCACACCTCTCAGTATCCTTCCATTTATCGTGTATTCCCTTACCCTGTTGCCCCTCGCCAAATGCATTACCTCACACTTTTTTGGATTGAATTCCATTTGCCACTTTTCTGCCAGTTCATCGATATCCTCCTGCAGCCTAAAGCTTTCCTGCTCACTGTCAACCACACAGTCAATCTTTGTATCATCTGCAAACTTCTTTATCATGCCCCCTACATTTAAATCTCTATCATTACTATATAGAACAAAAAGCAAGGGATAGAGTACTGAGCCCTATGGAACCCCGCCGAAAACAGTCTTCCAGTCGCAAAAGCTCCCCTCAATCATTACCCTCTGCTTCCTGCCACTGAGCCAATTGTGGATCCAATTTGCCACTCTCCCTTGGATCCCTTGGACATTTACTGTTTTGATCAGCGTACCATGTGGGACCTTGACAAAAGCCTTGCTAAATTCCATAAGAACTACATCAAATACAGAGCCCTCATCAACCCTCCTTGTTACCTCCTCAAAGAACTCAATCAAGTTAGTCAGACACAATCTTCCCTTAACAAATCCATGCTGACTTTCTCTGATACCAGTAATTTGCCCATCGCCAAGGTTAAACTGTAGCCTGTAATTGTTCGGTTTATCCCTTCCTCCATTTTTAAACAATGGTACAATGCTAGCAATTCTTCCTTCCCTTCCCTTCTCTTCCTCTCCCCTCCCTCCCCTCCCCTCCCATCCACTCCCTTCCCCTCCCCTTCCCTTCCCCTCCCCTCCCCTCCCCTCCCCTCCCCTCCCCTTCCCTTCCCCTCCCCTCCCTTCCCTTCCCTTCCACTCCCCTCCCTTCCTTTTGCCTCCCTTTCCTTTCCCTCCCCTCCCCTGCCCTCCCCTCCCTTCTGTTCCCTTCCCCTCCTCTCCCTCCTTCCCTCCTTCCTTTCCTTTCCTCCCCATCCCTTCGCCTCCCTTCCCTCCCCTTCCCTCCCTTCACTTCCCTCCCCCCCTTCCCTTCCCTTCCCCTCCCTTCCCTTCTCTTCCCCTCCGCTCTCTGCCTTCGCCCTCCCTTCCCCTCCCCTCCCCTCCCTTCCCTTCCCTTCTCTCCCCTCCCCTCCCCTCCCCTCCCTTCACTTCCCTCCCCCCCTTCCCTTCCCTTCCCCTCCCTTCCCTTCTCTTCCCCTCCGCTCCCTGCCTTCCCCCTCCCTTCCCCTCCCCTCCCTTCCCTTCCCTTCTCTCCCCTCCCCTTCCCTTCCCCTCCCTTCCCTTCCCCTCCCCTCCCCTCCCTTCCCTTCCCTTTCCCTTCCCCTCCCCTCCCTTCCCTTCTGTCATGTATGTAACCTTTATGTAACAACACTGCAATACTGTATATACGTAAGAAATGCACACCTTGACCACAGGGGGTGAACTTGTGGGAGACACTCCTCACCTAGTCATCCAGGTATATAAAAAGGGAGGTCCCACGCAGGGCCATCACTTCTTGGTTCTGTGAATAAAGGTTCAGGTCATGGAGTGACCTTGCCCACATAATGTGCCTCATGTGGATTTGTCGGATTGTGTAAGGACTTTACATTGGCGACGAGAAACGGGAATCATCGACCCACGAGAATGGCCACCAGCAGCACAGATGAACAGTACTGTGTTGGTGAGGACTGGGACGATTTTATTGAGAGGCTCCAGCAGAGTTTTGTCACAAAGGCTGGCTGGGAGACGCAGCGGCCGACAAGTGAAGGGATCATCTACTGACCAGCTGTGGACCTAAGACTTACGCGCTCAGGATAGATCTGCTAGAACCCGAGAAGCTGGCGGACAAAACCTTCGAAGAGCTCAGCAAACTAATCGGTGAGCACCTCAAACCGCGAGCAGCGTGCACTTGGCCCGACACAGATTCTATACACACCGACGTCGGGAAGGACAGAGCATACCGGATTTCGTTGCGGATTCCTGCGCTTGGCCAGTCTCTGTAAGTTCACAGATGCCTGCAGGGGGGCGATGCTAAGGGATTTCTTTATTGAGGGCATCGGTCATGCTGGGATTTTCAGAAGCTAATTGAGACCAAGGACTTGACCTTGGAAGTGGCAGTGTTGATGGCTCAGACTTTTATGGCGGGGGAGGAGGAAACCAATATAATACACGCGCGCAATTCTACCTCCAATGGATCAGGGAGTCAATATCATAAATGCGACACAGAGCTCCGCAGGCAGGCAAGGGCAGTTCGAGACACCCCAGGCAGCAATAGACCCAAGAGTAAGTCTCCAACAGAGCCAATGGCAGGCTGAACGGTCATTTACGCCCCCCCAGTGGACAATGCGGCCCGGGATGGGGCCATTGACACCGACTAACAGGGTGCTCAAGAGCAGTGAAAGGGACAATCAGCGAGGAATGTCTAGCAGCAGCTCCTTTGTTCACAACAATGGGAATCTCAGTTCATGCTGGAGGTGTGGGGGCAGACATGCTGCCAGGTCTTGCAGGCTTCAAAAGTTCATCTGCAGAAATTGTAACCTCAGTGCCCATTTAGCCAGAATGTGCAGAAAGCCTGTAACCAGGCTAATATACGAGGCGGATGAACCAGATGAGGGGTCTGCGAGGCAGGATGATGCTTGGGGCAAATCAATGGACGCTGATGTTCAGTGGGTTCATGTGGCAAACATTCACAACTCATATACCAAAACACCACCTATGATGATGAAGGTTTTATTAAACGGCATCCCTGTACACATGGAGCTGGACACAGGGGCCAGCCAGTCACTCATGAGTGTTCAACAATTCAAAAAGCTATGGCCACTCAAAGCCAGCAGACCCAAACTAGAACGCATTGAGGTGCAATTATGGGCGAACACCAAAGAAACCATTCCGGTGCTAGGCAGTGCAATGTTGGCGGTCACACACAATGGATCAGTGAATCGGCTGCCGCTCTGGATTGTCCCGGGCAATGGTCCCGCACTGTTGGGGAGAAGCTGGTTAGCTGAGATGAGCTGGAAATGGGAGAATATGCACGCCATGTCATCTGTGGAGCAAAGTTCATGCTCACAGGTCCTACAGCAATTTGAGTCACTATTTCAGCCTGGCGTTGGGACGTTCAAAGGTATCAAAGTAGTGATACGCATCACCCCGGACCCCAGACCAGTGCACCACAAAGCCAGAGCTGTGCCGTATGTGATGCGGGAGAAAATTGAGAGCAAGTTGGACCGGCTGCTGAGAGAGGGCTTCATCTCGCCTGTTGAATTCAGCGACTGGGCAAGCCCCATCGTTCCTGTCCTAAAAGCGGATGGCTCGGTCAGGATCTGTGGCGACTACAAGGCCACTATCAACCGGGTGTCCCTACAAGACCAATACCCGCTCCTGAGAGCGGAGGACCTTTTTGCCATGCTGGCTGGCGGCAAGCTGTTCACCAAGTTGGACCTCACCTCAGCCTACATGACCCAAGAACTGGCCGACGAATCTAAACTACTGGCCACCATCACCACGCACAAGGGACTGTTTGTTTACAACAGGCGTCCATTTGGCATTCGATCAGCGGCCGCGATTTTTCAAAGAAACATGGAAAGCCTGCTCAAATCCATACCTGGAACAATTTTATTTCAGGACGACATCCTTATTACCAGTCGTGACACTGAGGAACACCTCCACAACCTGGAGGAGGTGCTATGCCGACAGGACCGGGTAGGCCTGCGACTGAAGAAGTCTAAGTGTGTGTTTTTGGCTCCCGAGGTCGAGTTTCTGGGTAGGAGGGTTGCTGCAGACGGGATCCGGCCTACTGAATCCAAAACAGAGGCGATTCGACGAGCGCCCAGGTCCTGCAACACATTGGAGTTGCGTTCATTTCTGGGATTCTTGAACTATTTTGGGAACTTTCTGCCGAACTTAAGCACATTGTTGGAGCTGTTACACATGCTCCTGCATAAGGATTGTGATTGGTTTTGGGGGGACTGTCAGGAACGGGCTTTCAATCAGGCATGGAACCTACTTTGTTCTAATAAGTTGTTGACTCTGTACGACCCACGTATGAAATTGGTTCTGACATGTGATGCATCGTCCTATGGGGTTGGGTGCGTGTTGCAACAGGGTAACGCTGAGGGCCAACTACAACCTGTGGCTTATGCTTCCAGGTCGCTCTCTCAAGCTGAACGGGGTTATGGGATGGTTGAGAAGGAACTGTTTATAATATACATAGATAACCTGGAAGAGGGGACAGAGTGTAGTGTAACAAAATTTGCAGATGACACAAAGATTAGTGGGAAAGCGGGTTGTTTTGAGGACACAGAGAGGCTGCAAAGAGATTTAGATAGGTTAAGCAAATGGGCTAAGGTTTGGCAGATGGAATACAATGTCGGAAAGTGTGAGGTCATCCACCTTGGAGAAAAAAAACAGTAAAAGGGAATATTATTTGAATGGGGAGAAATTACAACATGTTGCGGTGCAGAGGGACCTGGGGGTCCTTGTGCATGAATCCCATGTCAGGACAGCACCGTTCAAGCCGGCCTCCAATGGCCAGGCGGAACGTGCGGTCCAAATCATAAAGCAAGTCATGCTCTTGATTCAAGGACCCTCCCTTCAATGGCCGCCTATCGTGCCTCCTGCTGGCCTATAGGTCCCGACCGCACTCGCTCACGGGGGTCCCGCCCGCAGAGCTACTTATGAAACGAACACTCAAAACTCGGCTGTCCCTCACTCATCCAGTCCTGACCGACATTGTTGAGGGCAAGTGCCAGTCCCAAAACGACTGCCGTGACCGAGATTCAAGGGGGAGATGTATAGAAATTAATGACCCCGTATTTGTTCTCAACACGCTTTGGGGCCCAAATGGCTCGAGGGTACTGTAATAGACAAAGAGGGGAATAGGGTTATAGAGGTTAAACTTAACAATGGGCAGATATGCCGCAAGCATGTGGACCAAGTAAAAAAAAGGTTCAGCATGGACACTGAGGAACCTGAAGAAGACCATGAGATGGTGCTCACACCACCGCCAGTGAACGAGCAACAAGAACATTCAGCAGCATGCACAGTCCCTGCGGTCAGCCCGGACAGGCCGGAACCACCACAGGGGACAGACATGCATACCAAGGCTCAACAACCAGAGCCTCAACTGTGGCGCTCCACAAGAAAGCGCAGACCACCCGAGAGACTTAACCTAAGATGTTGAGGGGGAGGTGATGTCATGTATGTAACTTTTATGTAACAACACTGCAATACTGTATATACGTAAGAAATGCACACCTTGACCACAGGAGGTGAACTTGTGGGAGACACTCCTCACCTGGTCACCCAGGTTGTTAAAAAAGGAGGTCCCACGCATGGTCATCACTTCTTGGTCCTGTGAATAAAGGTTCAGGTCACCTTGTCCACAGATTGTGCCTCGTGTGGATCTGTGGTATTGTGTAAGGACTTTACACCTTCCCTTCCTCTCCCTTCCCTTCCCTTCCCCTCTTCTCCATCCCTCATTCCTCCTGCCTTCCCATCCCTCCTTCCCTCCACTTCCCTTCCGTTCTCCTCCCTTCCCTTCCTTGCCTTCCTTCCCCCCCTCCTTCCCTCCTTCCTTGCCCTCTCCCTCCCTCTTTCCCTCCTTCCTTTCCTTCCCTACTTCCCCTCTCTTGCCCTCCCCTTCCTTCCGTCCTTCCCTCCTTCCCTCCCTCCCTCGCCCATGGAACTGGTCAGACGAGTAGTATCAAATGCCGATCGGGGTGCTAGTTGAGTAAATTAGACTGCGACTTCTATATTAAATGGGGCCAATTGGCTGAAACGTAGGGTCACATTGGACATCTGGTGGTCGACCCCTATGTGGAGCCAGCCACATTGCCAACCAGTGTTAACGGGGGCGCTAAGACACCATTTTGAGGCCGCTACCATCCCGTTAATGCCAGGCAAAGGCCGATCAAAAATGGAACCCTTTTACGCCCCTGGAAATTACAAGAGACATCCCGTGAAGTAATCCTGGAGCTCAAAGAAGTGCCAAAAAGTCCAGATTAGGTGCGAGCAGTACTTAGATTTGCCATCGCTTTTCCCCAATCTGCCAGGAATTGCCGAAAGCTGGTCAGGCCTGAGTGAAACCAATGCTGGTACCAATCTTCTTCTACTTTGGCAAACATTTGGTAGAATCGCAGAGTCTGTGCGGATTCAATTTTGGAAATCCAGCAATAATCAAGCTTCTCACAACTGCTGCAAATTGCTGTTGTTCCACCCTTAGCAACAAAGAGAAATGTGATTGGGTGGTGCAATGATAATGGCTCGTTAATCAGTGCGACAGGGCAATCAACGGTGGGTAGCATGTTGGAGCAGCGTGCCCTGATTAAGATAATGTGATCATTAGTACAAGTGCCGGGACTCAGTGGGAAATGAACTGAGGCAAATTGGACTTGCAAAATCGGGGGATAATTGGCACAGAAATCACAAGGCTGGAATTGCGATATATTGTGCTCCTGACTAAGAAGCACACGACACTCGATGGCCCTTAACAGAAACTGTCATCATGTGACTTTGGCGCATGACCCTTTTATTATTTATATCAGTAGTTGCATTACTTCGGTAGTCCATTAGATGGAGCAGTAGTCCACTAAGGGGAAATCGATTAC
This sequence comes from Pristiophorus japonicus, assembly GCF_044704955.1. Lineage (NCBI taxonomy): Eukaryota > Metazoa > Chordata > Chondrichthyes > Pristiophoridae > Pristiophorus > Pristiophorus japonicus. Next base: position 210,190,409 of record NC_091986.1, read on the forward strand.
ACTTCTCCCTCCTTATTGAAGAAGTAATCATAACCATATAATCATCATACATAACTTCCATTGTTATACACAATAAAATATATGAACTTATTTTGCCATATTTACAAATCAAACTTAACCACTTGTTTTCTGTTACGAAAGGGATACATACCTTCTTCCTTGAAAAGAACTCTCCAAACTTGTTTTAGTACTTAGACTCATTCTAGGAGAGAGTTTTCCACCAAGGGCAACCCTTGATCCACATTTGGACTCTCTACTACGTCAGACTGTCTGTCTGCCTGATTCGGGCTCAGACTTAAATTCTCACTTTCTCTTGGACTTGTTTCTAGTACATCTGATGTAGGATTTGCTACTGGTACTGTACTTGTACTAAGATTATCTGATGAGTCAGAATTAATTGAATCATTCCAACTTTCAACTTCATCCACATCTGCAGGTAAAATATGATCAATATGAACAAAGCTAACCTTTCCATGATCAAACATCTTGACCAATATGTGTGAGGGCCACATATCTTCACTACTCTTCCTGGTAACCACTTTAACCATTTATGGTGATGGTTCTTCATTCTCACCTTCTGATTTAATTTCACACTTCTCCCTCTTACTCTACCTCTATCATGACTTTCTGTCTTGATTGCTTCTCTTCTACTGACTATGCCAAGTTTCACTTTAACAACTGGTCCGTGGCTGTCGTTTGAGGAACAGCTCTGTTGGTGTTCTACCAATAGTTGTGTGAGGAATATTACAATGCTTAATCAGAAAATTTGCCAGTTAGTGGTCCAACGATAACTGCTGTTTCTTTGGCTTTGGATCAAACATTTGGTTGATGAGGGGCACGTTTTACAATTTGTATTGTGCGCTCTGTAGCACCATTTGAAGCAGGGTGGTATGGTGGAACTTTGATATATTTTACATCGTTTCTGCTTATGAACTGTGCAAATTCTTTGGAACAAAATTGCAGTCAAAAGCATTTCTAGCTGCTCCACATATGCTCCAAAAGTCTCTCGGTCACGATGGAACTCACCTTACCACCCTATTATTCCCATTGGCGCGTCGACAGGTCAGCCAAGTGTGCTTGTAATTTACCTTGGATTTTTAGCTGTTCTGCAAAACAAAGAACCTCTCAAAGTCCCTCTGTTGGTTGGCAGGAACATCCACTAACAAAAATTTCAGCTAGGAAATCTGATTATCCCATCCTCGTCACCAATGTGATGTATCCTTACATCACTAAGAAACACACTCTACAAGATGGCTCCAATACAGAAACTGTCAGAGAAACATAGAAAGATATAACATAGGTGCAGGAGTAGGCCATTCGGCCCTTCGAGCCTGCACCACCATTCAACAAGATCATGGCTGATCACCCACCTCAGCACATCCCCCCCACGCCCCCTCCACACCCCCGACCCCCCCAGCTGCAAGGACCACATCCAACTCCCTCCCGAACACATCCAATGAACTGGCATCAACAACTGTGAGGAACCCCACAGGCCAACAACTCCCCGAGTGAAGAAGTCTCTCCCAATCCCAGCCCCAAACAGCCCACCCCCCATCCCAAGATCATGCCCCCCCCCCGGCTGTGGACCCACCCAACACCG